>NC_083339.1:9522064-9837064 GCF_019175385.1 Lycium barbarum | reverse complement strand
ATTATTATCATCATTATTGTTATTATTGTTGTTACTCTTCTCATTGTTGTTACTCTTCTTATTGTTATTATTGTTGTTATTGTTGTTATTGTTATTATTGTTATTATTGTTGTTATTGTTATTATTGTTATTGTTATTGTTATTATTTTTGTTATTGTTGTTATTGTTATTGTTATTGTTATTATTGTTATATTATTGTTATTATTGTTATTGTTATTATTGGTATTATTATTATTATTGTTATTATTGTTATTATTATTGTTATTATTATTATTGTTATTATTATTATTATTATTATTATTGTTGTTGTTATTCTTATTATTGTTATTATTATTATTATTATTATTATTATTATTATTATTATTATTATTATTATTGTTGTTGTTGTTATTCTTATTCTTATTCTTATTATTATTATTATTATTATTATTATTATTATTATTATTATTATCATTATTAAACTTTTTAATTTTAATCAGTTCATGTTTAGCCTTATAGGCTAAATACTCCGTTGAATTACGTCACACTAGACTACTGAGATCATCATAATAATGCTTTAATGTATCATGATCAAAGCCAACACATGATGTTCGAGGTTAGGTAGAGACTGACCCAGGCGGACTGTTCATAACCAGGCAGTGGTCCTGTTGTTAGCCCGCTTAGCCGAGGATGGCGTTTTAGGGCGTTTGTTGGACTTGTTCTGGTAGGAACAACCCCAACGCCAGGGTTAGTTGATAACGTCCAAATCCAATCCTCAAAGAGCAAGTGTACACGGTCGTCGCAATATAATTTACCCAACTATGAGTCGGGGTCGATCCCACAGGGAACAATATGCTAGGCGATTTAAACAAGTAAGGAATTATCACTTTCTACGCTAAGCCAAACACTTGATAATAATTTGGTTTTTTTGATAAAATTATAACTAATGCAAAAATATAAACTAATCTAGAAAGCAAGTAAAATGATCAATGGCCACAAGCTTGCATACAAGGAACTCTCAAGTAACGATCCAATATATTTTATGATTTTACAACTAAGAGCGGGTTTATGTTAATAGATAATGATTTCTAAAATCTC
The DNA here is from genome assembly GCF_019175385.1 of Lycium barbarum. NCBI lineage: Eukaryota > Viridiplantae > Streptophyta > Magnoliopsida > Solanales > Solanaceae > Lycium > Lycium barbarum. The sequence goes on along the minus strand of NC_083339.1, from coordinate 9,835,987 downwards.
ATTGAAAGTCTTCCAACCAAATCAATGAATTTCACTCTAAATTTTTCCAAGCCTTAGAGTGTGATATTAGGCACAATCAATTTAACCTCAAGTAGCTATCCTCTTCCGAGCTCAAGTTATTAGATGGGTTTAAGACCCAAATTCTTGTTAATTTATCTTTCCCAACCTAGATTTCCTCTTCCCAGCTCAATCAAAGTAAATGGGCGAGTCTTAGGGTTAGCTAATCCCTTAAGAAACATTAAAGAACACGATTAATTGAAACAACAAATACCCACTTCAATAGCAATAAAAATCATTTAATACATAAGCATAACAAGAGGTTTCATCCAACTTTGCAAATGAATATTTTCATAAACATGATTAAAGTTATGGAATAAAATTCTACACACTTAGATATACAATACAAAGCAAGGAATTGAAGAAATGAAGTAAAGGTTTAAGAAATGCTCAACCAAATCTTCAACCCCAAAGTGTGGTGTAGGAACCTAGGCTCCAAAACTTGTAAAAAACTGTCAAAGATAATATTTTACAAACCCTAAAAGAGTATTTATAACATTCCAAAACGGGAACAAATTGTGGACAAAAATGCCCTGCGTGCAGCACATGCTGCAGCAAGTGCTACTCGCAGGCACAACATGCTGCAGCAAGTGCTACTCGCTGATGCTGCATGCACAATATGCTGCAGCAAGTGCTACTCGCAAATGCTGCATGCACAATATGCTGCAGCAAGTGCTGCCAGAAAGTACTGATTGTTCTATTTTTGCTCTATTTTGCTCCGTTATGCTCTCCGGGCATCTTATCCTACAAAACGACATAAATACACAAAAAAGTAACAACAAAAGTGCTTGAAGAGTCACAAAATCTTAAGGAATTAGCATCGAATATCCCGTAATTTCGCGGCACATCATTAGTGACCTAATAAAACTGTTGTTACCTAGATGGCATCATGCGGCGGCGCGATCCTGCTGACTTGTGGTATCAGAGCCATGCTATTCCAGTAGTAATAGGTGATGTAATTCAACGATTTTATATCATGAATTTTATAAATCGAAAAAGAACTGTTAAAAACAGTAAAAAAGAGGAATATGATACTCCTCAAGAACTTGATCTGCTTAATAAGTGGACAATTCCTAAAATAGAATCTAGATTAATATATCAGAATCAGATGAGTACTTTTGAGAAATTAGGCCTCAAACAAGTGGTAAAAACCACTGAAGAAACGATAATTGTAGATAATGATCATGCTATTTTTAGATTGTTATCTGATAGTGATCTTGCCCCTTATAGGGTAACCCATAGATTTATGCATATTGGGTTAGTTCAGGTTGCATTCAAACCTTTAACCTTAAGAGGTTTACCAGAAAACTTTATAGCAACTTTAAGAGATGGTAGAAACAAAAACTGGAAAAAATCCCTCATAGGGACGGTTCAAACAAGTTTGGCTTATGTCCAGTTTATTTTAATGCTTATCCTAACTTGCAGGTATCTTTGCAAGATGAAAATTCTTTAGATGCTTTAATATTAAGTATCATATTGCATGGTTACGATTATATGCCAGGTACAGAGGTAATATGCATATGTTATAGAATATATTATAAACCATTATATACTATGAATCCTATGTGTAAAATCATGGATTTCAAAAATGAAACTATTTTAATAGAAACTAATTTTGGTAAATCCAAAATTATGACTTGAAGACCTATCAAATGGGATGAAATAGATTTTCCCAAGGAGTGGGTCATTGAAGGAGCAACACCTCCTTAAAATGTTTTTACTGAAATTTCAGAAATTGAACATATCCCAGATGGGACATTTAAATTGAGATTTCATGAACCAACATCTTTATTAGAAGCTAATGAACATAATAGTGTTCGATCTAGTTTACCTAGATCTATGTCTTCTTATAGATCTTATATATCCCCTGTTGATTATATTGTGCAGTCTCCATCAAGAGCATCTACTTCTCAAATAAGAGATACTGATTCTAATAGAATTAGTAATTTAAGAATTAACCAGGATAATATTGTAACTGGTATTAAAGACCCATAATTAACTGAGCCAGATATGAATTTTCCAAGTATTTAATGGATCAAGTCCAAAAAATTGATTTTTGTTGGGGATCACACGCAAGATTACAAATCAGAAAAGAATTTTGTACTCCTAAATGGGAACCATTTAGAAAATGGTTTCTTGAAAGTTTTAAAACTGAGGAAACAATAATTTTCCAAGATGAATTTTATAGTGATCTTTCCAAAGCAAACAAGATTATATCTTTTGTGCCTTGGTTTTATGGCAAAATATCTTGATAATTATATTTCTTTTCTCGAAAGAGATTATAAATTGACTAATGGAGAAATCGTTCATACTGTATTTCCTCCTCGACAGTCTTTTCAAATAGGCAAAGATGATAAAACTTTGCATTTTGCAGCTTTTTCAAAATTAATTGAAAGTGATAATTTACCTGTCATAACTAAATATGTTAATAATATGGTTGGACAGCAAAATTATTCAAACATTTATATGAATATTTTGGGTGAACAAATATTTTCACTTCATGAAAAAGTTGATAAACGTTTCACTTGTCTTAATAAGACTTCTATTTCTGATAAGGATAAACAGAAGGAAGTTGTTGCTACTCCAAGCATACAGCCTCCTCCTGAGATTCATGATTTTAAATTAAAACCTTTATCAGAATTAGAAAAACTTTTAGATGAAAAATTTAAAGGTTTAAAAATCAGTCCTTTAATAGCAGAGGATGACACATATTTGTCTGATATTGATTATAAGGCTCGCATAGCATCAGATATTATTAAAATTGATGAATATTATGTTGTTAAGCCTACCCAGAGGATGTATTATTATCCTCGCCCAACTCCTCAAGATGTTGTATTAGAGGAACATGAGCATGTCATTTCCAATAGTTATAGTGGTAAGGAAATATATGAATGGAATATTGACGGTTATAGTGAACGTTATATTTATTGTACTATTCATAGGATGTTGATGTACAGCACTATCTGCAAAGTTCATAAAAATACTGAAAGAGTTATTGCAGATATGATTATAGCTGGTTTTACTGGTCAATTAAAAGGTGGTGGGATAATTATTTAACCCCAACACAGCGTCATTCTATTCTAACTGCTGTTAAACCAGAACGGGGTAACGAAGCACCTGCTGCTACTGCAGTTTATACACTGGTTATTAATATTGTTGAACATTTTTCAGGAAGATGGACGGATAACAGTGAATCTATTCGTACCATGCTTCAAAACCTTAGATGTAAGACCTTAACCTCATTTAGGTGGTATAAAGATGCCTTTCTTTGCAGGGTCATGGAATTACCAGAAAGTAATGATGTCACACCCTAACCTTATTAGGGTGTGATGGGCACCCGACCCCATATACGGAGCCGAGCGAACCCTCAGACTCTGATTTCATACATATTCTTTTCAAATTTCCAAATCAAATCACATGAAGCATACAATAGGACTTTCAACAGAAACGGAGAATAGACATCGTCTTAGGCGGCCACGTGTATCAAACATATCACATCAAATCCGTAGGCAGGCGGAATGTACATCGCCTGAACATACATACATATACGAACATATAGGCCACCATAGCAAACAGGGCCGCTTAAGACACAGATCTCAGACCAGACCAAACAAAATCTGTGGACATATGAAGCCGCTTACGAACTGACACTCTGTACCCACGACTCTGTCTGCAAAGTCTCTAACACAAATCAGAAAGCACAACTTATGTATACTCTGACTCGGCGACACCCCAGAGGGAAGTGGAGCTCGCCAATCCCGCTGAAACATCTCCTAGCAAAGTATTCTGATCATCTGGGTGTACCTGCGTGGCATGAAACGCAGCCCCCGACGAAAGGGGGTCAGTACAGAATATGTACTGAGTATGTAAGGCAAGAACTACAGTAAACAGAGTCATAATCAGAATCAGAAGTACGGAAGTAAAACAAACGGAATCATAATCAGATTCGGAAGTACAGAACGTATGTACGATATGCAAAATAATGAAAATAACTTACTGGAAACACAGACCATGCATGCCAAGAACGGTATCCAGTCCCTTGCGGGACCCGAGGAAGAACGCGACGCCGCCCTGCCTTCGGCGCCACTCACATCTAACTCCAGAAGTTTTGCTCCGAAATCCCCGACACACACAAATCATAATATCATATCATAATAACAGATCATATGTGGTTCAGCGAACCATAACACATCTAACTCCATAACACATCTAACTCCGGAATTCATATACGGTGCCCGGCCCTCGAATGAGGGACTCGGGAACCGTGCGCACGATATAAACCGGCCCGGGACTCGGCGAAGGAAGTAATGACACATGCACGAGCAGAGTAGTGAGAAACTAAATGCACCTAAACCAAGACTCGATGGATAAGTATACTTACCGACCTCTGAAGGCTTAGAAACGATTTTCGGGTCAATCTGACTTAGTATGAGAAAGTTATGAGCTTTTGAAGTACAGAACGTTCTACAAGTGTTTCAGAAACCATTTTTGGAAAATCAAAGCCATAATCATGTCGCGTACCTTTCGGATCTCGTTGGGGATCAAATCAAATAGAGCTTTGAAATCATATGTACGTATCAAGGTATATCAAAGACTCGATGGAATCATCAAACGGGCTATCATACTTACAAAACTCTTTTAGAAACATATCGAAGGTGAATAAGGATCATAGACAAACTCGGAATCACAGAATGGAATATCCCCAAGATACATATCATACCTTACTTGGCTCTAAGACATGCCGAAAGAAAGAAAGGGTAAGCCTTACATACCTGTGCCACGACCAACTAGTTACGCTTATTCGTCCAAACTTGCTAATCTACATACAAAAGAATTCACATAATCATTAAATCCATTGTTATTCACTTGTCGCAACTTCTCAAATAAATTCACTTACATTCTGCCGAAATTTCGGCAGCATCTCCCCTGTAAATATACCATCCCCGAGGATACGACTCGGCCCAAACCATTAACAACAAACCCGAGAATTCAACTCGGCCAAACCAACAACAATACTAGCAACACTTCACTATCCAATTCAATTCAATTCGATTCAATAACCTTCAAACGATTCAATCAACATACTACTCCATCCAACATCTTCCAAATTTAACAAAACCAATAACAACCCATTTCCTTCTTCCAAATTTAATCACAACAACCTAACTTACAATCTTCCAAACTTAACAAGAATAATGACAACACATTTCTTTCTTCCAAATTTATAAACTACATCTACATCCCACACATTGACAACATTAACCACAATAATACAAGAACTATATGAAAATTATATTATCTTCTCCAACAACCTACAAACGATTCCAACTTCAATTTAAATCGTTCAACCTTCATTTTCATCATAGAATCCACACAACAACCAAAAATATTAAATAAAAATTAGTTCATCATTCCAACACAACCACCCCCTACACGGCCCAACTTCAACATTCAAAATTTCATGACTTTCATTCATTCTCACACACTACAACACACATAAACCATATAAAAAGAGGATTAAAACTTACCTTCTTCACTTAGTTCTTCAACATGACTAGGGCTTGAGATCGCAAGAATAAATAGTTTTCTTTCTCCAACAACCACTCCACGTTAATTAGGGCCTTCCACTTGCTTGGAATACTAGAAGGAAATAATTTTTCTTCATCAATTTTCCATGGCTCAATTGTAGGGAGCCATGGCCGAACCTCCCCCTTTGTTTCTTTCTCCTTCTTCTTTGTTTTTCTTTCTCCAAATTTCTAGAGCTTTTATGGAGAATATGACTAATATGTCATATATATATATATATATATATATATATATATATATATATATAGCTCCTCCAAACATGTGAGGGGCACATGCTTCCTTTCTTCATTTTTTTCTCTAGAATTTTCTTTCCTTTTCTTGAATTTTCCTTTAATTAACACAGATGACCACTTGGCTTGCTTCATAAGCTTCACCCATATAGGAGTGGGACCCACATATACATGCACATGCACACACACACGGCCAAGCCTTGGCTTGGTCCCGAAATTTCAAGACAATTTTTGTAAAATTCCCATTTTACCCCCAGCCTTCCACATTATTTTCATAAACCATTTTGCGAATTTCTCTTTCTACCCATGGCCTTTCCAAATATTTCCATACTACCAATGCTCGTAAATAATATTCCTAACAACTCGTTCATCGAAATAACTCTTGAAAATGATCTTATCCTTAACTTGCCACGACTTTCTCGGATTATCCGAATGTATAAAATACGGGATATAACAAATGACTCTCACTGGAAGTCCAAATTTATAGATGGACTCCCTCCTCTTTTTGCAGAAAGAGTTAGAAAAGCTCTTAGGAAAGGGGAAAGAAGTATTAATTATGATTCTTATACTTATGGAAAATTAATTGGTACTTGTATGCAGGAAGGATTAGCCTTGTGTAATGAAATTAGGCTCAATCAACAAATCAAGCGCCATGGTCTTAATGAAAGACAATAATTAGGAGAATTTTGTGGATAATTTGGGATGGACATTCCACGATCTTCTAAAAAGCCTCATAGGCATAAGAAAAAGCATAGAGACTTCCAACAATGGAAGGAGAAGCGCTCGCAGAAAAAAGCTAGGCGCAAAAAGACTTTCAAAGAAAGAAAGGATTTTATTAAATCCAAAAACCCAAAAGCCTGTTATAAGTGTGGCAGAGTAGGTCAAGATCATTATTATAAGAACTGTAAGTTTAAGGAGAAGATTAAGGCCCTTAACATAGATGATGACCTTAGAGAATCTTTATATAAGATTTTGTTAAATTCAGACCCAGAAATAGAGGATGATTCTGGAAAGGAGAGTGATAGTTCTTCCAACTCCTCTTCAAATGAAGATATTAGGGTATTAGACGAAGAGAGTTATATCTCAACCAGTTCTCATGATGAGTGTCAACCATGCCAAATAGGGCAACCTTATGTCAAAACCAAGGAAGACGATGAGTTTTATAAACTTGTTTTCCGATTTAGCGAAACTAGTCTTCATGTTTTAGATGGTAATAACCTTATTGACCTCCTTAAACATATTAAGGATTCTAATCTTAGGTCCCAAATCATAGACCAAATAGGTTCCAAACAGCAGCCCCAACAAGAACCAACTGATGTAGAAATTAGAGAACCTACAGGACCTTATACTATGGCTGGATTCAAACAACTCCTCCAAGAACAACGGAATATCATAAGTACACCGGCAACCGCCCAAGATTTAGAAAGAGAGGTTCATAACCTTAAACAAGAAATTTCCACCCTTAGGAGACACCAAACCACTCTAGATTATCGAGTCTCGCAACTGGAGGGAAAAGGAAAACAAGTCATAGACACACCAATTTATAACACTATAGAAGACCTACCAGTTGATAACACCATAGAAACTATTGCTACGGAGGAAGAAGGAAATAGTGGTAATCCTAGTTCCAGTTTTTTGACAAAATTGGATATTATTACTTCTTTTAAATTTTTTATAAAAATTACTCTTTTAATTGATTATAACTTCAAAAAAGAATTTACTGATCTAGTTTATAGCGGAGCTGATTTAAGTTGTATTCAAGAAGGATTAATTCCTTCAAAATATTTTCAAAAAATTACTCATAGTTTACGATCTGCTAGTGGCCAAAAAATGGGTATTACTTATAAATTACCCAAAGCTTATATTTGCCAAGACAAAGTTTGTATCCCTGAAAACTTTGTAGTGGTAAAAAATATTTCAAATCAAGTTATTTTAGGCACTCCATTCATCCATAAATTATTTCCTATTCAATGGATGAATGAAAAAGGTTTTATAGGGACCTATGATGAAAAATCAATTAAATTCCAGTTTATAACTAAACTTTTTTCAAGGATTTTAAATGAAATTAAAGATAGATTGATGAATAAACATCAACAAATTAATTTTCTCAAACAAGAAATTTATACTCTTCAAATTGAAGATATTTTACAAAATCCTAAATTACACGGAAAAATTGAGTTTATAAAAAATCAAATTTCTTTACAAATTTGTAGTGATCATCCTAATGCTTTTCGGGACAGAAAAAGACATATTGTCACTCTTCCATATGAAGAATCTTTTTCTGAAAATAATATTCCTACTAAAGCAAGACCATGTCAAATGAATTCCGAATATTTGGAATTATGCAACAAAAAGGTCTTATAAGATCTTCGAAATCTCCATAGTCATGCACAACTTTTTATGTTAATAAACATGCTGAACATGAACGAGGAGTTCCAAGATTGGTGATAAATTATAAACCCCTTAATAAAGTTTTAAAATGGATTAGATATCCAATCCCTAATAAAAGGGATTTATTAGATCGTCTTCATAATGCGATTATATTTTCTAAATTTGATTTAAAATCAGGTTATTGACAAATCCAAATAGCCGAAACAGATAAATATAAAACTGTTTTTAATATTCCAATTGGACAATTTGAATGGAATGTTATGCCTTTTGGGCTGAAGAATGCCCCTTCAGAATTTCAAAAAATTATGAATGATATTTTATGGATTATAGTAATTTTATCATTGCTTATATCGATAATATTTTAGTATTTTCAAATACTATTGAAATGCATTTTAAAAATCTTGATATATTAAAGAAAATTATTATCCAAAATGGTTTGGTCATATCTAAACCAAAAATGTCTCTTTTTCAAACAAAAGTCAGATTTTTGGGTCATAATATTGAAAAAGGGAAAATTATTCCTATTAATAGAAGTATTGAATTTGATTCTAAATTTCCTGATATTATCACTGATAAAAGTCAACTCCAACGATTTCTTGGAACAACAACAACAACAACAACAACAACAACAACAACAAGAAGCCCAGTATAATCCCACTATGTGGGGTCTGGGGAGGGTAGAGTGTATGCAAACCTAACCCCCACCTTGAAAGTTAGGGCGGCTGTTTCCGAAAGACGCTCGGCTCAAATTATATTTCACCATTTTATAAAGATTTGGCCAAGGACACATCTATTTTATATGATAGACTAAAGAAAATTCCAAAACCTTGGACTGATGCTCATACGCAAGCAGTTCAAAAGATCAAAGGGAAAGTTAATAATCTTCGTTGTCTTACTTTAGTCAATCCTAACTGGCAAAGAATTATAGAAACCGATGCCTCTGATATAGGCTATGGAGGAATTCTTAAGCAACTTTCTCCAAATGATAAACAAGAATATTTAGTCCAGTTTTACTCTGGCAAATGGAATAATAGTCAAAAGAACTATGCTACTGTAGCAAAAGAAATTCTTGCTATAGTTAAGTGTGTTCTAAAATTCCAAGGTGATTTATATAACCAAAAGTTTTTAATAAAAACTGATTGCCAAGCATCTAAATTTATGTTTAATAAAGATTGCAAACATGATGTTTCCAAACAAATGTTTGCCAGATGGCAAGATCTTTTAGCACCATTTGATTTTAAAATACATTATAAAAAGGGTCAGATAATAGTCTCCCTGATTTTCTCACCCGAGAATATTTAAGTTCATAACTGTCATTTTCTCATTTACAGGATGAGGTCCACATTGACACCTCCCTCTAATAGAGGAAAAGGAAGAGGACAAAAAGGAATGAGCAGAGACACTGTTCTTGCCCAAATGGGTAACAAAAGGCTAATAGCCGACAATATTGCAGAAACTTCTGGTAATACCTAGAAGCAATTCGCTTATGCTGAATATCTTGCTTTCATAGAAGCACAGAAAAAAGGGGATAATATGCCTCCATCATACTCCAGTGCTCTCGCAGCTGATGATAATGAGGACACTGATTCATACGAAGAAAATATTCATCGAGAGTTAATAATTTTCCTTGAAAGTGATGATCGCCAATGGAAGGATGAACCTTGGCAAATAATGCAAAGGTATTTTAATACAGCGTCATACGCTACTCCGACTTATAAATATCGGATGAATTATGAAATGATCCTTTCATATACAGGGTCAGCTGAATCCCAACATTTTTATCCCGTTAATAGCAAAAAAGTTTATAACTTTTCAAAAATTATCATAAAAAAGATATTTTCTCCAAATGAATGGGGAATAAGTCCATTAAAGGACAGGGATTATATCCACCCAGAACAAACGGTCCCAATTAAATTTAATTATTGGGATTATGTTGAAAGTTTTAATAAAGCTTTTTTATATGAGAATCCTAATGGGAAACACTCATGGTTTATAAAAATCTGTGCCAATGTTTATAAACAGGGCATTCCAAATTGGTTTTATCAATGGTGGATCCCTTATGGTCCAACCGTGAAATCTTTACCAGAACCCTTCAAAAGTTTATATACTGAATGGGTTGATGTTTCTCAAAAAATTATAGATTTGGAAAATAATATTACTTTCTCTGAAGAAATTTCTAATATGTATTTCTTCATTTAATTTTCTATTCCATGGATTATGAAATGGTCAGTTGAAGTGGGTTATACCCCCCCCCCCCCCCTTCCAAAATATGCCTTGCTTAAACAGAATTTTTTATATAAAATTCTGGAAAAAATTGGTTCAAAAATCAAAAGATGGAACCATCCCAGGACAAGATTTAATAAATCAGATTAAAACACCACCATTGCACATTATAAAGACTCCATTAATTCCAGACAGAAGGAAATTTCTAGTCCTTTTGAGCACATTGCTCGAAAAATTCAAATGAAGAAAGGAGTAATTCCCCCAGAGCAGCTTATAGCTACATACATGGAGGAATTTAAATCTAATTTAATGCAGCATCTTAATATGAAAGCTATTTCTGATACATCAATGGCATCTGTCGGTCATACCACTGATAATGATGATGAAGAAGAAGAAGACCATAATACTCAAGTCTTAGCAGGAGAATCTCAAAGTACAGATAATACCGAGGACTATGAAAAATTCATGGCTCAATTCATTGGCCAGCCGGAAGAATCTTCCAGCTCTACAAAAGACAAGGGCAAGTCACCGATGAAGTGATAAGTGGGACCCGCCACTAGGCGGCTACTTTAATAAAGAGAAATCTACTTTTATAAAGCAACTTTAATTATTTGTATCGTAATAATTATGTTTTATCTTTTGGTCACTTTCGGCCCCTTTTACTTTTATCTGGCCATGATGTTGTCGGCCATTTGTATTTTGTTGTTTAGTATGTCTGATCCGTTATATAAGGATCATTCTTATTTAGAAGAAGGCAAGTCTGGGATCCCCCAAGCACAAGCCCTCTACTACTCTCTCTTGTAAAAATCTTTTTTTCATAAATAAAAGTTTGTTTATATAAATTTCTTCTCTGCTGAGCACAACTTTCATCCTTAAGGTATAATTTTTATTTTTCTTTTAAACTTTTTAAATTTTAATCAGTTCATGTTTAGCCTTATAGGCTAAATACTCCGTTGAATTACGTCACACTAAACTACTGAGATTATGGTAATAATGCCTTAATGTATCATGATCAAAGCCAACACATGATGTTCAAGGTTAGGTAGAGACTGACCCAGGCGGACTGTTCATAACTAGGCGGTGGTCCTGTTGTTAGCCCGCTTAGCCGAGGATGGAGTTTTAGGGCGTTTGTTGGACTTGTTCTATTAGAAACAACCCCAACGCCAGGGGTAGTGACCTAGTAAAACTGTTGTTACCTAGATGGCATCATGCGGCGACGCGATCCATTATTATGGGGAAGGGGCAATTCTCAATTCGTGGGAGGAAGAAAGCAATGCCGCTGTTGTCGCCACCGCCCGTGACGACCAACAAAAATCCAATATCGATGTAAAACTATGTTGCAAACGCTTTTATGTGTAAAACTATGTTGTTTTTTTCTCAGATCTCGAAAATCGTTTTCCGATCACATTTGATTGTATTAAGATCTGAGGGTATTCATCATTTTTCAGCATATTTATAGACAATGTATTTTTTGAGTGTATTCTTCATTTTCTTAATGTATATATTATTCAACAAGATCACATTTGTATGATCTCCGGTGGAGTTGTTGCAGATCTATATGAATACAGTGTATCTTAATTATTTCTTTTTAGTAAATACAGTGTATTTTTAAAAGGATTTGAATATATTCTTCATTTATTTGAGTATAAATACATTCAACTACTGTCGAATAAAAGAATTTATGAGTGTAAATACAGTCGAATACATTAAAAATGATTATTCTTCATTAATTAAAAGGATTTCTGAGTATAGTCGAATACATTCAACTTTGCGACGCCGGAGGCGACCTTATTGATTGGAGCTCGAATACATTCAAATATAGCCAATACAAAAGGATATATCAATATATAAATACACTAAAATACAAAGCTCCGTCGTGCATGTATTTAAATGCACTGGAATACAATCATTTTGAATACATATGTATTTAGAGAAACTAATGTTGCATGTATTCAAATACACGTGACATCAGATAAGATTGAATACAACTGAAAAGTGTATTCAAATACAATCAAATACACGCGAATTGCCTAAATATAGCCACGAGCTGTAAATAAGTAAAAGGTAGCTACTATTCGTTAAGAACTCCTAAAATGTAGTTGTTTGTGTAAATTGTCCTTTTTAATATGATGCTTGAAGTTATAACTTTTTTTTTTTAAGTTATAACTTAGTGTACCAAGTTAAATTTTTTTCTTTTGGGAGTGAAGGAGTCGGGGTTACATTTTTTTTTTCGTACATGTTTAATATGGATGCTCGATGTTACTTATTGTATTAATTGCATCATATTTTTACTTTAATATAATATTTATTTTGAATGTTATTTAAATTTTATTATATTTTGTTGTTAAATCCATTATAATATAATAACGAAAACTGTCACGTTATGTAACGACTGATTTGGTATGATCGAGTTATTACCATTTTTTTTTCTCATCTTGTTCTTAGTTGTTATTTGATTGATACAATCAATTCAAACAATACAATGCAATACAATATAATATACTATGAAACGGTTTGCAACAAACATCCAAACAAGTTGTTAAGGAAAAGAGGAGAAGGACCAACTGAAATTCAAACCTTATCCCCTCCAGAATGTGAGGCAACAGCTTCACCACACTTTTAAGCTTTCAGCTAGATGGTTCTATTCAAATAATCATGCGCATGTTTGGAATTAAATTTAGAGTAAATTTACATTATGTAATCAGTACTCCTATAGCATGAGTCAGTTGTAGCTAGCCTTGCGGGTATAATTCTTGCAAAATTAAACAAACCATTTAATATACCCTTAAAATATGAAAATCTACACAATTATTAAATCTGTAGTTTTGAATTTGGAGTTTAAACTACCACAATTTAAACCAACCATAAAATTTTCTTGAAGTTTGAACTGCAATTTGGGACCCTGGGGATTTTTCGTAGTACATTGTGCCAAAGTTTCACTTATCAAAAATTGGAACTCCAACATCCTATGTTGAAACTCTTCCGTGTTTTAGCTATGGGTAATATTTATCCAAATTTTATTTTCCACCTAAAAAAAGAAAATTACTCTCAATTATATTAAAAATAATAACTAAATATTAATAAGCGGTCCAAAAACTGGTCATCCTAATTTTTACGAAAATATATGGGCCCAAGTCCCAACCCCAATCTCTTGGCTAAGATATGAATTATGATGGGCTTACCCGACCCAAACTCCATTTTCGGGAATATTGTGGGCCTTGATCCATTAACTTGTTTGGGCCTTATGGATTTACCTGCTTTGAACGGAAACTCTTCACAGTTCCCTCATTTTTTTTTTTTGTGCGTTTTGTCCTTCATTTGGAGCGGTCTTTAATTTTTTGTCCTTCAAATTGGTGGTCTTTAAGTTTTGCCCTTCGCCTAATACCCCAAGATTGTGGGTTCGAATCCCAGTTCAATATAAAAAAAATAGCAAGGTAGAATTTTGCTTCAAAATTCTGGCCATGCAAATTCTGCCTCAAGGCCAAAACCCTGTCTTGCGAATCCAAACTCTATATTGTGAATTTTTTTTAAATTTTTTACTGAGCGGGGGTTCAAACTCGAAACAAAGAAATTTTTAGCGAAGGGCAAGAGTTAAAGACCACCAATTTGAGGGCCAAAAATTAAATACCACCCCCCAGCGAAGGGCTATCCTGCAAATTACCCTATCACTCATCAACCACGAATAACAAAGACATTTTTTTGCGTGGAATGTCCTTCAAAGGCACTAGTCTTTAATTTTTGGCCTTCAAGTTGTTGGTCTTTAATTTTTGTCCTTCGCCTAAAAACCCATGAGTTCTGGGTTCGAACTCCAGCTCAGTAAAAAAAAAAATTTAAAAAAATCGCAAGGCAGAGGTTTGCCTTAAAGCCTAATTTTAGGTAAAAGTTTGTCTTAAGGCTTAACTTTTGCTCGAATAGGCCTAATTTTGCTACAACCCTCTATCTTGCGAAATTCTTTTTTTTTTCTTTTGAGCCGGGGTTCGAACCTAGAACCTCGGGATATTAAGCGAATGGCAAAAATTGAAGATGAACAATTTGAGGGACAAAACTTAAAGACCAGTCACGTGTGCTATGATTTTTCTGGTTTTCTTGTGTCAAATTCAACAGGTCCATATGATGGAAATAGTTGGATATAAGAGGGATTTCAAATTTATAAATTTCAAATGCACATTTTTAAGTATATAAAGTTGAAATAAATAGAAGTGAGTTGTGTTATTTGTTCCGTGTGCAAATAATTCCAGCTTATAAATTTGAAATGCATGAGACGAGATTCTCCATCCAAATGTGCGTCTGTGAAGTTCAAGTTATATATTGTTTAATTGCAAGTTTGCAACTGAAATACTTTTAGATGGAACTGTTAAAAACAGTATAATTGTTGACCGGAGAAGATTCAACATTTGAATTGGCAACAATGAAGAATTGTGACAATGACCATCTATTGAGACAAGTAGTTTCGTTATTGATTTACGCCACGGCTAACTTAATCCAACCTTATTTGGTTACTGTTCTCGTTGTATTTTTTGTTTTTTTTTGTTTTTTTTGGTCATAACTAGAATAGTGTTGGTTTTGCCTTAGGCCTCATTTGTTTGCACTTAATGAAGGTCAGAATCTGAATGATTCAGACCTTAAGTCATTAAGTGCATTTATTTACATTAAGATTTAAGCACTTATTCAATCATTAAAATTTTGAAAAAAGTCTTAGGCCTTATTTTTTTGCACTTAATAGAGGTCTAAATTTGAATCGTTCATCGCTTATGTCATCAAATGCATTTGTTTATATTTAGATTTAAACACTTATTTAGTCTGAATAGATCTTAATTATTATGATCTTGAAGAAAGTCTTAATATCATTAAGAGGTATTTTTGTATGGATAATTTTCGCCACCACTAACCATCTATGCCTTCACAACTATCAGCACCATCACCGTCGCCAACCAATAGCCACCACGACCAACTGCTTATGTCACTAGTAACCACCAATTAGGGGTGTTCACAGTTCGGTTTGGGTTGTTTTTTGGTCAAAACTGTTACTTCTCGTATTTTCGTACGTTAAGTTTCGTCCTAAGTTAGTTGACGTAAGCTTGGAGTACAAGCTTATCCTTGAGGTTATAAGTGCTTAAGACCATGTTCAATAAGTGTGAAGTAAGTATCGTGAAGATTAAAGGTCGAACGAATCGAAGAAAACGCGTTTCAGCGAATGCCAAGTAGAATGTGGCTGTACTGAGTATGTTCCACTGCATTTAGGCCGTATTTGGGTGATTTCTGTTGAGGTTTCTGGTGTGGGAAATGCTACTAGTTTGCGGTGGCATTTGGAGAATGCTAGACCCCATTTCGAAGCAGTAGGGCGGTGAACTTGTTTTTTAAAACGTTTTAAGCTTCATTTCCTATCCATGTCACTCCAAATAATTCCCTAAGTTCCATATGAGCTCTTAAGAGGTTTCCTTATCACCCAAGTGAAGATTTACAAGATTATAACGCGAGTTAACACTCGAAAAGTTCATAGAGATTGTGTAGTCTCGTTCTTTCATCTTGATGTTGTTAGGAAGTTATTTCAAGTTGAAGTAAGCTACAATCAAGTGTTGGTCTTGCTGAATTGAGGTAAGGATTAACCTTATTCTACTTAAGTTTGAGATTATCTATGTCATAGCTAGTTTATTTGATGAAGAACTTGTGAGATAAAGGTTGGAAATCATAGTCGAATTGTTGTAGTTTGTTGAGCTATTTTGGGTTGTTCCTAAGTTATCTTGTGGCTGGAAATCATGAAAAATGACTTGATTATGTTGTTTTTGTTGCTATGCCAATTATGAAAAGAGGGAAGTTACAAAAAAGTATTGTTTATCTACATGAGACGATTTTGTCACTCGATATACCGTATTCTAGTTTTCTGTTTGTTGACAATGGTTCTATTATCATTTTGTCGGGTGCCATACGACTAGCGTGCGTGATTGTTGTCGGATAGATCGACATAAGTTATGTAAAGGCTATTTCTCTATCTCTTGTTGACATGAGTCCGAACCTAAATGAGTTCTGAACGAGCATACAAAGAAAAGTCTTTCATAAGATCTCTTAGTCATATTATTCATGCTATAGTGATCCCATGTCGGGAGTTTATGTTTAGTCTACATCGTCCCATGTCTAGTTAAGAAGTAGAGCATATATATATGTGTGTGTGTGTGTCATTTACAGTATTAACTAGCTGCCTTCGGGTCATACAAACATATAGTTGCCTTCGGGCCATACAAATATACAGTTGCCTAAGGGCTATACAAATATACAATTGCCTTCGGTGCTATAAAAATTGCAGTTTCCTTCGGGCTATTCAGATATACAGTTGCCTACGGGCTATACAGATACACAGTTGCTTTCAGGACTATGCACTTTGCCTTCGGACTATTTAATAGCCTCTGGGGATATGCACTTACACACCGAGCCTTATATGAGGCTGGACAATTTATTTTAATGTTATCTATTTGATATGAGTCAGAGACAGGTAAGCATACTTCCAGATTTTTATTGACCCCTTAGTTCACATTCTGTATACCATGTATATTAGTTTAGTTTCAGTTATTCAGTTGCCTTACATGCTCGGTGCATTATTTCGTACTGCTATCCCTTTTGTTGGGGCGCTGCATTTCATGCATTTAGGTCCTGACAGTTAGATAGACATGCCTCCACAGTAGACGAGCCGAGTATCAGCTTGATTGGTAAGCTCCACTTCATCTAGAGTTACCATGTCCAGAATTTGGAAGTCATTTAAGCACTTGTAGACCATGATGGGTAGGTCGGGGCTTTGTCCCGATCGTAGTACAGTTATGTCCTTTTAGAGGCTTGTAGATAGGTCATGTATATTCAGTATATCAACATGGTAGCCCTGTCTATATATATATATATATATATATATATATATATATATATATATATATATATATATATATATATATATATATATATATGTTGTTTGTAGACAGACATGGTGGCCTCGTTAGCCCGTTTAGATATATTTATATATGTTGGGGTGATCCCATTTCCGTGAGATAGTTGCCATTTACATATTATTCAGAATGTGGCCTTATCGACCTAGGATGGCATGCTGATGTTACAGGTTGGCTTTGTCGGCCCAAATTTGTTGTACAGTCAAACCTCTCTATAACAGCATCATCGGGTCCGAAATTTTTCAGCTGTTATACACCTATAACAGTATTAACATTTAAATAATACTTTGCTGTTATAGACAAAAAAGATGCATAAAATCTAATTTTCATATTTAGTTGTGCAATTCTAAACTTCATCACACTTTGTATAACGAAGGAAGATAGTTTAATGATGAAAATATATATATTCATATGATATTTTTTGTCATAAATAATGTATTAAATGATCCAATATTTGATCAAAATCTCTACACTTATTATTGGTAATCATAGGTATTATATTTGTATAGAGATGGTTAATTATTATATTACCAAAAAAAGAAGATAGCTATTATATGGGAGGTAATTTTACAAAGAGCGTACTGTTATAAAGTTAGCTACTGCTGTTATAGGTGAAATGTTGTTACAGAGAAGTAAGATATAACATAAAAAATCGGTTCCGAAAAAACTTGGTTGTTATAAATAGGTGTTGTTATATGCGAGTTTCGTTATAGAGAGGTTTGGCTGTATATGTTCAGGTTATATGAGTTACAGTTGGTACACTCGGGGTCAAGTAAGGTACCGGGTGCCGGCCACGCCTCCCCAGGTTTGGGGAACGAAAAAAATCAAAACCAAACCAACTTAGTCGGTTTTTAAATATTAAAACCAAACCAAATGTAATATACATTTATCGTTTTGATTATTATCGGTTTTGGTTCGGTTATTCAATTTTTAACCATACATAAGTATATACTCTTTCCTTTTTTTCCTACTATTATTTCTTCACATTAAATTAAAAAAAAAATAAGGTGGCAAAATTTTTATTAGGTAAATATAATATCATTTCATTAAAATATACACAGAACAAGTCAAATATATTAACTATACAATGTCTTACGATATGTTCAAAGTAAGTTAGAATACTTGAAAGCTAAAGATTCTTGAAACATTATCTTCCTCTGGCACAAGAAAGATTGACTAATCAAACTTTGTGAATTTCATTCTAATTTATATATATATATATATATATATATAAATTATGTACATAATTTGTCGGTTCGGTTCGATTTTTTCTTCGATTTTATTTTAATAAAACCAAACCCAAAACCAAACCATACTATCGATTTTTAAAATTTTAAAATCAAACCATACCAACCCAAAAAAGTGTCTGTTTATTTAATCGTTTGGTACGGTTTTTGGTTTGGATCGATTTTTAACTATACCATGAACACCCCTACCGCCAACCACTAATGGCAGTCGCTACCACACCAAGCACCTCCATCATCATAATTATATTTATTGTCACCACCACCGCCTCTGCTACCACTATCAACCACTACCACCACTGTCGTCAATCACTACTGTCAATTACCTCCACCATCACAACTGGTACCATTTCCAATAACCATCACACATTCTTCGGCCACCAACACCTTCAACAACTAACATCTAGCAACTATGGTGGCTAAATGGTAATAAATGAGTAATTGGGCCCGGTAAATTAGTTGGCCGAATAGATATGGGCTTTAATTTTCCCGATGCAATAAGTAGGGTAAACGAATAACAAACATATTCTTTTTTTCTAATTTCAGTTTGGATCTTTAACTTCAGTCTTTCTTAAATTAATCTTGAAGCAGCTAAACATTAAGTATTTTGTAATTTTTTGTTATGTCTTAAATAGTGGTCCTCCAAGTGGCAATTTGTACACTTGCCCTTTTTCAACCTTAATAGTCGAGAAATAGATATTGCCTAAAGTTTCAAAATCTACAAGTGAAACTCAATATCGTAAAGTTTCACTTATGAAATTTAAAACTTCAAAACTATGTCTATTTTTGAAAGACATATCAAAAAGCATTCATTGGACGTTCAATCTTGTCACAGGGATTATCATGTCTTAGGACTTTCGTTGTTGCATCATATATGAAAAAATGAATATTGAGCCTAAATAAGGACATCGTAGCTAAAAAAAATGTAAAATTCTGGTAAAAAATTAGGTGTTCACACATATACTCATTCAAAGTCAATTAGGTGTTCACACATATACTCATTCAAAGTCAAAATTATATTGTTGAAAAGCTTACCAAAAATATTATCAACTTACTTTCGCAAGCGTTCACATTATAAGTTCTTCTACAAGTGCTTTTATTAATAAAAATGTTATGATGTAGATGTCTAAATTATCAAAATCATGTGCAATCTAGGTAGACTTTTAATTGCAAAAATAAACGTCACATTTGTTTAATAATTAATTTATCAACACAATTGACCATGTTAGTAATGGTGAGTTGTTACAAGGATTTTAGTTCAGATCATCTATAGATAAATTACATAAATCTAATTAATAACCACATCAATACAATCAAATATGTAAAATTGGATGATAAAGAATTATTCAAATGCGGTGAAAGAAATTGTTTTCTTACTAAAAAGAGGTAATCCTCATAATTTCACACACATTTGTTAAGATATTTTTTCTGGCCAATTTAGCTATATATACATCTTCCTATCTAGCCTTCAAACAACACTGCTAATTTCAACATATCTCATTCGTTACACTTCTTCCTAGCTGCTTGGCTTGTGGTAAGTATCTGATTTATTGCTTCAAGTATGAGCACTATGATTTTCTACGTAAATGATTTCAATTTCAACCAATTCGTTCCTCAATTTTCTTTTGAGTAAAATTTCTCTCTTACTCTTGCTTGTAGGGAAAAAAACGGATTCTTCTTTTGAAATTAACAACTGTCATAAAATAATATTTTACGTGTCTTCAATTGATATTGTTCAAATAGTGGTATGTTGTTTTTCAATAGTGAAATTTTCATCTTAATTCTTTTTATACAAAACACTAAAAAATAAAAAATTCACTATTGAAAGACAACATACCGCAATTTGAACAATATCTGTTGGGACCGTACAATATTATTTCACGACAATTGTTAATTTCAGAAGAAGAATTCATTTCTTTCTCTATAGCAAGATGAAAGAAAGAAATTTTACTCAAAAGAATATTGAGAAACAATTTGGTTTGAGGGCTAAATAGAGAGATGTATAACTAAATTATAACAACAACAACAACAACATACCCAGTGTAATCTCACAAATGGGTATGAGGATGGTACGATCTACACAGACCTTATCCCTACCTTTCTGGGGCTAGAGAGACTATTCCGGATAGATCCTCGGCTAAAAAAAATAAAATGTAATCAAAACAAGATAAATATAGCTAAACTGTGAAGAAAAAAATATCTTAACAGATGTGTGCATTATGAGGTTTAGTTGACACATTTACCTCTTTTGGTATGAAATATTGTTGTTCACCATATTTGGACAATTCTTTACAAGTCAATTTTGAATATTTGTTTGTAATGATGTGGTAATCAATTAGATTCTTGCAATTTTCCTATAGATGAGATGTAATTAAAATTCCTGTAACAGCTGATCATTACTAACATGGTTAATTGGGTTGATAAATTAATTATTAAATAAATATGACTTCTTAGTTTTGCAATTGAAATCCTTCCTAGATTGCACATTATTCTGATATTTTAGACATTTTCATCATAAAAAGTTTATTAATAGAAGCATATGTAGAAGAAACTTATAATAACGTGAATGCTTGGGAAAATAAATCCATAACGAAAAAGGAAAATAATGCCTAATCCACAGTGCAATTATTAAAAAATATATTTTGAATCGACCATCCATATAACCCAAAAATCCACCACACTGCACTAATCCACAGTGCAATTATTAAAAAATATATTTTAACTGTAAAAAGAAACTCAAAAAAAGAAAAAAAGCAGTAAATAAAAATCAACGGCCGACCGGTGCCTACGTGACTAACGTTGCAAAGACACGCTTCCCTCCTATAATAATAATAATAATAATAATAATAATATTCATTTACATTTTATTTTATTTACACTGTCCCTATTTATTAGATCTCAAACATATTTTCATTTCTTTCTTCTCTCTTCCCCTTTCACTCTTCTCCGATCCGGTACGTACACAAAATCTTCCTATAAATATATATATACACACACATGAAAAAATATCAGTTAATTACATTCAAATTTGATTTGATCGTTAATGTGTTTTTTTTATCTAGGGTTGGAGTTCCCCTTCATAATTTAATCTGAGAAAAATTAAATTCAAATGGCTGCTCCACCCGCTAGAGCTCGAGCTGATTACGATTATCTCATTAAGCTCCTTTTGATCGGTGATAGCGGTAATTTTTTATTTTAAATAATTTTTTTTTTAATGTTGTTTATGCATTTGATTTGTTTGTTTTTATACTTTTGTTACGTTTGATTGATTTGAACTTTTGTAGCGTTATTTGTATATGAGACGTTGTACTCCCTCTATCCCAATTTATGTGATATTTTTCGCTTCCCGAGATTCAAATCTGCATGAACTTTGACCTAACATTTTAAAATGTATCTTTCACCAAATTGACATGTGAAAGTTGTAACTTATGGTACTTTTCATGTAGTTTTCGAATGTATAAATTTTATTTTTAAAAATATTGAGTTAGTCTAATTCAATTTAGCTTCAAAGTTTAGTCAAATTGACTTTCAACAAGCGAAAAGTTTCACATATGTAGCCATGCGATCTCGGTGCTTATTTTCTCAGTTCTAAGTTGCAGTTTTATAGGTAATAATAAAAATTTGTGCAATGATGCTACATAAGTTTTGTCGGTCGAAGAATGAAGATTTGGTGTTTATAGGATTTTTTGCTTACTTGAGACACGAAACACCATTAGAGTTTGGGAATTTACTGTTATCATTGTTATATTGTTCTTGCGTTTGAAACAGCGCTTTAATTTTGCAGAGCTATTGTAATTAGTTTCATCGTCTGTAGCCCTGCCATCTAGGTGTAGAAATGTGATGTTAGCTTATTTTCTCAGTTCTTTTGTGATATTTAAATTAATGGCTTATTCCTCATTTCTAAGTTCGAGTTTTATAGGTAATAATAACTTTGTGTGCAATGATGCTAGAGAACTTTTGTCGGTCGAAGAATGTAATGGAGAGTTGTTTATAAGAGTTTATTTTTGCTTACTTGAGACATAGTTGGTGATAGTTCAGGTGTGTTTTGATAAATTGTTGGTGAAAGTTAAACACTTGATAGTTTAGATAGGGAACTCGCAAAAAAGTGATGCTTCAGGTGTGTTTTTAACCATTATCTCAAATTTTTATGTATGATATCATCTACATATTTGATTTGTTTGTATTTCTTATTTTACTACGTAGATTGATTTAAATTCTGGAGAGTTAATTGCATATGAGATCTTGTAATAAACCCTGCGGTCTCGGTGAAGAACTGTTATGTTAGCTTATTTTCTCAGTTCTAAGTTGGAGTTTTATAGTTTAAAATGTGTGCAATGATGCTGGAGAAATGTAATGGAGAGTTGGTGTTTATAGGATTTTTGTTGCTTCCTTGAGACATGAAATGCCATTAGAGCTTGAAGAATTTACAGTTAGCATTGTTAGTACTCCATCAGTTTCAATTTGTTTGTCCTAGTTTGACTGAGCTCGACGTTTAAGAAAGTAAAGAGAACTTTTGAATTTTGTGGTCTTAAACTAAAAATATGTATAATATACCAGCATGCCCTTGGTCTTGTGATCTTAAACGTGTCATACCAGCATGCCCTTGGTCTTGTGATCTTAAACGTGTCATATGGGATGTTGCAATTAAAGAGTTGCCAAATTAAGAAAGAGGCATTTTTTTTTGAAATAGACTAAAAAGGAAGGTATGACAAACTAATTAAATTAGAGGGAGTATTGCATTTTGCACTTGAAACTGTGCTTCATTTGCTGGTATGTGTTGCATTTTTATGTAAATAGGAAGGGAAATGTTATATGGATTCTTATTAGAGTAAAAAATCGACGTTATGCTTATTAGGTCGGGCTTTGAATTCCCTATTTTTTTCTTAGTTCTGTTCATTTCTTGTCTGATCTATTTTTTACATTTCATAAGGTGGGGTTGTTGTGGTTCTGTTACATTTATTTTGTTAAATGATAGAGAGCAAAGTTGATAAAAGTTATGTTACCATTATCAAAAAAAAAAAAAAAGAAAAAAAAGGAAAAAAAGGGAGGTTGGTAAAAGAAATACTAGTGAGGGAAACATAATATAAACATAATTAATCATCTATGGGAATTTTATTAGATGTATGCATGATATTTAGATCATAATTCAGAAGTGAACTAGCTCAATTTTTAGATGCAAACTGTCTGAACTGGTAAAACATGAAGAAATAAGAAACAAAAGCTAGTAATCAACTGTTCAATATATACATATATATATATATATATATATATATATATATATGTAAAGCTACTTTTTTTTTTTTTTTTTTTAAAAAGATATATATGTAAAGCTCCCCTTCAAGATGGAGAGTGTTGATCATAGCCCCGAGTTTGTTGCACATTTAATCTTGACCTTGAAGTGAACGTGTCATCTGGGTTCAAAATCTGGTAGATATAAATTGGACTATTTTATTTATAACCGTGGTGTCCGGGTCAGCTTGCACGCACCTCGACTAATTCCACGGGATACTTGCTACCTACCACCAGTAACAGGTACCACATAACTGTGTCCACCAAGGTTAGGACAGATGGAAAGAAATCACATGTGTTTTTGCCTCTCCTAGGATTTGAATCTGAGACCTCATGGTCCTTAACCCACTTCATCCACACCCTGGGGTGCAATATAAGTTCGGACTATATTCTTGCACTAATAGACTATCAATCAATCTCATCGTATTTGGACTTCTCATGTAATATCGGATTAGATACAAGATATATTGCAGTTTGATTATCACAAAGAACTTTGATTTTCATCACTTCTCCCGGCATTTCTTTTGATAGTCAAGGAAAGTTTTATTTACTTCAAACTTTGACTCCTCAAGCAATTGTTTTAACCACTTAAGTGCATAATGTGTGAAGGCCATAGCTATTTTCTTAACTTTTGCATATGACATCTCAACCAAATCTGATTTCTTATTTTTCCAAGACATCAGGTTTATACCAGCAAGGGTGGCCCAGTTGGTTGAGCATGGGGCTTCCATAATGGAGGTCTCAGTTTCGAAACCCCCTGCTTATGACAACAGGGGATTTGCCTTCTGGGTCGAGCTCGTCGCACTAGGCAAGCCTAGTGCGGGTTATCTCTCCTATGTGGTTTGCGGGCTATTGCACAGGAGCGGGGTTTACCTGTGCGCACCCGAAGGG
This sequence comes from Lycium barbarum, assembly GCF_019175385.1. NCBI lineage: Eukaryota > Viridiplantae > Streptophyta > Magnoliopsida > Solanales > Solanaceae > Lycium > Lycium barbarum. The sequence continues at coordinate 9,811,147 of NC_083339.1, read as the reverse complement.
TAGCGGCTGCGGGTTCCCTTGTCATTAAAAAAAGAAAAAGAAAAAGAAAAAAAGACATCAGGTTTATACTAATCATTATACAGTACTTGGATTACACATTGCCTTATTAGATGGATGTCGGATGTCCTAAATCTGATCTGCATGCTTGATAACTTTAGCATTTCCTCTTATTTTGGTATAAAAGTCCCTGACACATAATATTCTTGATATATCTAAGATGCGGACCATTGCATTTGGTGAATATTATGAGGATATTGCTAAAATTGTCTAACAATATTAAGTGTCTACAATTGATAATAAGTTAATTTGACTAACCTGACTAATTTCCTGTCTATAACAGTGTTGATTTACTAAAGGCTCCCATGTTGTGGGAACATGTTGATGTTAGGGTTAATTGGCTATGGCTGTGAGATGACTATGGCTGAGCTTGACTAGCGACCTTTATACCAAAAAAGATAAAAAGGAAATACTTACGCTGTCCCATGTTTTGGTCTAGATGTAAGGACAGGGTGCCTCCTTTAGTGCCTCAATCTATTGTTGCTCATCTTCAGTAATAACATTATTATTCAAAATGAATTTCATACTATGTATAGTTGGCCCCTTTTTTTAAATAAAGTAAATAATTTTATTGACGGTTTGAAACAATCTTAAAATTTTAATTTAATTAGTGTCTATATAAAGCACTAGATTGCATATGTAACAAAATATTGGTATAGGACAATGAGGAAGTAGTTACTCTGCTTGTATACCAAACATGGAACTGATTTATTATACAAGATGCGGGAAGCGAGGCTGAGATGGTTTGGGCATGTGAAGAGGAGAGACACAGATGCTCCAGTGCGGAGGTGTGAGAGGTTGGTTATGGACGGTTTCAGGAGAGGTAAAGGGAGGCCGAAGAAGTATTGGGAAGAGGTGATTAGATAGGATATGGCACAGTTTCAGCTCACCGAGGACATGACATTAGATAGGAGGTTGTGGAGGACTCAGATTAGGATAAAAGGCTAGGTGGCTTATCCTTTCATCATAGTAGTTGTAGTTTTGCTCATTTGTCTATTGCCATTTGATTTCTGCATTTGATTGCTGCTTATATTTGTTGGGCCGCTGTACTTTAGTTATCTTATTTATCTATAGTAGGTAATGCTCCTTTCTGTCCGGACTGTTCTACCATGACTTTCTCGCTTTTGTTATTCCTTGTTTTCATATTGTTTTCGATATGCTTGGTCCTATCTGACCTTTTGTCTTGTTTTCCTCTCTTGAGCCGAGGGTCTTTCGGAAACAGCCGCCCTACCTTTCAAGGTGGGGGTTAGGTCTGCGTACACTCTACCCTCCCCAGACCCCACATGGTGGGATTATACTGGGCTTGTTGTTGTTGGGGAAACTCTGTATACAAGCTATATACCAATAGAAAAGAACCTACATCAAAATATGGTTCTCACCAAACGAGATTCAATCCTCTATACAAATAGGGACCTCGAAAGTACACCAAAAAGCAACTAGAGACAAAACACTCCTATGCAATTTTACAAAATCTTGTTCCACCCCATCAAATGCCCTCCTATTTCTTTCTTTCCAAATGACCCACATGATTGCTAAGGGGACAACACTTCATACTCTTAGGCTTTTCTTTCCCTGCCTATGAGTCCAAAAAATAAAGACAGCATATAGTTGTGTGTTTCTCTGACACTGAATGGCATTTACTTCTTAGAAGAAGACAAAATGACTGGGAAACAAAGGAATTCAGCCTTCTAATGGAGCTGTTACAATCTGTCTCTGTAGACTCAGGCAGGAAGTATTCACTTTTCTGGTTTGTAAGCAAGAAGGGGGGCTTCTTAAAGTTGTTACATTAATATACAAAAGCAAACAGGCTGCTGGCATTTTAGCTGGCCTTACGAAATGATCTGGAAGACCTATGTACCTCCTAAAGTTGCTTGCTTTGGTTGGATAGCAGCTAAGGATGACTGTTTGACTCAGATAGACACCAAAAGAGAATTTTATCTCTATGTAATAGGTGCTTCTTCTGTAAGAACTCAACAACAACAACAACAACAACAACCCAGTGAAATCCCACAACGTGGGGTCTGGGGAGGGTAGAGTGTACGCAGACCTTACTCCTACCAAGGTAGGATGGCTGTTTCCGAGAGACCCTCGACTCAATAAAAACATAACAAGAGGTCAGATACGGCTAAGAAATTCAAAGCGATATGGAAATGAAGTAACGCAAGCGACACAGATAACATAGAATAATCAAAGCACAGGAAATAACAGATAATAGCATAATAGCATAAATTAGAGCACAAGAAATTATACTACGATAATGCGACTATTAATAAGGCAGGGTAATGAGACTATCTACTAGCCTTCTACCCTAATATGGGTCCTCCAAACCCTTCTATCTAAGGTCATGTCCTCGGTAAGCTGTAACTGCGCCATGTCGTGTCTAATTACCTCTCCCCAATACTTCTTTGGCCTACCCCTACCTCGTCTGAAACCATCCATGGCCAACCTCTCACACCTCCGCACTGGGGCATCCGTGTCTCTCCTCTTCACATGCCCAAACCATCTCAATCTCGCTTCTCGCATCTTGTCTTCCACCGAGGCCACTCCCACCTTGTCCCGAATATCCTCATTCCTAATCCTGTCACTCCTGGTGTGGCCACACATCCATCTCAACATTCTCATCTCAGCAACTTTCATCTTTTGAACGTGAGAAACCTTAACTGGCCAACACTCCGCCCCATACAACATAGTCGGTCTAACCACCACTTTGTAGAACTTTCCCTTAAGTTGTGGTGGCACCTTCTTGTCACATAGCACTCCGGAAGCAAGCCTCCATTTCATCCACCCTGCCCCAATACGATGTGTGACATCATCGTCAATCTCCCCGCTGCCTTGCATAATAGACCCAAGATACTTGAAACTACTTTTCTTCTGGATGACTTGGGTACCAAGCCTCACTTCCAAGCCGGCCTCCTGAGGTGCTTCACTAAACTTACACTCTAAGTACTCTGTCTTGGTCCTACTCAGCTTAAACCCTTTAGACTCCAGAGTTTGTCTCCAATCCTCCAGCTTAGCGTTAACTCCGCTACGAGTCTCATCGATCAGGACTATGTCATCCGCGAAAAGCATACACCATGGCACCTCACCTTGAATTTGCCGCGTCAATCCATCCATCACCAAGGCAAATAAGAACGGACTAAGAGCTGATCCTTGATGCAACCCCATCACAACTGGAAAGTGCTCTGAGTCTCCTCCTACTGTCCTTACCCTGGTTTTGGCTCCCTCATACATGTCCTTGATCACCCTAATGTACGCCACAGGTACACCTTTAGCCTCCAAGCATCTCCATAGGATTTCTCTTGGGACTTTGTCGTAAGCCTTTTCTAGGTCAATGAATACCATGTGTAAGTCCCTTTTCCTCTCCCTATACTGCTCCACCAGTCTCCTCACAAGATGGATGGCTTCTGTAGTTGAGCGTCCCGGCATGAATCCGAACTGATTCTCTGAAATAGACACGCCTTTCCTCACCCTCATCTCCACCACCCTTTCCCACACTTTCATAGTATGGCTTAGTAGCTTGATACCTCTATAGTTGTTGCAACTCTGGATATCTCCCTTGTTCTTGTATAGAGGGACCATTACACTCGACCTCCATTCTTCAGGCATCATTGCCGTCTTAAAGATGACATTAAACAACCTAGTCAGCCACTCCAAACCTGTCGGGCCCGCACTCTTCCAAAATTCCCCAGGAATCTCGTCAGGTCCGGTCGCTCTTCCCCTGCGCATCCTACGAACAGCACCCTTAACCTCCTCAACCTTAATACTCCTGCAATACCCAAAATCTTGACGCCTTCCAGTATGTTCTAGATCTCCCAACACAATGTCTCTGTCCCCTTCTTCATTTAAGAGTTTGGAGAAGTATGACTGCCATCTCCGTCTAATGAGAGTCTCCTCTACCAATACTTTGCCATGCTCGTCCTTGATGCACTTCACTTGAACCACATCACGTGCCTTTCTCTCCCTCGCCTTGGCTAGCTTGAACAATTTTTGATCCCCTCCTTTCTCTTCTAGTTCAGCATAAAGGCGTTCAAAAGCTGCCGTTTTTGCCGTCGAAACCGCCAACTTCGCCTCCTTCCTCGCCATCTTATAAAGTTCCCTATTCGTCCACTGCTCCACCTCATCCTTGCTTTCTATCAACTTCGCATACGCCACCTTCTTTGCTTCCACCTTCCCTTGAACTTCTCCATTCCACCACCAGTCCCCTCGATGCTGGCCACGACTACCTGTCGAGACCCCCAACACTTCCCTTGCTACCGCCCTAATGCAACTAGCCGTCCTATCCCACATACTTGTCGCATCCCCACTGCTATCCCAGGCGCCCATAACCTTCAATTTCTCTCCCATCTCCACGGCACTAGTCGTGGTCAAACTCCCCCATCTGATCCTAGGTCGGTCATCCACGACCCTCTTCTTCCTCGGCATCTTGATCCCTAGATCCATCACCAAGAGCTTATGTCGGGTTGTAAGATAGTCGCTCGGAATGACCTTACAGTCTTTGCACAGACCTTTATCGTCCTTCCTAAGGAGTAAAAAGTCAATTTGGGTCTTAGCCACTGAACTACGGAAGGTTACCAAGTGCTCCTCCTTCTTTGGGAAACTCGAATTGGCTATCACCAACCCGAAAGCTCTTGCAAAATCCAAAAGTGAGACTCCTCCTCCATTCCTGTCCCCGAAGCCAAAGCCTCCATGCACATCATCATAACCTCCCGAAATAGGCCCGATGTGCCCATTGAAATCACCTCCCACGAATAACTTCTCAGTAGGCGGTATGCCTCCCACTAATTCGTCCAAATCCTCCCAAAAGCGCCTCTTCTCCTCCTCGCCTAAGCCCGCTTGCGGCGCATAAGCACTAATAATGTTCAAAGTGAGTCCTTCAACGACCACTTTAATCGACATCATCCTATCAGTGGCTCTCCTAACCTCTACCACCTGGTCTCTTAAATCACTATCTACTAAAATGCCCACCCCATTTCTATACTTCGACCTACCAGAGAACCACAACTTATACCCGTCTACCTCTTTAGCTTTAGGACCTACCCATTTAGTCTCTTGGACACAAGCTATATTAATCTTCCTCTTCTTAAGAATCTTAACTAGCTCTATGGACTTTCCCGTTAACGTCCCAATGTTCCAAGACCCTACTCTCAACCTAGAGACTCCTTTAACCCACATACCCCTCCTAACCCTCGCCCCCGTCCCCGAACGAGAACATGACCCTAGTCTACCATCACTAACCAAAGCCACGAAAATAAGTATGAACTAATAAATTATTCAAAGGTCTAAAGTCAGCAAAATATAACTACAAGTGTATAGACAAATAGTGAATATGGCAACCGGAGGTACCAACTCCAGTTGAACTAAACCTGGTTGTCGCCGGAAAACACTGTTCACGGTCGAGTACTGTTCACTGCCGGAAAAATGTTCACAAATACCTGAAAGGGAGAAGAGAATAGGAGGGAAAAAGAAGAAAAGAAAAATAAAAGAAAAAGGGAAAAGGAGAGAGAAAGAGGGGGCTGGCCGGAAAAAGTCGCCGGAAAAACTCGCCGGCGATGGCGCAGCGGCGTACTGGCAGCGCCAGGAGCAGATTAGAAAAGGAAAAAAAAGGAGAAGAGAAGAAGAAGAAAAGGAAAGAGAGAAGAAAAGTAAATCTAGCCGGAAAAGTGGCCGGCTTTACCTGGTCGCCGGCGTTACCTGGTCGCCGGCGTCACCTGAACAGTGGTGACGTATGGTCGCCGGACGGAGTGGTGGGTGGGCAGATCTGGGAGAGAGCAGAGGAGAGAGAAAGTGCAGAGGAGAGAGAAAGAGTCGACAGAAAATATTAGTCATCTGTTCCTTCATTGCAGCCAAATTTGGAAAATATGGTCACTGTTTCTGAATCTTTTGGGAGTTAGTTAGGTCATGCCAATGGATGTTAAAAACATGCTGAGTTGCATGCTGTCAGGGACAGGGTATATGCAGGAGTTTGAAGACTCTTTGAAAAGCTATCCCATTATGCATAATGGACTGTTTGGCTTGAAAGAAACAAAAGATATTTTGAGGGGAAGAAAGACCATATTTCCTAAAACATAATTGTTCACAAAATTTATACTTGTGGTGTAAGGGCTGTAAGGTTGAGAATATGGCATACTTTTTAGATTTTCTAGATGGTATGAGGAAATAGTGTTGGGATTGTGATACTCTATGGTTTTTTATTCCTCAAAGTACCATCTTGGTAAAGATTCTAATTATATTTTGCTTCACCTGATTAAAAACAAAAACTTCAAGGCCCCTTTGGACTGTCCGACAAATTTTATTGACTGTTGCCTTTCTCCATCCTAGATTGGACAATGCTATATTAGTAGATGTTGGAATAAACATATAAAATTGAAAAAATAAGTGCTAAGTACCGTGAAAGCAAGCGATGACAACTCAATATATATGAGGTGTTGTCCAGACGGATTATTTTGGAATTTGCATAGTAAAGGGAGCCTTCACAGTTAAGCCTAGCTACTGGAAAATGAACAGTGATCAGTCACTGACAGTGATTTGGCCCCTTGGAAATTAATATGAAAGATTAAATTTCCTCATAAAGTTGAGAGGTGAATTCCTCTATGAGCTCAATCATTGAGGCTTATTGATATTCTGACTTGCCTGTAAAATAGAATTTAAAAAAAAAAAAAAAAAAAAAAAAAAAAAATTTCCTCATAGAGTCTCTTGTTTTGTATGTTTGGTGATTAGAAGGGCTTGTCTAACTCATGAAGTGTTACAGAGAAGAGGTATGCAGATTAGCTCACGATGGTCTCTGTGTGGCCAAGAAGAAGAGAGCATGATCATTTGTTCTTGCACTGCAAAACAACTATAAATCTGTGGAACATGTTCTTGTGTATCCTAGGAGTGAGTTGGGTTATGCTCAGGACTACTTTTGAGAGTTGGAAGAAGAGAGGCAAAGGAGGACTGGTGGAAGAGCATCCCAACGTGCTTATGGTGGGCAATATAGAAGCAAAGAAAATGCAAGATGTTTTGAAGATAAAAGCAATTTCATCCAATAGATCAAGATGAATTACCTCAACCTTTTTTATTTTTGGTGTAAACAGAATATGTTGGGGAGGTAGAAGATTCAGTAGATTTCATAGGAAAAGTGTAAAGCTTTTAGCAATCTGAGCTTTTCCTCTGCTCCATGTGGGTTGTAAATCCCCACCTCATCATCATTTGATTGATGAGTTCCCTGTGATATATATAGTTACCTTTACCGCAAATAAAAGATAATTGTTTGTCAATGGGATGACCATGTCTGAATGTGGTGCTGGCGAAGGAGGTGAGACCGAAATCTTTGGCAAGTTGTAATCAGGTCAACCTGTATAGTTTCCGCTCAGTCTGCCCTGCCCCTGCCATGGGGGAAGAGTAGAATGGAAGATGCATGCATGGTTATACATGGATTCTATAGTGAGAACTGCTAACAGTCCAGATTTAATTACAAGTTGAATAAGGATCTATGAAATTATGGATAGTAGTTAGAATCTAGGAATGCATTTTAGTACGCTGTAGCAGACTTGCTGGAAAGGAGATGATCGTGTCAATCCTTGTGCCAGCATGTTCAGCAGTTTGAGGATGGACACATCGACAAAATTGACGAAATTTTCGGCACTATTCATTTGCTTTCACTTTCAAATTTTCTCACTACAGTATCATGAGTATTACCATGTCCTTGTATATATCAGTTACCTTCCAATGAAACTGAAGTTCGATTGCTGTTTAATTTTTTTTTCTTAACAGATTGTTGTTCATTTTTCCCCACTAATATGTCGAACTTCCCCTATTAATTGTTTAGTCCTTCTGATTGATGATATAATAGCATCTTTTTGAATTTTCAGGTGTGGGTAAGAGTTGCCTTCTTTTACGTTTCTCAGATGGCTCCTTTACAACCAGTTTTATCACAACTATTGGGTAATCATCTTCTACTTTTTAAGGACTTCTTCTTATGTTATCAAAAGGTATATTAACGTGGAACTTCATTAGAAAATAAGTTCTTATGGAAAAGTAGCACACAACCTCTTAACTTGAGTTTACATTATGAAAATATGAATAAAATGCTGATAACCTCTTAACTAGGAGTGTAGATTAGGAAAGTTAACTACAGTGGTTTGATTGAAGAGTAGTTAGTAAAGACATGGATGGACTGTTGCAAGAGCAAATGATTATTTACCTATGTCCTTATTTTTTGGGAGACCTACTCTGATTCAAAGTTTTCTTTCACAGTATTGACTTCAAGATAAGGACCATAGAGCTTGATGGTAAACGAATCAAACTGCAAATCTGGGATACTGCTGGTCAGGAGCGGTTCCGAACTATTACAACTGGTAAGCTTGTGGGTGAAACATGCTGTGCTTTATTTCTTCTTGTTATCTTGTCATTTGGTTTTTCTTTTGAGCAAACATAGCCAAATCAATACTACTCCGTGCTGCTACATTAATATGTCTACTTCACGTTTTAGTAATTCTACTGCCTTGCAGCTTACTACCGTGGAGCCATGGGTATATTGCTGGTGTACGACGTAACTGATGAGTCGTCTTTTAACAGTAAGTTCCCACATTGCACTGGGGAAGCTATCTTTATACTTTTTGTTATGTCAATTTAGGAGTGGTTCCTTTTACTTTGTAGATTTTTTAAGCACTGAGGGTTTGACTTACTTGTAGGGGTATATATACCCGCTTGTTGGAGGTCTTGACAGGGGATCTGCCTCCTCCAATCCCTTCTAATCAGGCATTTGCCGAAGAAACTATATTTGTTCTCCTTTTATGACTTGTAGTCTGCCCTCCTCTTTATAATGAATCAGTTGTGTTATGGATGAAGCAGGGCTTCAAGAATATGAAGAAGCTATTCATTTTCTCATTGTTGGACTTTCTCTAAGCTAGAGTAATGTATATTTCTGTTGGGTCAGCTCAAAACTAACTGTGCACATGTTTAGACATCAGGAACTGGATTAGAAACATTGAACAGCATGCTTCCGACAATGTCAACAAAATTCTGGTCGGCAACAAGGCTGACATGGACGAAAGCAAAAGGGTTCTCTCTCCTCCCTAGCTCCTTTTATCTGCTTGTCTTTGTATGTTGTTGTATACATGCTATGTACAGCTATTGGACGACTGAGTTGATTAAACCTTTTCTCTAGGCTGTTCCTACATCCAAGGGTCAAGCACTAGCTGATGAATATGGCATTAAATTCTTTGAAACTGTAAGTAGAACTGTTTGCCAGCATTGGAATTTTTTGCAATACCAATTCTCCTTAGATCCTAGTGATATTTCATGCAGAGTGCCAAGACAAATATGAATGTTGAGGAGGTTTTCTTTTCCATTGGTCGGGATATAAAGCAAAGGCTTTCCGAATCTGACTCAAAGGCTGAGGTATTATTTTCCAGACCAAGTTAATTTAAAGTAGTGCATACTTGGTGCTGGCTGACAAGTTTGAATGCTGAAAATTTAGTGGAAGTTTAAGATGATTGATATCTCTATTGATTAACTTTTCACAAGACAGAGCTTGAGGGTGAAATTTTGGTGTACGGATACGTTGGGCAAATATTATTTCCTCCTAAAAAACTAAGCGAAAAGATGGGAAGAGCACACTAATTTGTTAAATTTCTGTTTGTCCTGTTTCCCTAATACAAAATAATTTCCTGTCAGGTTCCTATTGGTGTGCATGATTCTATCTTTCTTGCATCCTTCTTTGCACTTTGAATCTTTCGTTTCTCTCACTCTTTTGCATGAGTTATAAAAAGATACTCTGTTGCATGATGAATATCAGCACAATGCTCTCTTCTTCCATTTCCTAGATATGGATTATTTGGTGCACTAACTCGTGCATTTCCGAATTTTGCAGCCCCAGACCATCAGGATAAATCAACCGGACCAGGGAGCAGGATCTTCTCAAGGCGCCCAAAAATCAGCTTGCTGTGGTTCTTGAAATATTGATATCAAATGAAGGGGAATACATCCTCAAAGTGACCATTTTAGTGGGAGGGGTGAAACTAATCTTTGTTATAACATTCTCACAGTTGATTGTATTTTTCTCTTTACAGTTATTCTCTTCCAATATCTATTTGTATTTGGTGGCAGCTCTTAGTATTGCAAAATTTGATCAGTGTATGCTCACTACTTTTTGGCTTATATAAAGTGAAGGGACAGACTGCCTTCTGATGTTTTTGTACAAACTTTTGGGGTTGCTATTAGTTTTCTGATATTTGATGAGCTTTTGCAGGGGAAGTAAATTCTTCCAATGGGGGTATGGAGTTATTATGTGGTTAAAAAGTATTGCTTAATGAGGTAGATTTTGTCATCAGATCGAAAACAAAATGATGTCACAAATCTAATACAGGCACCACCACTGTTTGAAATGTAGTTGGAAATAGTCACGGTTCGAATTGTTGGACAAAAATACGCGTAACATGAGCTGCAGAGATATGCTTTTTCATCTTCTATTTTTTTTAAAAAAAATATTCCAGACACAACGTTATGAAGTTTTACTTGTAGAAGTTTAAACTCAAGGATACTGTTCTGGAGTGAAAATTCAAGAATATTGTACTAAAAAATCTGGACAACGTTCTCACATGGAATTCTAAGTTTGAAGCTGTATTTGTTTGTAGAGAAGAAGAATCTTTCCCAGGTACCATGATGTTAAAGTTATATAGTTATTACCAAGATTTAAATACAACAACCATGAATGAATTCACTACGTCAACAAATTATTTTAGTCATGCCACTTCGTGATAATATATTCAAGTTCGAAATGGTCTTTGCCTTTGTTTTTTTTTTTTTTTGTTATGTTAAAATGAGACACGATACGGTGTTCCTTCTAAGTGACAGAAATCGTGCTGTAATCAAACGGAACTTACCTTTAATTATGTGATTTTTTTTAATTTTTTTTTGTAATTCCAGTCAGCAAACTAAATTCCTCTCATTCATGATGACGAAACTCAAATGACTAATCATGATACCATGGGTCCAGCATTTTCTAGTGGACAACTAGTATCACTATATTCTGATTTCATCTCGATAAATATAGTCTGTCGCGTACGTTTACTCACTGTTTGATATGTTATATATAGTCATAATAATATTTAAAAATTCTATTAGGTAATTAAACAAATTATAAAGAAACAAATAAATAAATTAGATCTTGGTAAGACTTGGGCATGTTGGATCATTGTGTAGACCATCATAACCCAACCAATTTCAACTCAAGTAGTCTTTGGATAGGTATGAGCAGTATTAACCACCAGAAGCGGATTTACGGAGGGGGAGTGTTTACCCGAATATCCTCGGCAAAAAATTACACTATATATAATGTAGATTTTCTATGTTTGTGTAGTTATATTAGTTTTGAATACCTAGAACAATGTGCAAAAGGCTAGCTTAATGGTTTAGGTTGTTCAAAATATGCCCAACGTCTATGGTTTGATTCTCAGCGGCTGCATTATTTTTTAAATTTATTCTAGATTGATACATTGTAAAGGGCTAACACATTTACATCTTTTATTTTCCTAACTCCTAAGTGAATTCTGAATCTATCACTGATATTAACTCAACCATTTTGGTCTATACAAATTCAGTCCAACCGCTACATTTGATACCTCTAACACCTCGCAATGCCTATTAAAAGAAAAAGCGTCTCCTACCAACATTTATTTTTAACTTGAATAAAAAACCTCTAACGGGTCGTTTGGTTAGAAACAAGTTATTCCAGGATAACTTATCCTGGGATTAGTTATTCCACCCTCCCACAGGGATAAAATAACACTACAATCTGAGATAGCTAATCCCGAGATTAGTTATACCACCATTTTATCCCAACCAAACACGGGATAAATTCATCTCAAATATAATCCTGAGATTATTTATCCTTATCCCTTATACCAAACGAGCCCTAAATAGATAAGATATCTCCAACGTTAACTAGCTCAAGAGTTATTATATTGTTCACGTTGGATTAAATTCATACAAATTTCTTAAATATTCTTATAATATTAGGATGTCATCCTTTTTTTATTTAACTTCCATTTCTCATCAACAGATCTTTGTTTGTATACGCGACACAATCTTTAAAATATTAATCAAATTGTTAGGAAACTATAGCCCACTTGCCCCATGTGGGTTAATTAAGGTATTGCTGGGGTCTCACTTCCTTTCCTTTTAAGTGCAATATCTTGACTTTAGATCTTGCTTTTCTCATTTTTATCAAAAAGTAGTGGTTATTACTGTTTGATATTCTAATTATAGAGATCTTTTAATGCTATCTTCATTTCAAATTATTTCTCATGATTCCTAAAAACAGTTATCTAGAGATATCTGACAAGAAGTGTGGTTCAAAAAACATCTTTCTTGCAACTCATTCGTGCAGGAGATAAGGTGATAAAAAAAGTTCTCTCAACGTCATATCTATGGGTTAAAAGAACGATAACCTTGTCAATCTTTATAACCTCAAAAAAGAAAAATTGAAAAAGTTTCAAGAGGCTTAACATAAGGGACTAATAGAAATTCCTTCTCTAACTTGTCTATGGATTCAATATGTATGCATTATTGGAGTAATTCAACGTAGCGTACGTAAAAGGTTAACTTATTTAATTTTCAGGTTACTTATTAGGCTTGTTTTTCAGGTTACTAATTAGGCTTGTTATGAGCAATTAACTATTTGAAATTACCTCTCAAGTAACCTGATAATATAGTGCAAAAAACAAAAGTAAAATTAAGCTATCATTCTCAACCTCAGCAAATTGAGCTAACCCCCGAGACAAAGTGACTACACATATTGCAATGCCAATTGGCATTAGTTAAATAGTATAGTATCAATTTTTCATCTAAATTATTAAAGAAAATATACCTTTTTATTATTGTTTAGATATTTAACAAAATGAATAAGAGTTTTACTGCACAAACACATGGAAAAATGGTAGTATTCATCAGGACCATTAAAATTTACGAAACAAAAAGTAGAGTGAAATCTGTTAGGAGGTATTGGTCGAGGAAGTGGTACACTAGAAAATAAAAAGGAAGAGCGAAAAGGTATTGAGCTATTGGTCGAGAAAGGGCAAAATCTTGCTCGTACCAAATATTTATATCAGACCAATATAGCAGTTATTTAATCGTGATTAATTGATAGATTTTTATTTCACTAAATCATTTAACTATAGTAAGTCAAAATAATTTAACGTGTGTTCAATATGATCAATTTTCACATGTTTGATTGATCAAATATTTTGAAAAACATTTATTCTAGGAAAACGAATTTCTTAAAAATGAAGAAAATGACTATCCTAGTGAAAGTAAGGAAAACAAGTTCCACAAAAGACATTCAACATTGATTGTCTTCTCCATACCTTTCAACACGCCCCACCCTCACCACCACCCACCATAACACCCATCCGCACCACCCCACACCCCTCCCATAGTATATGCCTATACTATATACAAATTCTTTTGGAACAATGTTTTCTGCTTACATATCAAACATAAGAAAATTAGTTAGAAAAAATTTATTATCCAAAAAAATATTTTCAATGAAAAACATTTTCCCACTCAATGCGGATAAGTATTTACCTACCGTCGAGGAGGTGGAATACTAGAAATGACGTATCAGATCATAAAGTATAAAAATATTAGTTGGTGCCATGGCAATAATGGAAGCCCTATCTCTTATGGAGGACACAACAGCCCATATTGGCAACAATTGCAGTCAGACGTTACTTCCACTCTCTCATTTCGTTTATCTTCTTTTGTCCTTCTATGAAAATTGCTTTACATATAATTCAAAGCTACTTCATGTTTTTACAATAATTCAATCTTTATGTGGAGATTGGATACTCATCAAAAGAACCCACCTTTTACTTACTACTTTCTTTTAAGTTTGACCACCTTTTCAGCATAATAGTACTCACTATATCGATTTCCAACGGACTTAATTAGCCAATAGATCACCCCTTCTGGTGCTACAATCCATGTCAATCAAATATAAAGTTGACAATAATGTCAAAAACAGATTCAAGTGGTTAATTTGAATGAACATATCACATTCGATGTTAGGAACTCGGATTTTTCAAGTGGGACGTAAGAAAGCACTATGGCGTATATGCATATTTCTTTCATAAAGAAGATTCTTACTAGCACCTAGACAATCTTTTGATCCCTTCTAATCATTCTATACATAAAAATAAAAAATGGAAAAGGTTACCAACACAACATGCAACATCAAAAAGGTTGGCAATTTGGCACGTAAACACTTAAACCCCTATGCTTTTTGATGCAGAAGAATTTTTTATGCAAAAGATATTGGCAATGTGATTGGTCTAACCATAAAGAAATCAATATGGTCAGATCAATCATGATACGAATTTAAAAAGACTAATGCCCTGTGAACATTTCCTGGAACCGTTTGTAACTTTAAGATGATGTACCTCATAATATTCATGTGCCTAACCTAGGCACTTGGAACAAAGGTTTTGCCCACAGCTAGGTGTCAGAGGTTATAATACTTAAAATCCACAAGAATATTCAATTCAGAAGTGGCAAGTTTGGTGTACTGCCAATGGGGGCTAAAGAACAAATCAACAGAGAAGTAAAAGAAAATGTAGGATACCTGACTGCATTGCCAATGGTCTAGGCATAAAACTATGATACCAACTCATCATCGCCCAGTTGGGGAAATTTCTAACACATAGATTCTCATTTAACCGGCGTGCAAAAACTTATGTACTTCTAATTTACATATATCTGTTAACAAAAATTTAGAACCAAAGGAAATATATAATTTACAGCCATGACTATCTGACAGGAATTATTACCAAGGATCAAGGCAGTAACGGAGTCATCAACTATGAGGACCAATAGCAAAAGGAGAAACACAGTTTCTTTGAGCACGCAACCAGCGCACCTTGGTTGTCAATCTGCTGTATATAACCATAGAAGTTCCTGCAAAGGAATTAATATCCATGAATATGAGTATAGACGGGGTGCAAGTATTTTCTCAAAGAATAAGATACAATTTTGAATATTCAAAATATTAAGATATATGAGAACGTATTAAACCAATTTAAGAACATTTGAGCTCATAAAAAGCAGGCAACTAACAGAAAGTATAGCAACAAAATAAAAGGGTGCTTAGTCCCAGTTTACTTTTCCTAGAAGCAAGTGACAAGTAGGTCCAGATGACTAAGCCACTTCATTTAAAATGTGGAAGGCTTTCCGAGTAATTAATTAAAAAATTATGTACACAAATGAAAATCCAACAGATTTTGTCCACATCTGCTGATCAGATAATGGGCAGAGAGAACGAAAATTGTGTGAGAGAATTTGTCTATATATACAGAAAAGCAGCAGTTACTTGTGCTGTACTTGTGACCTTACAACAATAGTAGTGCTTTCTCAAAGAGGTTGAGCTTTGTTGCAAGTAAACAATGGAGGCAATACTTGAACTATACAACAGCGCAAAACCCTTTCTTGCTGTAATTTTTCTCCAATTTGGGCTAGCGGGCATGGATATCCTCACCAAAATGGCCTTGAATGAAGGAATGAGCAACTATGTATTTGTTGTGTACCGCCACGCAGTTGCCACTCTGGTTATTGCTCCCTTTGCAATAATTCTAGATAAGTATGTCTCTCCCTCCCTCCCTATGTTCAGTTAACGTGTTTGCAATTTCAGTTCTAGTCTACTTCCCAGTAGAAGAAAGACAAATAAAAAAAGCCTTTCTTAATATCCCCCCTAGATGACAAGCTGAATCTCTTAACAGGAAACTAAGACCAAAGATGACTCGCTCAATATTTGCTAAGTTGGTACTTCTTAGCATACTGGAGTAAGTCTTAAAACACTCAATTTCGTTTTTTCTCCAAGCAATTAGTATCTAACATAAACATGTCTCTCTTGACTAACAGGCCAGTCATAGACCAGAATCTCTACTCTATTGGCCTGAAATACACAACAGCCACTTTTGCAGCTGCAATGTGCAATGTTCTTCCTGCCATTACTTTTATAATGGCCTGGATATTCAGGTAAATTATATGCTTTGTCTCATTCTACATATATAATTGCACACATGATCACCAGCAACAACATACCCAGTATAGTGATCATCAGCAAACATGAATTAACAAGAAAACCCCAACATGGATTTAAAATTCCCAAATTATGATGTTAATTCTTTTTGCTCATATTTTGTTTATTCTAGGCTTGAGAAGGTGAAGCTTACAAGCATCCGCAGCCAAGCAAAAATAATTGGCACTCTTGCCACAGTTGCAGGAGCTATGATCATGACACTGGTACGAGGGCCAATACTTGAACTATTTTGGACAAAAGGAATTGCCAGTCATGAATCTCAAAGTGGTGGGTTAGATCTAAGCCATGCTATCAAAGGTTCCATCATGATAACAATTGGGTGCTTCAGTTGGGCTGCATTCATGATTTTGCAGGTAAAGATAGAACTTAGTTAGAAATCAGTAATTAGAAAGTAAGCAGTATATCTGATTCTAGTACTCTATGCGCAGGCAATCACATTACGGACTTATCCCGCTGAGCTCTCGCTCACTGCTTGGATATGCTTGTTGGGAACAGCTGAGGGAGCTATAGTAGCAATGGTAATGGAGAGAGGAAAAACTGCAGTGTGGGCCATAAACTGGGACTCTAAGTTTCTTGCAGCTGTATACAGTGTAAGTCAAGCTTATACACAAAACACGATGCGGTTAAATCTTCTTAGAATACAAGCATACAAAAAAATTAGAAGTATCCGTTCTTTAGATGTTTATCCGACGAATGCACCAAATTTCCCAGTTCTGTACAACTATATGTGATCGAACATGTTATCTGGAAGCTGCTTATGCTTCGTCAAATTTTAGACATTAATTTAAAGATCAATCCCTAACCATTGTAGCGAGCAACTTATCTCTGTAACATGAGAGAAGTGAGAAAAAAAAATCTAGAAGCATAGTTTTTCCCGATCTCATAAAGTTAAGCCTATTAAAAGCTCCTCACTTTCCATGTCACAATCCAGGGAATATTCTGTTCAGGACTTGCGTATTACATCCAAGGAATCATAATGAAAGACAGAGGCCCTGTTTTCGTCACAGCTTTCAATCCATTAAGCATGGTTATTGTAGCTATAATGAGTACAATCATTTTACGTGAACAACTGAACCTGGGAAGGTAATTCTTATAACCCCTAAAGCTCTTATAAGTTACGACCAACACTAAACTAATGTGATGCTTTTTGCAGGGTACTTGGTGCTGTTGTGATTGTTATCGGTCTTTACATTGTCCTGTGGGGTAAAAGCAAGGATCACAAATCTCCATCACTCGATGAACAAACAATACCAACACAGGAAATGACGCATGAAACCAAAATTGACAGGGAAAATCTAAGTCAGACAGTTATCCACATCAATCCATCGACAGGAACAACTGCTACCAAAGATGAGAGCACGTAATGATTTTCTATTCGAGGCTTTATCTTCCAAATTCCAAAAGGAGGTCCGGCTAAGAGCAGCCTCTTCATCTAAGAAATGAGCTCCTCTTCAGCTGCATCTTGAATTAGTAATTATTAGTTAAAGATGGTTTATGTATAAAGAGGAGTTTCTTTCTGGTCTAAGGAAATAGAAAAGGAATCTCAAGTTGTCAACCAAATTTCACACAGCATGTGCCCAAAACTTAGGCCAGTTAAACCACCACTTTTGGAAACTCCTTTCTGAACTATAGAATGACTACACTATGTTAAGCCAATAGGCTTTTTCTTTTGGTCTGTTGAATAGATATTAAAAGGGCAGCCTGGTGCACTAAGCTCCCGCTATGCGCGGGGTCCGGGGAAGGGCCGGACCACAAGGGTCTATTGTACGCAGCCTTACCTTGCATTTCTGCAAGAGGCTGTTTCCACGGCTCGAACCCGTGACCTCCTCGTCACATGGCAGCAACTTTACCAGTTATGCCAAGGCTCCCCTTCTAACCATGTATAAATTATAATCATGCCCAGACATGTAGATAAGTTGGTTCTTGAACTTCAGATCTAGAATAACGAAGTTCTATCTGAAAAAAATTCCTGTGATAAAGATCAGTGCCCAAAAAGTTTGGATCAGTCAGTCTTAGCAGTTATTCCGCTGTATGGCTCAGACCAATATGAATCAATTGACATCACGCGACATTACAAATACTACTCGATCGCCGATCATTTACCTATCAATGATGACCATAGATGTCTTCCCCAAAAGAGAAAAATAATGGAACTAAACAAAGGGACCTAAAGGCCTTTAGACGGACACACTAGTGTATCAAAATTAGAAGCATATAATCAATAGCACCATAGCTTGATTACTATAGTATGAGAAACTTTGTGGTCTCCTTCCATATTCTTCCTCGTGGAAAAAGAAGGTAAGATCATTCTTGTCCTTGGTCCATTCTATGTTAACCATCTGTGCAAGGACTTGTTACAGATTTCCTTTGATAAGCAGGACTTCTCACAAAGTGGGGGGGGGGGGGGGGGGGAGGGGGTGTGATGAAGTTGAATGTGGGACAACTCAAATTACTGCACGTCTGCAACAGAGATGTCAAGATAATAGCGTCTGAAACTAGCTCAAGTTAGGCTCCTCGCCGATTTTTGACCAGTTTTCGACCTTCCTCAGGTTACTAGAGAGCCATGAACCTAAAACTAACATCAATGTGAATGTGGGCAACTAAAATTACTGCAACAGAGATGTTAAGATAATAGAGTCTGAAACTTGCTCGATTTAGGCTCCTCACCAATTTTTGACAAGTTCTCAACCTTCCTCATGTTACTAGAGAGCCATGGAACCTAAGACAAATATCTCGCATGTTTAACGAGACAAAGGTATTTCATCCCTTCCGGACATCACAGTTTGTTACGGGAACGAACACATATATCATCAAATTATGTATCAGACTGCAGAGCAAGTTGAAATGAGGAATTTTTTTTTTTCTTTTTGAAGAGGTAACAACTTTGTATTATAGACCAGTACTTAGGTAGTACTGAAAACCCCTTTGAAATGAGGAATTATTCAAAAATCAAAACCATATCAAGCATACTCAAAGGCATACTATTGGCATTCTTGAAATAAAACATTGCAATTTGAGGATTGAAGCTTACACCACAAAGCACCCGAGCCACCAATTTTCAAGTACTAACAACTAAGCTTAGTCTCACTTTTATCAATAAAAAAATATTGAGTTGTCTATTATTCATCAATATATGTGACAAACTTCAACATGTTTGGACGTCTCAAAAAATTGACTCATTTGTAACAAGAACTGATAACACGCATGATATTCACCAAATTAAAGATTCAAATGAGTGAACTAATGTACTCCAAACTTTAATGCCATATTTTCCCTATAAAACAAAATTTTCGACCTTCAAGAAAACAATGCTTCAATCCAAACTAGTTGGGTTCAACTATATAATCCTCAATACTCATTTCGCTTCATTTGAAAAATATTTGAACTTCTATTTTAACATTTTTCTTAGTTCCTTCCAATATCATATACACATCAAACATGCATATTTAAATTCCATGCCAAATAAATGGGAGGAGGGAGTGCCATTTTTATATGAATTGAAAAGGTGTTTGAACTTTTTACTTCAATGTGTATATGCACTTGCCTAAATCCTTATGTTCCACATTTATACTCTTAGCCTAATCTCATCACCAGCTATCCATTTTTTTCTTTTTTGATAAAGTGAATCATCAGGTTTCCTTTTTAATTTGTCCTAGCTTAATTGATTATTTCTCGTATGTTCAAAAGTTTTACCATCTCTAAGAGTACTTGATTTACGGTGTCTTAGCCTAAGCATGACATCTATTTAGCGGAGCATACAGTTTAAACAATTGAATACTTTTTTTATAAGGACAGTTTTACTCCCTCCGTTCAAATAAAGCTTATGTGACAGTATTTCCTAGTTAATCCATATCCGTTTGAAAAAGAATTGACACATTTTTATATTTAGAAACATCTAGCAATAAACTTCTCATTTTACCCTTAATGAGAAGCTTTCATAGCAAAAGTGCTATGCCATGTTTAAGACCACAAGTTTCAAACGTCTCCAATTTTAACTTAAATTACATGCTGAGTCAAACTATGTCGTATAAATTGAAACAGAGGGAGTACCAATTATTTTAAACATGTCTCTAGCTAACCCCGGTGAGAGCACATTCAAATGCTATTTTTTTCGTTTGCTTCTCCCTCTCTGTATAGCATTTTTGAAAGACAAGTATAATTTTCTAATTTTCCTTGCCTTTCAAATATGGTTAGGGTGAAGGGAAAATAAATGTTGATGCATACGGAGAAACATGAAGACAAAACATAGGCAGAGATCACAGTTCATTGAATAATGTCAAACTTGTCTATTTTTTCAATTAAGAAACTAAAATCATAAGCATCGTACACATTATCAATGTTTTTAATCATTTTCACTGAAGCATTGTCGACTTTGTAGTTTGAAATTTGCATTTTAAGGGGCACCTTAACAGATGATATAGAGCCCGTTTGGCTTAGCTTATAAGTTGCTGAAAATAGCTTATAAGTTGTTTTCAGCTTTTTTGAGTGTTTGGCTGGCCAGCTTATAAGCCATTTTGTGCTTAAAATAAGCCCAAAAAAGAAGTTGGCCCGTTTGGCTTAGCTTAAAAAAAGCAGCTTATTATAAGCCAAAAAAAATAAGTTGGGTAATAACTTTGGGCTACCCCAACTTTTTTTTTTTTTTGGCTTATAAGCTGTTTTCAGCTTATAAGCTGCTTTTTTTAAGCCCATCCAAACAGGCTCATAATCTCTTCTCAACATATTGTATATCTCTAATGACATAACCAATTTAAATTAGGTCAAAATCTTACTGCCAGAATGTCTCCTTTGCAGTCACTGACTTGGAACCACTCCCAACTTTGCCCACAAAATTTATAGCTTCCATAGACAAGACAAATTAATTTGATTCAACTAATAAATCTGGTGAAAATTCACTTTGAGATCTTTAAATTAGCAATGCATGGATGAGCCTGTTCTTGCTTCAATACACAGGTTTCAGGAGAGTTATAATTATGAAATAACAGGTTGTGCAGGATTAGCATCATGAATTCTTGCTGTTAGTTTATGCCAACGGACTCCCAAAAAAACCGTTCCAGATCAACCATGATTTATAGGGCAGCACAGTATTAAAGAACACACACTTATATGGTACCGCAGATGCAGGCGCGTTTTGCATCATACCTTGCATAGGGATTCCTCTTTATGACAGTCGTCTGACCTCATCCTTCCCGTATATACGCTGAAGTTCACGTGTCGCAGCTAGAAAAGATTCTGAAGACAGAAGAAAAGATGCCAACATGAGGAGAAAAAAAAAATACACATTCTAGAATATTAACAGCTCAGTTAATTAAGACACCTTTCCAGATGCGAAATGATTTTTGGTTAATGGATGATCCAGTAATTGTCTGAATAACTTCAAATAATAGATCCTGAGGTGTGTTCCTGAGCTCCTGAACAATCCCATAGATTGTCTTCCCATTCTCAAAGTATATATGATTATTAGGGTGTTTTGTCTTACAAGCAGCATGGCGCTCAAACTCATAAGCATTAATTGCCTACACGTAGAAGTTACACCACATGTGATCAGTAAATTGTACAACAAGCTTGTCCTGCAATAACGAAAATTGACATCAAGTGTACCTTGGAAAAATTACATGACTGACAGCCACAGAGGTAACCAGAGCCTTTTATAATACCACAGAGCTCCTTCTACCATGCAAAGGAAGAATAGTGTCATCTAATGAACATCACAGTTGCAAAGATGAAACCCATAAAATGCAAAGTATACCTCTCTGGACCAAGCTATATACTTGACAGGTACTCCATCTAACATGCCAGTTGAGAGCAAGCTTCTCACATTTGAAGGGAAACTGTTCGAAGGAGGCTTTTTAGTTGCTTTCTGTTCCTCCTTTTTAGAAATAACTTCCTTACTGCCAGCCATTTGAGCAGCACTTGTAATTGTATCGGCATTTGACTCGACCAGTTGCTTTCCGGTCACAATATCCGATTGTTGGCCCGAAGACTGACTCATTAATAACTCATAACTGCAAATCAGCCTTCCAGAAGAATTTATATCATCATCGTCATTGAATCCACCAAAAGATATGATATTGCTTTCTCCCCTGCCAAAAGATTGGCTCATTGACAAATTATTGTTTTCAACTTTGCTATAGGTCTGACTCACTGATAGTGTATTGTCATTGACTTTGCTGTAGCAGTGGCTCATAGGTGGATTGTTGTCACCGATCTTATTAAGAGTTTGGCCAATTGATGTAATAGTGCTATCATCATTACTGAATTGCTGACCAATTGCTATGGCAGTATTGTTGTCATTGAATGAGTGACTCACTGATATAGTGCTATCATTCTCTCTACTAAAACTTTGATTCAGCATAGTAATATTGTTTTCATCTTTACAAAAAGGGTGACTCATTGACAGTGAGTTGCTCTCCTTGAAGCTATGACCCGCTGATATTTCATTGCTATCCACTTTGTTAAAAGGTTGACCCATAGATATGAAGTTGTTATCCTCCCTATTAAATGTGTCACCTAATGATATCAAATTATCATCACCTCCATTGAAAGAGAGTCCCATAGCTATGCAATTTTCCTCAGCCTTACTAAAAGCATGATCTGTTGGCATCGCATTGCTTGACATTGCATTGCTGATCCCTCTGGTATAGGTATCAGCCATTGACACAGGCATGAAATTCTCAGCCTCCTTCACCTGGCTGACTTTGACCTTTCTGATACCACTAAAGTTAAGACCTGATCTAGGATCCTCCAGTGTATGGGATATGGATAAACCAAATGAGGAATCACTTCCAAATGAATCTTCCATCACCTTTCTAGCCATATTCATGTTGCCTATGCCAACAGATGGAACACTGCTGTCATCAAAGCTGAGCGATCTTGCACTTTCATTGTCAAAGTGCCTTTCTGCATATTGGCCTGGAACTGAGTGGAAACCAGGAGTGTTCATCCAGGGAGCAATATTTGAACTTAAAAGTCCAGAGAACGAACTATGATTAGGTACTTCGATGGCTTGCTTCTTGTTCGGAAACAATTCAGGCTCGACACCATCCATGAACCATTGATGGGAACGTTTGGGCTCAAGCGTGGAAGAGTTATCATAAGCCATTTCATATGGACTCACTTAGCCACTCAGAGCTGCAAGATCTGCAAAGAGTAAAACAAAAAGAGTGAATTTGAGATTTTTATGAGGAAAGGAGTCTTATTAAGACTCTAAGCTAGTTACTATAGGGGAAATGCAAGGTTAAACAACTGTGAATGACATTCCTTCAACATTACTTTTCTTATTCAACTTCTATCTGAGATTAAGGTGGGTGTGGCTCCCGTGGAGGATAAGTTGTGTGAAGGGAGGTTGCGTTGGTTTGGACATGTGCAGAGGAGATGTGCAGAGGCTCCAGCGACGAGGTGTGAGAGGTTGGCCTTGGTGGGCCGGAGGAGAGGGAGAGTTAGACCTAAGAAGTCTTGGGGGGCGGTGATACTACATCTTACCGAGGACATGACCCTTGATAGGAGGGTGTGGAGGTCGAGTATCAGGGTAGACCGCTTGGATCTCTATACCGTACCAGGAGTAGTAGTAGTCTTGTACATCTGCTTAACCTTAGTTCTCTAGAGCTACCTGTTTGTTTCTTTCAGTTTGTTTATCTTATTATGTGGTTGTTGTTACTGCCTTTTATTACTACTACCTTTTATTATTGTTGCCTTTGACTACTGCTGCCTTTCATCTTTCCTTGAGCCGAGGGTCTATTGGAAACAACCTCTCTACCTTTCAAGATAGGGGTAAGGTCTGCGTACACTCTACCCTCCCCAGACCCCACCTAGTGGGATTATACTGCGTATGTTGTTGTAACACAGAAAAGATTAAGGAACCCATAATTTAATTCAGAAATGTGTTGAATCAACAATAAATCTTAAAAAGCAGTCTCAATACTATTAGCTTATCAAGTACCTACCTCTCTAAACTTGAGGCGAGGCCGAGTTGTAAACCATAATACTAGCTTATTGATCTACTTAATATCTGTTTGAGAGAAGTTGTAAACTGTAATACTAGCTTATCAAGTATCTACTCTTCAGGTTTGATTTTCCGAACCAATCTCTTTCACCCTAAAGTGGTACTCTGTTCATCAGCTGCAGGAGATTAGAATTCCAAGAATTTGGTATTAACTCTGAAGGTCTTAACATAGTGCTTAAAATTCAAGTCCTCCCCCACCCCCCCAAAAGATCTTAGTTCTAGTCCCATATAAGCATTACCATGACCAACCTAAGCTTGTTAAAGAGAAAAGAACTGCAAACACTTTTTTTATTAAGAAATTATGAACATTATGATTCAACAAAAGGAGTTCCAAGTTTACAGATGATCTAATCTGATGATACTTCCTGAGACCAATCTGATTAGAATATTCGTAGTCAATCAAGTATGTGGAGAAGGGGATAATGACCTAAGTTGCTCCACATAGACTAGACCAACCCAATGTTGTCTTTTGTGCTGTTGCATGACATTCATTTGACCTAAATTGGCATCAAATTCCGAATATGAATGGCAGTTAATTCAGAAGGGAGGATGAAAGACGAAATGCATCCAATAAAAGTTTGTGTTTTAGCTTCACATTACAAAAAACAATGTAGTCATTGGTAGAGATATCAATAGAAACAAGCAAACATAGTATCAGTATCTCTAAAATGCACAAGCATGTTGTTGAACCAGGTGTCTTTATTTTGATGGAGATTCGGACATGCAATCTTTAAGTTTTTTGAAAACATATTTAGAAACTAAAGAAAAGGTACTATAACTCACAATAATTAACAAGTGAAAATATTTAAAGGGCATACGAAAAAATCGTGGTTAAAGACTTTCTTGTTTGACTCTTGAAATCCGAATTGTATCACATAAATTGGGAAGAGTACTAAGTAAGCAACTTTCACATATTCAAAACACTCATTGCAACTGCACTGCAAAAAACGTCAAAAGCACCAGATATTACACTCATTCACTTAGAGCTAAGATTCATTAAGCTTTTCAATGTCCTTCATAGTCAAGCTAAAATTAAACCCTAAGTTGCAACCAATGTTCCTACAATTCTGCATCAATCCGAGAAACACCACATAATGTGAACATTTCAATTCAAAGCATATCAGTTCAATGAGTTTGTTTACATAAATGAAACATTGATGATCCAACAGAAATAGTATAAAACCCTAAGCCTAACACTCCAACATGCAGTGGCAATAGATACATTTATATAAGCATAATGGTGAGTATTACAATAAGGGTAAAAAAAAAAAAATCTTCTTAAAAAAAAACAATAAGGATAAAATAGGTATAAGATGGTAAATTATCTCTTGGTTTTCCAAACTGGACAAGTA
Source organism: Lycium barbarum (assembly GCF_019175385.1). Classification (NCBI taxonomy): domain Eukaryota; kingdom Viridiplantae; phylum Streptophyta; class Magnoliopsida; order Solanales; family Solanaceae; genus Lycium; species Lycium barbarum. The sequence goes on along the minus strand of NC_083339.1, from coordinate 9,785,664 downwards.
AAAATGGATACCTATTTTTATTTTTTAGCATAGAGGACGAGTAAAAATGTACGGAGGGAATACCAAATAAGCAACTTTCACATAGTCAAACCACTCATTACAACTGCTAAGATTCATTAAGCTTTTCCAATGTTCTTTACAGTCAAGCTTAAATTGAAATTTAATTTGCAACCAATGCTCATACAATTCTGCATCAATTTCTCAGAAACCACAAAAAAATGTGAACATTTTCGATTCAACGCACGTCAGTTTGACTCAACGCACATAAATGAAACATTGATGATCCAACAGAAATTGTCTAAAACCTAACCCTAACACTCCGACGAAGATACACATATAAGCATAATAGCAACAAAAACGTTGTGCATTGATTCTCCTATATCACATAAATTCATAACACATGCTCCTGCGCAAGGATGACACGCACAAATCGAGAAATGGTCCAGAAAAAATAAAGCATGATAAAACTATTGTATGCACTTTTACTCTCTGCACTAAATAAGCAGTTTCACATAGTCAAACCACTCATTGGAACTAAAATTAAACTTTTAAATTCACAAAGCATGATAAAACTATTTTATCCACACTTTTAACTGCAAAAATGTTAAAAGCACCAGATATTATTACACTCATTCACTTAGCTAAGATTCGTTAAGCTTTTCCTTATAGTCAAGCTAAAATTAAACTTCAATTTGCAACCAATGCTTATACAAGTGTCAACATTTTCAATTCAACGCACTTCAGTGACGATCGTATCAATGAGACATTTGCATAAATAGAACTATAAAACCTAACCCTAACACTCCAACATGCATTGGCGATGATATTAAATATAAGCATAATGGTGATTATTACATAAATAAGTACCGATCGAAGTATTTCCAGTATTCCAGTGATCGCAAAATTAGAAATTGTATTTCACCGGCGAGTGTACGGAAAGCGAGATCTATAAAGGGAAGAGTAGTAGAAATATATGGCATTGGGGGGGCGGGGTCATTTGCACTTTTAACCAAATTTTGTGTTGGTCTTTAATTTTTGGCAAATAAATTTTTTACGGGACATGAATTTATATTTTCGCATCATAATATTCCACAAATTATAGGATCGTTCGTACAAATGCCCACCCCCCCCCCCCCCCGAATTTGTGGTCTTTAATTTTATTTCTTTCAGCATGTTTGACATGGAATAAATTAAATTTCGGGGGCATAGCTAGCGTTTAAGTTCGGCATATGTATTATAACGTCTCACAAGTTATGCGAGACAAGGTAAAACTTTCAATATTTAATATAATCTGAAAAAAACGTAAATTTAGATTTTGCTCGGCATAGTTAGCGTGTAGCTTCGGCATATATGTCATCACATCGACATAAGTAACGCCAGAAAAGGTAAAACTTTTAACACTCAACATAATTTGAAAAATATTACACAATAGGCTCATATCATGCAAAATTTATACCGAGCGAGACAAAAATTCAATTTCTAAAGATGAAAATATTACAGAACTTATGCCGAGAAGCATATCTGGGTAGTTTCATTAAATAAGCATCAGAGATAAAAATTAAAGGCCACAGATATGCGGGCCAAAAAGTAAAGACCGGTGCGTTTGAAGGGACTGCAAAAATTTGTAAGTTATGCTATGCATCCTTAAAGAACGGATGTCTCGCTAGGCGTAAGTTCGATTTTGAAGAGCAAACCTTAAAAACCAGTTCATTTGAAGGTCAAAATTAAAGACCAGCCCATTTGAAGGACAAACCGTGCAATTTCTTCATGGTGGGATGCACGATTGAGGATGACTGTCGAGAGATCTGGACCGTATACGTCGACCTTGTCAGAATTAACGGTTATGATTTAATATATTGAAAAGAACGGAGTGCTGTATTGAAGAGATGAGCAACAAGGAAGATTGCCTACTTGGAGGCTTACGTGGCATTCTAAAGGGTGGGCCTGATGCATGAACAATGGACCCACATTATAATTTTAACTTTTAAAAGAAGTTTTGAGTTTTTCGCCAAAATTAGTTTGGAGCTTAATCATTTTCCCTTAAAATTAAAGGAAATGTTCAGAATCATGCTCTCCTTGAGTATTATTTTCCTTCAATTACGATTTAGAGGGTGTTTGAATTGACTTTTTAAAAATAGCTTATAAGCTAAAAGTCATAAGTTGAGAATATCCAGTTTTTGACTTTTGGCTTATTTTTGTACTTTTTAGCTTAAAATAAGTGCTTAAAAATATTTTTTATATTTTTCCAACACCACAAAAAATAAAAAAGAATTTAAAGCCAATAAACACTTAAAATAAGCCAATCCAAACACCCCTTATTATCGTTACTATAAACCTGTTTCTATGAAAAAATTCAAAGAATTACCTGAGGCCTGAGAGGTTCGTTTTCGTACTTCTTCGTAAGAAAAGACTTATTATCTTCTTTATAGAAAAAGAGTTTGTTATTATTTGGATATTCATTCTGAATAATTATTTGTTTTTTCTAAATTATTGTAATATTTTGTTAAGAGTGATTAATAGAAAAAGCTCAGTCGGCCTCATCTTGCTTTGGGTCTGGATCCTATGCAAGTGGTCGGCCCATTCGAAAGTTTCAGTCCCAAAATTAATGCTTTAAAATAGAAAATTCAAACTTTTTCACAAATCATTATCATTCTTAAGTGGCTGTCTTAAGTAGAGTTTTTGACCACGACCATCCTTAATGTTTCATCTTGACTTTACCTACATTCAGAGTATTTTGCAAAGTGATTTTTTTGTTACATTGATAGAGTAGTGCGATTTTTATGCAACAAAGTAAATTATGTGACTTTAGATAAGAAAGAGTCAATTTAGTTACCGTTTTTAAAATTCAACCCGCTTAATTCATGTCCAAACGGTCCAAACGCCTATTAAGTACACTATGCATACATCTTTCACTTAATCATAAAGTAAATAAGATGGACATGTAAGTATTAGTTTATTCTCCTAAATTTTGGCTAGTTCGGGCAACTCAAGTTTTCAATATTAAACATCAAATCAATTTAGAAAATTTCTACAAGGAAATTTATATAAACAAACTCGAATTTATCACGTTTGTTTCCGCTACTCATGTTTTACTCATTATGGTCGGTCAAAGGATTGGTCCAAAACCACTTGAACTCATTCAATTACTTTGTTAGGACAAAATTAGAGAAGATTGTCCCAGCACATTGAGGGATTAGATCAATAGGGGATCTCATTATGTATTTTAGGTGAATTTTTAGCAGAAGGTTGTGTGGAGTATGGTTATAATTCATTTTAGATGATATAATGTATTTTTACTCTTTATAATTATTCATTGGTTCTTGCTATTTATATGTTGTCAATATACATGTATGTTTAATTCCAGAGAAGCTAACAAAGAACCAGATTATGATTGATATCGACAAAAGAAGCTGGTGAGTGGCTTTTTTGCTTGCTTTTGTTTTTGATTCGGGTGATGGGTTAAATTCATCTTTTCCAAATGGCCTGAAAGGACTGTAATAGTGCTCGTATCACCTTTTTTTTTTTGGGGAACTTCTATGGTAATTGTTACCTTATTAAAAAATAAAAATAAATTGCATTCTCTTCCTTGGAGGATCTCCAATACCATTTCATCAACGTTATTATTATTGTTTGTGTTTGCAATACATTATCTTGTATGTTGCTGTAAAAAAATTACTTATCAATATGAATTCTTGAGTAGTGTAATTCAAAGTTCTAACTAATTTATGTTGAGGCAGTTTTCTTTCTTTCCTTTAATATAAATTTTGTACTTTTTTTTATATAAATTATAATCTTCTATATTATGATTAAGTGATTTAATGAGGTGGAAATGCATATTAATCAACCATGCATAACTCTAACCACCTACCAAATCACCCCTTGTGGTACTTGATGCAACATTCAACTACTATGAAAAGAGCATTTTAAGGGTATATTGTTACATACCGTATTTTCATACATTGGGTTGTGTCATAAGTAAATCGGCGTAAGCACGGGAATAAGATCATTTTTGAGGTTATAAGTGATTCAATCATGTTAATCCTAAAGGCTACAAGGGTTGTGATCATGTTGAGTAGGTGTCGGAAGGTTTAGAAGTTAAGCGAATCGAAGAGAACACATTTTGTCAAAGTTCGACAAGATTTCATGTTTTACGGTGGGAAGTACGGTCCGTAGAAGTGATGTACGGACTGTATATTTTGTCTGAGTGACCATAGAAGTATTCAGAGAGTTGGGCATGATATACGGTGGGAAGTATAGACTGTGTATCATTTTTCGGTCCGTATATTCCACCGTATATCAGAGGACTATGTACAGATTTTAGGAGTCACTTTGAGTATTTATAGACATGATGGGTAGGTCGGAATCCTGTCCCGATCACAGTACAATTTTGTTCTCTTAGAGGTTTGTAGACATGTCCTGTATATTCAGTATATCAGCATGGTGCCCTTGTGTATGTTCTTTTGGGTTTGGTGTTTGTAGATATATATATATAAATATAAATATCTTTTGGGATGATCCCACTTCAATTTCGACGTACATTATTTGAAGATTGTGCTGAGCATGGCCTTGTCGGCCTAAGATGGTATTGATTGTCTTGCAGATTGGCCTTGTCGGCCTAGATTGTTTGCTTGTACTCAGGGTTTATGAGTTACAGATTGGTAAGCTCGGGGTCAAGTAAGGCATCGGATACCGGCCATGCCTTTCCAAGTTTGGTACGTGACATATATACTCACCTGTACCAGATATCTCTACCAAATCATATTAATTTATTATAATAAGTGATTTAATGAGGTAAAAATGCATGTTAATCAACCGTGATTAAGTGTTAAAAGTCTATTAACATGTCATGTATCTACTAATTTAGCGTGAACATCGGATGCGAGTAGTCCATTTGAAGATCAAGATTCTCTGAAAAATCAAAGAAAATTCAGTGCAAAGGCTAAACTACAACCTTCTTCAAAGTACTATTAAAAGGTGAGAAGGTGTCAATCAAACAAATGCACCTTTCATATTTGGAATGAAATCGAACACGATTCTATGTGTTTGTGGCCAATGTGTGGCTTTCTCACAACAAATTAACGAGAAAACAAGAGTTTCAGTGACAATTTACCAAAAAATTGACACAATATATTATTTAAATAATTGATAATGAATTATTTGAATATTTTCCTATTACCTAACCCCTCCAACCACCCCCTCCCAGGGTATGGTTCTGGTGTAGTTCACATTTATGGAGAACCATCTTAATTAAATAACTAATAATTGAGAGAATTGAGAAGAGAAAATTGGTGTGGATGAAAATAAAATGGGGAGGGATTTATATAGGAGTGAGGGAGGGGTTAAAGTGTTTAAAATAAAAGTTTGGGGGGTCAAATACCTTAATTTTGCCCGTTGCCAACAGTCAAAAATGCAAATTGGACCGTTGGGCAACGACCCTTCAACAACAATTTTTTTTTTTTTTTTAATATTTCACCGGTGAACCGCTTGGCCAACTGGCCAGGCCGGTTAACCGGTTCACCGGTCAATATTTTTAGAAACCATAAGCCGACCGTCAATGACGGGTAACCATCAACCGAGAACCGGTGATACGGGTTCGGGACCGGGATTGGTTGAGCCGGTTCCGATCAATAGTTACAACTGATTCAACCGGCCCGTTGACAGGTTTACTCTAGGCATTGCTATAAAATAGTAAAAGCTGCTTTTAATATGCACAACCTTACAAAGGGTTTCTCTGATGTCCTCAGAATCATTTTGACGAAACTGCTCAATTATAACTCACTCTCTCTGAGTTAGGAAAGTTACCTTATATGACATTGACTCAATAGAGTAGGTCAGTAGGACGCATAACTTTATACTTGAGTTCATACATGTAGATAGGGGCGAATTTAGGCCTTAAAATAAGGTCACGTGAACATATGGTCACCCGATTAAATTCAATATATTATGTGTATAATTCTTAAAATATATCTAGTATTACCATTTGGAACCCATGCTACAAAAGGCTTAGTGGTGCACTTAGTTGAAAGTTGAGTTATTTACCTAGAGGATTAAGGATCAATCCCCACTTAATGCATTTTTTTCATCCTTTTTTTAGTAGTGAATCCATCTTCTAGGAATTCTTGATTTGCCTCTGCATGTAGAGATATAAAGTGTAGTAAATCAAGAAAAAAATTCCAACCAAAACATTTTTCCTCCGTATCAGACACACCCTAATTGTTAGCTTTGTCTGTTGATAAATAGAAAGCTTGTTGCTGTCTACATTTTCATGTTGATTTTTGAGTTGTTGAAATTGGGTATAGCACATTTCTAGTTTCTTGGTCATTTTGTGTCACTTTTATGCTATTTTGTGTCTTTTAACTTCTGGGTTTTCCTTATAATACAGTAAAGCTTGTAGCTTTTGTGTGTCGAGGAATAAATTAAAGAAAGTTAATTATTAGCTTAAGCTTGTTGGTTTTTACATTTTCATGTTGATTCTTGAATTGTTGAAATTGGATATTGCACATTTCTAGTTTCTTGGTGAATTTATGCACTTGTGTGTTGAGGAAACAAAACTTAATTATGATATGCTCCCCTTCTTTACATACCAGGTAAATTTAGCTACTTGGTTCAGTTGTTAGGTATCATGAGGTGACAAAATGTATAAGGGATCATGAGTATGACCAGATCTTGATAGGAGGAAAGTTATGTGTATTCCTTTTGTCCTGGAATAATAGTGTTACTATATTTCAGGCGCGGAGCTACAGTGTTAAAGTGGGGTTCGGGCGAACTCAGTAGCTTTTGCGTAGACCCTATATTTTTACTATAGAAAAACAGTAAAGGTTGATATTATTTACTTGCGAACCCATATACACAAATAAGCGGACGGTTCAGTGGCAATGCAGAGGCTAGAGAAGCTCTCTCTTTCCAGAGATGTGGATTCGAAGCACCACCAGTGCCTATGTTTTTTCGTTTTTTTCGTTTTTTGGTTATAATAAGCAAGATTCTCTTTTAATTCACTTTTTAATATTAGAAGAACGTATAAATTGAACTCATGCAGTTTTTTTCCTTTGGGGGTAACTTTTTCCCTTTTTGCTATCATACAAAATATTATACAAATTTCTTTTAACACTTTATATTTTAAAGACAAAATATAAAATTGGCAAATCAATAAGCAAAAAGCAAACCAAATTCTCCTAATACTTGCTGCTACCATTCTTTTTCACAAACCCGAACCCAAAATTAGATTTTCAAAATATATTAAATACTGATATACTTGTTCGTTAGTTTGATGGTTGTTATCAGGGGTGGCTCCAGGGTGAAGCTAATAAAACCTTTGCGTTAGTCCCTCAAACTTTTGAGGCCCCAAAATTTTTACGGATAAATTTTATGATTTTTTTTTCTTAGACAATATTGAAGAAGTACAAAATTTATATAATAAAAGAAGGGAAACAACTATCTACTTTTTAAGAGAAATATTTTAGAATTTTGAATTAAATTACTCAAAATCTTGATATTATTAAATCAAGTTTTTACAACAACATCTAAGGTAATATATTTAAAACACATGACTAGCATCTTATTAACTTGAAATAACCAAAGATTGAATAAACCAAAAAAAGGGGAAATAAAACTATACCGTGATTTTCTCTCTTCGCTAACACAGTATACAGATGAATTGAAAATCCTTCTAAAAATAAACAAACGAACAATACTTGTTTATCAACGGCGACCGGAAATTGAATAAACAAAAAAAAAGGGAAACAAAACTATATCCGTGATTTTTTCTCTTCGTTAACACAATTACACAGATAAACTGAAAATCCTTCCAAAAACAAACAAACAAACAATGCTTGTTCTGGAAGTATCAACGATGACCGAAAGTTGAATCAACCAACAAAACAGAGGAAATAAAACTATATCAGTGATTTTCTCTGTTCGTTAACACACACGAACTGAAAATCCTTCCAAAAACAAACAAACAAACAATGCTTATTCTGTAAGTATCAACAATGACCGGAAATTGAATAAACCAAAAAAAAGTTTAAATAAAACTATATCCGTGATTTTCTCTGTTCGTTAACACAGACGAACTGAAAATCCTTACAAAAACAAACAAACAAACAATGCTTGTTCTGGAAGTATCAACGACGACCGGAAATTGAATAAACAAAAAAAAAGGGAAATAAAACTATATCTGTGCTTTTTTCTCTTCGTTAACACAGTTACACAGATGAACTGAAAATCCTTCCAAACACAAACAAACAATACTTGTTCTGGAAATACCAATGACGACCAGAAATTGGACAAACAAAAAAAAAGGAAATAAAACTATACCGTGATTTTCTCTCTTCGTTAACACAGATGAATTGAAAATCCAAAAACTGAAACAAACAAGCAATATCTGTTCTGGAAGTATCAACGACGAATGGAATTGAATAAACCAAAAAAATAAAACGGAACTAAAACTATATACGTGATTCTCTCTCTTCGTTAACACAGTTACACAGATGTACTGAAAATCCTTCCAAAAACAAACAAACAAACAATACTTGTTCTGGAAGTAACCAGAGATTGAATAAAGCAAAAAAAGGGGAAATAAAACTATACCATGATTTTCTCTCTTCGCTAACACAGTACACAGATGAACTGAAAATCCTTCCAAAAACAAACAAACGAACAATACTTGTTTATCAACGGCAACCGGAAATTGAATAAACAAAAAAAAAGGGAAACAATACTATATCTGTGATTTTTCTCTTCGTTAACAAGTTACACAGATGAACTGAAAATCCTTCAAAAAACAAACAAACAAACAATGCTTGTTCTGGAAGTATCAACGACGACCGGAAATTGAATAAACCAAAAAAAAGTTTAAATAAAACTATATCCGTGATTTTCTCTGTTCGTTAACACAGACGAACTGAAAATCCTTGAAAAAACAAACAAACAAACAATGCTTGTTCTGAAAGTATCAACGATGACCGGAAATTGAATAAACCAAAAAAAAGTTTAAATAAAACTATATCCGTGATTTTCTCTGTTCGCTAACACAAACGAACTGAAAATCCTTCCAAAAAAAAAAAAAAAAAACAATGCTTGCTCTGGAAGTATCAACGACGACCGGAAATTGAATAAACAAAAAAAAAGGGGAAATAAAACTATATCTGTGCTTTTTTCTCTTCGTTAACACAGTTACACAAATGAACTGAAAATCCTTCCAAACACAAACAAACAATGCTTGTTCTCGAAGTATCAACGACGACCGGAAGTTGAATCAACAAAAAAAAAGGAAATAAAACTATACCGTGATTTTCTCTCTTCGTTAACATAGATGAACTGAAAATCCAAAAACTGAAACAAACAAGCAATACCTGTTCTGGAAGTATCAACGACGAATGGAAATGAATAAACTAAAAAAAGAAAAAGGAACTAAAACTATATACGTGATTCTCTCTCTTCGTTAACACAGATGTACTGAAAATCCTTCCAAAATCAAACAAACAAACAATACTTGTTCTGGAAATAACCGGAGATTGAATAAACCAAAAAAGGGGAAAATAAAACTACACCATGATTTTCTCTCTTCGCTAACATAGTACACAGATAAACTGAAAATCCTTCCAAAAACAAACAAACGAACAATACTTGTTTATCAACGGCGACCGGAAATTGAATAAACCAAAAAAAAAGGGAAACAAAACTATATTCTTGATTTTTTCTCTTCGTTAACACAATTACACAGATAAACTGAAAATCCTTCCAAAAACAAATTGTCACGACCCGACTAGGGCCGCGATGGGTACCCGGGGCTAACCACCGAGCATCACTCGTTTCCTTACTTGTCATAATCATTTTACATTTCTTTATCATTCATACCCTCATAATCATAAGACAACCATTTTTCATTTGACAACACAAATGATTTTGTATACATGTGCCCATTAGGCCATCAAAATAACATATACAAATATAACATAGTACTCTTGTGAGACCATCTAACCCACACTGCACGTCTACGAGCCTCTACTGACATATTATGCATATAGACGGAACATGACTCCATCGTGCGCGAAATACATAAAGGAACCAAAAGAATAAACATAAGCACCTCCGAACACTGGAGTGCTCTCAATCAGCTGACAGCTACTAAGAATCTGGATCAAGCTCACCTCCCTGTCTACCTGTGGGCATGAACACAGCGTCCGAAGAAAACGGACGTCAGTACGAATATTGTACTGAGTATGAGGGGCATAAACAATAAAAATATATCAATGAAATAGGAAGGCATCAATGAAATAAGGAAGCATCAAGAAAGAGCAATCTGTACTGGCTGTCAAATATAATTGAAATAATGCATGCTGACTTACTCATAATCATCATCATGTCATGTATCTATACATATATAATCTGCCCGTCCATATAGGTACGGTGTGATAATGTATAAGCTGCCCGTCCATGTAGGAGCGGTGTGATAATCATAGCCTGCATCCAGGCCTCCCGCGTCCAGGGTATAAGCTGCCCACTATAGTGGTGTGCACATCTACGTGCCTGCCCGGCCGACTATAGCGCGGCGCGGTGTGAGAAAATACATATATATATATATATATATATATATATATATATATATATATATATATATATATATATATATATATATAAAGCATGCACAAGAGCCCAATCAAAAGTCATAACTATATCGGAGCGACGTAAGGTCGGTGGCTTCCGACGTCATTATGGACCATTCATTGATATCCTGCCTCACCTTGAAGGAATTAGCATATAAGGTGAGTGTAAGCAATAAATAGCATCATTAACATTATAGGATCATCACAACATGAGTATTGGGATTTCTATACTTTACTCATTACCTTGTATGGCTAATTATGGACATAGACTCATATTTTCCGGAACTTAAGGAAACTCATGGATAAAAAGAAAGTCAAGCTATAAGATTCATGCCATAGAAAGAAAGGACTAGCCTCACATACCTTGAACTCTATCTAATGTCCAACGTCTACTTCTCGAGCTCGTAGGTCTAAAATCAAGATAACATAGGCCACAGTTAGATTATCCACATCACTTACTAACCAATCCAAGTACGAATGAAACTTAACAAAATTCGGGCAGCATTTCCCCTGTAAACTTAACAATCCTCGAAATTTCAACTTAGCCAAACATCAATAAAAATATCAACAACAACAATACCAACAATTTATCCGATTTCCCGCAATTAATTTCGTATTTTTCATTTCACAATTTAGCTATGACTGGGATGAGTTTAAATATCTCAAGAATAAAAGAATCCTTACCTATGAAGCTCTTGGACAAGCGGAATGAAATCCAAGTCGTATTGGAAAAGAGTTGCTCAATTGAGTGAGCTACTTTTGATCAGAATGTTATATCCGTGGAGGAACAGAAAAGTGCATATCTAATCGTTTTATATAACTTGGGAAGGATTGAGAATTTTTTTTTTTTTTTTTTTTTTTTTTTTTTGTGTAAAGAAACATATTCATCATTCACTTAGTGGACAATCACGTGTAAGGAAACTTAGACACATAATTGTCTTACACGAATAAAGTAATGGGATAATTATCTTCTCCTCCCTTTCTTTTTTTTGACCAGCCACGTGGATTTCCATTCCATGATTTACTAATCACTTTTTCAACAGATGATATATCACCTTTGTGGCATAATTGTTCTTGAACAACACAATTTTCAAATGATCATTTCATGCTTGCCCCTTGTGTTTTACACGTAGGGTTTACTTGGCCCACATATAAGACACTTATTCAATATCCATTGCTGCCACTTCATCCCCCACTCACGTTAACCTTGCTAATTAAAGAATTAACCCATGTAAAAATTATACCATAATTAATTCCTTAATCTCAATTCACTTAAATAATAATTATTTTTTTTAATACACTTTATATACTTATTGCCGTGATTATGTGGCATAGCACTAGTCCATAGTCCCTTTTGGTACACATAAAATATTATTCTCAATCACCGTGGTCACACTTGTTAAGTCCTAAATTATTTCAGGACCTCAAACTCTTTGTACACCGAGCTCTCAATTTCCATCCTTGAATATGATCGAATTTTATGGGCTCGGGTAATTTTTGCTCATATTGGACGATTAAATTTTTCTAATCCAAAAATACGGGATATTATAGCTTGGACCGTATTTCATCAAATAAATTTCGAACCTCGACAAAACTTATTTTCTTAGATTTGTTTAACTTCAAATATTTATGACACATCTTTACCATTACTACAACCACCCACAAACTTGGGAGGATAGCCTCGTTTTCGTTACTAATATCATTTAACTCGCACCCTTTCCAACACATGAAAATACGGGATGTAACATCCTTCCCCCCTTTAGAACATTCGTCCTCGAATGTTAAACTAGTCCTGCGCTCCCAATAATTCCTTAAATGTTCTTTTATTGAATTATGCCCTTCACATGCCTCTTTCGTTGGTCGATTCCCTTCAATTTATTATAACGCATTCCAGATCTTTAAGTAATTATTCCCGTAATATTTCCTCTTTCTGTTTCTTCTCGAGGTAATAATTCCACGTCGTTGTCTTTACTCTCCTCTTCATTTCGCAATTGGTTGACAGTTGTATTGCGAATTCTTCTGCTGAAATCTTACTCTCTCCCTGGTGTACTTAGTCATAACTCGACTTTTTCTTCTTTAAGCCACCAAGAGATGATATAACCAAACACCTAAAAGTGCATAGTCACTTAGTTGCTGCCCTTGTGATGCCACGTCGTCCACTTAACACTTCTACTATTCGTGTTTTTTTTTTTTTTTATTGGGGACTTTGCCTAACTTAATTTTAGAAAAAGGAAAATACATATTTTTCCATACTAGCTCATCGTTTGCTGGTCATAGGAACATTTACACATACATTCTTAAGAGGTATGACAATAGTTATAGAATATTAGTGGACCGTGGGGTCTCCCCCCCTTTTGCCATTACTCTAAAGACTGAAACAAACAAGCAATACCTGTTCTGGAAGTATCAACGACGAATGGAAATGAAAAACCCCAAAAAAAGAAAAAGGAACTAAAACTATATATGTGATTCTCTCTCTTCGTTAACACAGTTACACAAATGTACTGAAAATCCTTCCAAAATCAAACAAACAAACAATACTTGTTCTGGAAATAACCGGAGATTGAATAAAATAAAAAAAATGGGGAAATAAAACTATACCATGATTTTCTCTCTTCACTAACACAGTATACAGATAAACTGAAAATTCTTCTAAAAACAAACAAACGAACAATACTTGTTTATTAACGGCGACCGGAAATTGAATAAACCAAAAAAAAAAATGGAAACAAAACTATATCCTTGATTTTTTCTCTTCGTTAACACAATTACACAGATAAACTGAAAATCCTTCCAAAAACAAACAAACAAACAATGCTTGTTCTGGAAGTATCAACGATGACCGAAAGTTGAATCAACCAACAAAACAGAGGAAATAAAACTATATCAGTGATTTTCTCTGTTCGTTAACACAGATGAACTGAATATCCTTCCAAAAACAAACAAACAAACAATGCTTGTTCTGTAAGTATCAACAACAATCGGAAATTGAATAAACCAAATTTTTTTTTAAATAAAAATATATCCGTGATTTTCTCTGTTCGTTAACACAGATGAACTGAAAATCCTTTCAAAAACAAACAAACAAACAAACAATGCTTGTTCTGGAAGTATCAATGACGATCGGAAACTGAATAAACCAAAAAAAAGTTTAAATAAAACCATATCCGTGATTTTCTCTGTTCGTTAACACAGACGAACTGAAAATCCTTCATAAAACAAACAAACAAACAAACAATGCTTGTTCTGGAAGATACAACGACGACCGGAAATTGAATAAACCAAAAAAAAGTTTAAATGAAAGTATATTCGTGATTTTCTCTGTTCGTTAACATAGATGAACTGAAAATCCTTCCAAAAACAAACAAACAAACAAACAATGCTTGTTCTGGAAGTATCAACAACGACCGGATATGGAATAAACAAAAAAAAAGGGAAATAAAACTATATCCGTGCTTTTTTCTCTTCGTTAACAAAGTTACACAGATGAACTGAAAATCCTTCCAAACACAAACAAACAATGCTTGTTCTGGAAGTATCAATGACGACCCGAAGTTGAATCAACAAAAAAAAAAAGAAATAAAACTATACCGTGATTTCATCTCTTCGTTAACACAGATGAACTGAAAATCCAAAAACTGAAACAAACAAGCAATACATGTTCTGGAAGTATCAACGACGAATGGAATTGAATAAACTAAAACTATATACGTGATTCTCTCTCTTCGTTAACACAGTTACACAGATGTACTGAAAATCCTTCCAAAAACAAACAAACAAGCAATACTTGTTCTGGAAGTAACCGAAGATTGAATAAACCAAAAAAAGGGGAAATAAAACTATACCTTGATTTTCTCTCTTCGCTAACACAGTAAACAGATGAACTGAAAATCCGTTCAAAAACAAACAAACGAACAATACTTGTTTATCAACGGCGACTGGAAATTAAATAAACCAAAAAGCAGGGGAAACAAAACTATATCCGTGATTTTTTCTCTTCGTTAACGCAGTTACGCAGATGAACTGAAAATCCTTCCAAAAACAAACAAACAAACAATGCTTGTTCTGGAAGTATCAACGACGACCGGAAATTGAATAAAACAAAAAAAAAGTTTAAATAAAACTATATCCGTGATTTTCTCTGTTCGTTAACACAAACGAACTGAAAATCCTTCCAAAAACAAACAAACAAACAAACAATGCTTGTTCTGGAGGTATCAACGACGACCGGAAATTGATAAACAAAAAAAAAAAGTTTAAATCAAACTATATCCGTGATTTTCTCTATTCATTAACACAAACAAACTGAAAATCCTTCAAAAAACAAACAAACAAACAAACAATGCTTGTTCGGGAAGTATCAACGACGACCGGAAATTGAATAAACCAAAAAAGGGGAAATAAAACTATATCCGTGCTTTTTTCTCTTCGTTAACAAAGTTACACAAATGAACTGAAAATCCTTCCAAACACAAACAAACAATACTTGTTCTGGAAATATCAATGACGACCAGAAATTGAACCAACAAAAAAAAAAAAGGAAATAAAACTATACCGTGATTTTCTCTCTTCGTTAACATAGATGAACTGAAAATCCAAAAAATGAAACAAACAAGCAATACCAGTTCTGGAAGTATCAACGACGAATGGAATTGAATAAACAAAAAAAAAAAAGGAACTAAAACTATATACGTGATTCTCTCTTCGTTAATACAGTTACACAGATGTACTGAAAATCCTTCCAAAAACAAACAAACAAACAAACAATACTTGTTCTGGAAGTAACCGGAGATTGAATAAAGCAAAAAATGGGGAAATAAAACTATACCGTGATTTTCTCTCTTCGCTAACACAGTACACAGATGAACTGAAAATCCTTCCAAAAACAAACAAACGAACAATACTTGTTTATCAACGGCGACCAGAAATTGAATAAACCAAAAAAAAGGAAAACAAAACTATATCCGTGATTTTCTCTCTTCGCTAACACAGTACACAGATGAACTGAAAATCCTTCCAAAAATAAACAAACAAACAATGCTTGTTTATCAACGGCGACCGGAAATTGAATAAATAAAAAAAGGGAAGCAATACTATATCCGTGATTTTTCTCTTCGTTAACAAGTTACACAGATGAACTGAAAATCCTTCAAAAAACAAACAAACCAACAAACAATACTTGTTCTGGAAGTAACCGAAGATTGAATAAACCAAAAAAAGGGGAAATAAAACTATACCGTAATTTTCTCTCTTCGCTAACACAGTAAACAGATGAACTGAAAATCTGTCCAAAAACAAACAAACGAATAATACTTGTTTATCAACGGCGACCGGAAATTGAATAAACCAAAAAGCAGGGGAAACAAAACTATATCCGTGATTTTTTCTCTTCGTTAACACAGTTACGCAGATGAACTGAAAATCCTTCAAAAAACAAACAAAAAAGCAATGCTTGTTCTGGAAGTATCAACGATGACCGAAAGTTGAATCAACCAAAAAAAGAAAAAAAAGGAAATAAAACTATACCGTGATTTTCTCTCTTCGTTAACACAGATGAACTGAAAATCCAAAACCTGAAACAAGCATGCAATACCTGTTCTTGAAGCATCAACGACGAATGGAATTGAATAAACCAAAAAAAGAAAAAGGAACTAAAACTATATACGTGATCTTCTCTCTTCGTTAACACAGTTACACAGATGTACTAAAAATCCTTCCAAAAACAAACAAACAAACAATACTTGTTCTGGAAGTAACCGGAGATTGAATAAACCAAAAAAAAGGGGAAATAAAACTATACCGTGATTTTCTCTCTTCGCTAACCCAGTACACAGATGAATTGAAAATCCTTCCAAAAACAAACAAACGAACAATACTTGTTTATCAACGGCGATCGGAAATTGAATAAACAAAAACAAAAGGGAAACAAAACTATATCCGTGATTTTTTCTCTTCGTTAACACAGTTACACAGATGAACTGAAAATTCTTCAAAAAGCAAACAAACAACACTTGTTCTGGAGGTATAAACGACGACCGGAAATTGAATAAACCAAAAAAAAGGTGAACTAAAGCTATATCCGTTATTTCCTCTCTTCATTAATACAGATGAACTGAAAATCCTTCAAAAAAAAATAAACAATGCTTGTTCTGGAAGTATCAACGATGACCGGACGTTGAATCAACCAACAAAACAGAGGAAATAAAACTATATCAGTGATTTTCTCTCTTCGTTAACACAGTTACACAAATGAACTGAAAATCCTTCAAAACACAAACAAACAATGCTTGTTCTGGAAGTATCAACGACGATCGGAAGTTGAATCAACCAAATAAAAAAAATGGAAATAAAACTATACCGTGATTTTATCTATTCGTTAACATAGATGAACTGAAAATCCAAAAACTGAAACAAACAAGCAATACCTGTTCTGGAAGTATCAACGACGAATGGAATTGAATAAACCAAAAAATGAAAAAGGAACTAAAACTATATATGTGATTCTCTCTCTTCATTAACACAGTTACACAGATGTACTGAAAATCCTTCCAAAAACAAACAAACAAACAATACTTGTTCTGGAAGTAACCGGAGATTGAATAAACCAAAAAAAGGGGAAATAAAACTATACCGTGATTTTCTCTCTTCTCTAACACTGTACACAGATGAACTGAAAATCCTTCCAAAAATAAACAAACGAACATTACTTGTTTATCAACGGCGACCGGAAATTGAATAAACCAAAAAAAATGGGAAAGAAAATTATATTCGCGATTTTTTCTCTTCGTTAACAAGTTACACAGATGAACTGAAAATCCTTCCAAAAACAAACAAACAAACAATGCTTGTTTTAGAAGTATCAACGACGACCGGAAATTGAATAAACCAAAAAAAAGTTTAAATAAAACTATATCCGTGATTTTCTCTGTTCGTTAACACAAAGGAACTGAAAATCCTTACAAAAATAAACAAACAAACAAACAATGCTTGTTCTGGAAGTATCAACGACGACCAGAAATTGAATAAACCAAAAAAAGTTTAAATAAAACTATATCCGTGATTTTCGCTGTTCGTTAACACAAACGAAATGAAAATCCTTCCAAAAACAAACAAACAAACAATGCTTGTTCGGGAAGTATCAACGACGACCGGAAATTGAATAAACTAAAAAAAGGAGAAATAAAACTATATCCGTGCTTTTTTATCTTCGTTAACAAAGTTACACAAATGAACTGAAAATCCTTCCAAATACAAACAAACAATACTTGTTCTGGAAATATCAATGACGACCAGAAATTGAACAAACAAACAAAAAAAAAGGAAATAAAACTATACCGTTATTTTCTCTCTTCGTTAACGTAGATGAACTGAAAATCCAAAAAATGAAACAAACAAGCAATACCTGTTCTGGAAGTATCAACGACGAATGGAATTGAATAAACCAAAAAAAGAAAAAGGAACAAAAACTATATACGTGATTCTCTCTCTTTTCGTTAACATAGTTACACAGATGTACTGAAAATCCTTCCAAAATCAAACAAACAAACAATACTTGTTCAGGAAGTAACCGGAGATTGAATAAACCAAAAAAGGGGGAAATAAAACTATACCGTGATTTTCTCTCTTCGCTAACACAGTACACAGATGAACTGAAAATCCTTCCAAAAACAAACAAACGAACAATACTTGTTTATCAACGGCGACCGAAAATTGAATAAACCAAAAAAAAAGGGGAAACAAAACTATATCCTTGATTTTTTCTCTTCGTTAACACAGTTACACAGATGAACTGAAAATCCTTCCAAAAACAACCAAACAATACTTGTTCTGGAGGTATAAACGGCGACCGAAAATTGAATAAACCAAAAAAAAGGTGAACTAAAACTATATCCGTTATTTTCTCTCTTCGTTAACACAGATGAACTGAAAATACCTCAAAAAACAAACAAACGAACAATACTTGTTCAGGAAGTATAAACGGCGACCGGAAATTGAATAAACCAAAAAAAAAGGTGAACTAAAATCATATCCATGATTTTCTCTCTTCATTAACACAATTGAACTGAAAATCCTTCCAAAAACAAACAAACAAAACAAACAATGCTTGTTCTGGAAGTATCAACGACGACCGGATGTTGAATCAACCACCAAAACAGAGGAAATAAAACTATATCTGTGATTTTCTCTGTTCGTTAACACAGATGAACTGAAAATCCTTCCAAAAAATAAACAAACAAACAATGCTTGTTCTAGAAGTATCAACAATGACCGGAAATTGAATAAATAAAAAAAAAAGATTAAATAAAACTATATCCGTGATTTTCTCTGTTGGTTAACACAGACGAATTGAAAATCTTTCCAAAAATAAACAAACAAACAATGCTTGTTCTGGAAGTCTCAACGATGACCGGAAATGGAATAAACCAAAAAAAAAAGGGAAATAAAACTATATCTGTGCTTTTTTCTCTTCGTTAACACAGTTACACAGATGAACTGAAAATTCTTCCAAACACAAACAACCGATAATTGTTCTGGAAATATCAATGACGACCAGAAATTGAACAAACCAAAAAAAAAAAAGGAAATATAACTATACCGTGATTTTCTCTCTTCGTTAACACAGATGAACTGAAAATCCAAAAACTGAAACAAACAAGCAATACCTGTTCTGGAAGTATCAATGACGAATGGAATTGAATAAACAAAAAAAAGAAAATGGAACTAAAACTATATACGCGATTCTCTCTCTTCGTTAACAGAGTTACACAGATGTACTGAAAATCCATCCAAAAGTAAACAAACAAACAATACTTGTTCTGGAATTAACCGAAGATTGAATAAACCAAAAAAAGGGGAAATAAAACTATACCGTGATTTTCTCTCTTCGCTAACACAGTACACAGATGAACTGAAAATCCTTCAAAAAACAAACAAACGAACAATACTTGTTTATCAACGACGACCGAAAATTGAATAAACCAGAAAAAAGGGGAAACAAAATTATATCCGTGATTTTTTCTATTCGTTAACACAGTTACACAGATGAACTAAAAATCCTTCCAAAAACAAACAAAAAAACAAACAAACAATGCTTGTTCTGGAAGTATCAACGGCGACCGGAAATTGAATAAACCAAAAAAAAGTTTAAATAAAACTATATCCGTGATTTTCTCAGTTCATTAATACAGATGAACTGAAAAATCCTTCAAAAAACAAACAAACAAACAAACAATGCTTGTTCTGGAAGTATCAACGACGACCGAAAATTGAATAAACAAAAAGAAAGGGGGGAAATAAAACTATATCCGTGTTTTTTTCTCTTCGTTAACACAGTTACATTGTTGAACTGAGAATCCTTCCAAACACAAACAAACAATACTTGTTCTGGAAATATCACTGACGACCAGAAATTGAATAAACCAAAAAAAAAAAAGGAAATAAAACTATACCGTGATTTTATCTCTTCGTTAACACAGATGAACTGAAAATCCAAAAACTGAGACAAACAAGCAATACCTGTTCTGGAAGTATCAACGACGAATGGAATTGAATAAACCAAAAAAAGAAAAAGGAACTAAAACTATATACGTAATTCTCTCTCTTCGTTAACACAGTTACACAGATGTACTGAAAATCCTTCCAAAAACAAACAAACAAACAATACTTGTTCTGGAAGTAACCGGAGATTGAATAAACCAAAAAAAAAGGGGAAATAAAACTATACCGTGATTTTGTCTTTTCGCTAACACAGTACACAGATAAACTGAAAATCCTTCCAAAAACAAACAAACGAACAATACTTGTTTATCAACGGCGATCGGAAATTAAATAAACCAAAAAAAAGGAGAAACAAAACTATATCCGTGATTTTTTCTCTTCGTTAACACAGTTACATAGATGAACTGCAAATCCTTCCAAAAACAAACAAACAATACTTGTTCTTGAGGTATACACGACGACCGGAAATTGAATAAACCAAAAAAAAGGTGAACTAAAACTATATATGTTATTTTCTCTCTTCGCTAACACAGATGAACTGAAAATCCTTCCAAAAACAAACAAGCGAACAATACTTGTTCTGGAAGTAGAAACGGCGACCGGAAATTGAATAAACCAAAAAAAAAGGTGAACTAAAACTATATCCATGATTTTCTCTCTTCATTAACACAGATGAACTGAAAATCTTTCCAAAAACAGACAAACAAAACAAACAATGCTTGTTCTGGAAGTATCAACGACGATCGGAATTTGAATCAACCACCAAAACAGAGGAAATAAAACTATATCAGTGATTTTCTCTGTTCGTTAACACAGACGAACTGAAAATCCTTCAAATAAACAAACAAACAAACAATGCTTGTTCTCGAAGTATCAACGATGACCGGAAATTGAATAAACAAAAAAAAAAGTTTAAATAAAACTATATCCGTGATTTTCTCTGTTCGTTAACACAGATGAACTGAAAATCCTTCCAAAAACAAACAAACAAACAATGCTTGTTCTGGAAGTATCAACGACGACCAGAAATTAAATAAACCAAAAAAAATGGAAATAAAATTATATCCGTGCTTTTTTTTCTCTTCGTTAACACAGTTACACAGATGAACTGAAAATCCTTCCAAACACAAACAAACAATACTTGTTCTGGAAATATCAATGACGACCAGAAATTGAACAAACCAAAAAAAAAAAAGGAAATAAAACTATACCGTGATTTTCTCTCTTCGTTAACACAGATGAACTGAAAATCCAAAAACTGAAACAAACAAGCAATACCTGTTCTGGAAGTATCCACGACGAATGGAATTGAATAAACCAAAAAAAGAAAAAGGAACAAAAACTATATCCGTGATTGTCTCTCTCTATGCATTATGTGTGTGAGAAATGAATATTTGCAAGTCTGAAATATTTCCCTACTGAGTGCTCCCGCTCTGCAAACAAAAAATAGAGTGCTCCCGGTACTAAAAGTGTGATATGAAAATGAAGTGTAGAAATTGAAGTGAGTGAGTGGAGTGTGGTAGTTTTTTTTTTTTTTTTTTTTTTTTTTTATGGTTATTGCATGTGTAGAGAATATGCAACAAAATGACATGAGGCACCTTTTTAGGATGTGGAAAAGACAGCCGGCAATTTGTGATTGATTCTATAGTCGTAGGGGTGGGCATGAAACGGTAGAAGTCAATTTCAGAAAAATGAGAAACTGATTCGACTGGCTGAATGCTTAAAGCTCCCAACTCATAATTGCCGAATTCGTAGGTTCAATTCTTACTGGATGCACGCTAATGATACCAATTATTATATCGAAATTAAAAAAATTTATACCGCAGTTTTGATATTATGATATTTGATACGATATTTGGTATGGATTTTAAAAATTTTTGATATTCGGTACGGTATTTGGTATCCATACAGAAAATACCGACTATCATACCGAAGTATATAGTTACATATGCAATTCATAGATCTTAGTATTCTAATACTAACAAATATATATATCAGTATTACTAGAAAATTAATTTCTTAAATGTTGGAACTTTGACTACTCTATCTAGGTTTAAATATTGTTTTTGTATAATATTTACGAAGGGGATTGTTTGTACTTACTTTTGAATATTTTTACATTTGTAAGGTGTTAGTATAATATAATTGAGACGTTTCTTGAATAGCCGGAGTCATAATTCTCTACCATATGAGTATGGAAGTCGAAGTCGGACAAACTATGGTATCGCTTTACCGTACAGCAAAATACCGAAACCGAATTTAAAAATACCGAACCGTACCTTAATTGATATGATAATTACTGAAATTACCATACATAAGTTTTAAATACCGTACCGTGCCCACCCCTACTAGTATAGTGTGTGTTGCAAGAAAAACAATTACTCCCTCTATTTCAATTTATATGAACCTATTTTTATTTGGGAAGTTTACGAGGTAGTTCTTTGATCACATTTTCCTTATATTGTTTTTAAATTATTTGAATTATAAATTATCATGACTTATAGTAATTTTATATAGTTTCTAAATATATAAATTTTAATTTTACAAACTTAAAAAATCTATATTAAAATTAACGATTAAAATTATAAAATTTGACCCTCGTACGCGAGATTTACATAAATTAAAAAGGAAGGGAGTATGAGTCTGTTGACCCCAAGTGATCCCCGCGTACAAAATTGTGATACAGCGAAAATGACGTCTGGAATTTTTTATTTTTTTTGTTGTTGTTATGTGAAGGGGTGTGTAAAGAACATGCAAGAAAATGACATAGAGGCACTTTTTTAGGGTCCCATTTTAGTATGTGGATAAGAAATGTGTCAATTTCCTATTGGTTCTTACTTCCTTTATTTCCTCCTCCTTTACCAGCATATAAACGGACAATGATTTCCTTCATATTTCTTAAAACCTTACCGCTATTTTATTAGACTAGCTTGGTAAATCGATTTTTCAAATTAATTCAAAAATAAAATGTAAGAAAGTCACTTATATAATGCTAATATTGACAATATATATGATTATAGGTATTCATAAACAGGAAAAGGCCAAAAAAATAAAAAAGAATAAGACATATTTAGCTACATAGCACAATGTTTTCATTCAGACCAATAATTTTTTCTTCACTTTCTGTAGAGAAATGCAAACTAAGCTTTATGTCACACACCCTTGTACGAATGCATTAACAAAACAAAAGCTTCCGACTTAATAATAGAGATTAAACAAAAGAAGTCAGAAATTAAATATTCGGGAAAGGAAATTTGATAAAACCACCTAAAGGATCCTTACAGTGAACGATATACATATTAGGCCCCAACTAGTGCGAATTCATTCCACGTAAGGCCATAAAGCTTGAAGTATTCCTACTAGAATTTTTTCATACCATGAGCTCGAAATCGAGGCTTTAGATTAAAGGTCGTTTTATCCATCCACCACAACCCTTTTAGTGGTAGCAGTCTCATTCACTATATATTTCAAATCCAGTCACTAGTAGAAAAATATGAATTAGCTAGTGACGAACACATTTTGTAGCTAATTAACAACAAATCATTCGCTAATTTTATGTAGTTACAACAACAACAACTAGCCCAGTATAATCCCACCATGTAGGATCTGGGGAGGGTAGAGTGTACGCAGACCTAACCCCCACCTTGAAAGGTAGGGTGGCTGTTTCCGAAAGACCCTCGGCTCAAGAGAGGAGAACAAGAGAGGAAAAACAAGAAAAACAAGACAAAAGGTCAGATAGGACCAAGCATATCGAAAACAATATGAAAACAAGGAATAACAAAAGCGAGAAAGTCATGGTAGAAAAGTCTGGAAAGAAAGGAGCATTAACTACTATAGATAAATAAGATAACCAAAGTACAACGGCCTAACAAATATGAGCAGCAATCAAATGCAGAAATCAAATGGCAATAAACAAATGAGCAGAACTACAACTACTATGGTGAAAGGATAAGCCACCTAGTCTTCTATCCTAATCCGAGTCCTCCACAACCTCCTATCTAAGGTCATGTCCTCGGTGAGCTGAAACTGTGCCATATCCTGTCTAATCACCTCTCCCCAATACTTCTTCGGCCTCCCTTTGCCTTTCCTGAAACCGTCCATAGCCAACCTCTCACACCTCCGCACTGGGGCATCTGTGTCTCTCCTCTTCACATGCCCAAACCATCTCAGCCTCGCTTCCCGCATCTTGTCCTCCACCAATGCCACTCCCACCTTGTCTCGGATATCTTCATTCCTAATTCTATCCCTGCTAGTGTGCCCACACATCCACTGCAGCATTCGCATTTCCGCGACTTTCATCTTCTGAACGTGAAATTTCTTGATCGGCCAACACTTCGCCCCGTAGTTACAGCTTATCAAAATTTTCATGTTAGCTACTAACAATATAGAGACACAATTCATAGCTTATTCTAATTTTGCTTTTTTTAGTGAGTTGAGATTGATTCAAAGATTGCCATCTCTTGTACTTGAGCCTTCATTTTTAGAACTTCTTTTGGGATCCGTTGGAGTAGCACGTACTTTGGAGCTAGCTCCATCACGTGATGTGAGAAATTATTATGGCTCTTTCATCTTATCATTGTGAGAACAATGTATGTGTTATATATGTACAACTTATGGTTAATGGAATATTGTCATGCTTTTCTCCAATTTTAATTGGACTACTTATTTCCAAAAGGTAGTATGGATGGAAGAGAATACCATAATTGCACTTCTATCTTAACTTTTAAATTCTTTTTCACTGGTCCAGTCTCTTTCCAAAATTAATTAGTTAAAAACAAAATGTTTTAAAGCAGAAAGTATCACGTTTAATTTGTGTAGGAAATCAATTCCTTGATTAATTATAATGTTCTGTCATCAATATATACAAAAGACTTACCTTATTCTAGGAGATATTCTAGCTGTACATAATATTCTAGGAAATATTCTAGCTGTACATAATAATGACTAATTACAACGGTTATCACACCCTTGCAGTCGAAGCGGGAGGTGGACGAACGCTTAGACTGTCCCGAAAGTCATCAAACAGTACGCGCGGAAGCCCTTTTGTAAAAATGTCTGCAATCTGATATCGGGACGGAACATGAAGGACACGAACCTCGCTGATGTGGCGTGATTTTATCAAAAATGGCGCCGTTGCCGGGGAACAATTGGTGTATTTTGGCTAATCTAGGAAATAAGCTAACTTGCTTTGATCCGAACCCGTAAATATTTGTGTTGTTGTTTTCTGTGTTTTATTTTATATTAAAAAAAAAATGGCATCTTTCCATGAAAACTTGTTTAGTAATGACTTTTATTGTGAGCATGGCCAAATTGGTGAGTTCAAATTCATGATGGAGTGTCTACTAGGTGAGGGTAATGAAAACCAAAAAGCTTTTGTAGAGTACTTGGAAACTAGTCTCCAACTTGGTTTGATGAAAGAAGAAGAAAATCCTCCACGGGCAAATCATTATGAACTACCCAATGCTCAAGATAAAAGGGTAAATCATGAAGATGAGTTTATTGGGAATGCCAAAGAAAAAAATGAATGGGAGTCAACCATTGTTCTGAACAATATGGTTGGTGTTGACCCCAATCCGGGGGAAAAAGAGGATGTCATAGTTCAAAAAGTTCAAGAGCCTTATATTCTGCAATTTGAAAATTCAACAAGGCAAAATGACATTCCTCACTTGAAAGCCAAGAAGCGTAGAATGAACAATATTTTACTTGGCGTGATCAGATATTTACCACCCCCCACTGCTCGTGGTCACAAACTTGATTCCAAGTTAGGTGCCCAATTCATAAGCTCCAAATGGCGAGAAAAGCGGTAAAGTTGGTATCCGTCGTGCCGCGACGTTAACTTAAGCGCTTGGTGGGAGGCAACCCATCGTTTTTAAAATTTTTAATCATTTTTGAAATTTGATTTTTTAGAATTGTTTAGTTTATGATTTGTGACTAATCTGCAAAATTTCACAATTTTTGGAGTTGTTTTGAATAGGTGGAGTTTTCAGAACAGCCACAAATCAGTAGCTGTTGGTTTCTGTAATTTGTTAGACTGGTTTCTGTACTTATTTTCTGAATCTGGAAAAATTTGGGCGAATTTTACTCTTCGCGATCGCGCAAAGAACCCACGCGATCGCGGTAAAAAAAAAAAAAAAAGAAGAGAAATTACTCTACGCGATCGCGCCACATCACCACGCGATCGCGCAGAGGCGCGTTTTCAGTTTTCAAAACAGAGTAAAGAAAGGCAAAACGGTAGAAACCCATCATTTCCTTCACTTTTTCTCAAAAATTCTCTCAATTTTCTCTCAAATTCAACTTCAATTTTTAAGAAGAATTCTTCAACTTGCAACCACAAGGTATGTGATTCTTTCATTGTCTTGATCCTAGGGTTGTTTTTATCATCTTTCCATGTTAGAAATTGTGAAAGAAAAATTTTCTTCCACTTGTTTAAGCATGAATATATGATAAAATTGTTGAATTTCTTGTTATATAAATGGTTGTTTGTTGTTGAGTGATGTGAGTTGAGAGATGGGTGCTGATATATGAAAAAAAAAAAAAAATGGGGCAAAATACGTGCTTAAAATCATTGAATTGAAGCCCCAAAAATGATGCCCATAACCTGTTTGTGAAAATGTTTCTGAGAATCCGAAATGACTCAGCGCGATCGCGCTGAATAAATGGCTCAAATGGGCGCGATCGCGCCATTTCCTTGCGCGATCACGCTAAAGGAATATCTCAAATTGGCGCGATCGCGCCTGGTTGCCACGCGATCGCGCTGAAGGAAAAATGGCAGTGCCCAAACAGAATGCTCGCGCAGAGCTGCTCAAAACTTGGGGGACCAATTTCCTTAACCCAACTCCTCATTATACATCATTGTAGGTGTTCATATGCATTGTGTTTGTTTTGTAGGTACTTAAACTTTAAAAAATGGCTTCATCATCCAGTGCTGCCCAAGTACCCTTGATTGAATATTATGACACCACCACCTTCCAGTCAGCAAAATGTTCGAAGCTGTATGATAGGCTGCTGGGAAAGAGCTTCATTGAAGAGAGGGGCTTTGTAACAGAAAACCTGGAAGAAAGGATGCCCGCGTTCTATGGAAGTTTGGTAACAAGTAGCTGGATACGCTTTGCAGATGAACCAATCAGGGCAAACCATACCCTTGTGCGGGAATTCTACGCAAATGCTGCAGAGGCAGACATTACACATAGGGCAATTGTCAAAGTCAGAGGTGTGGATGTCCTGTGCAATGCCTCAAGAATAAATGCCTATTACAATCTGCAGGATGGTGACAACAGCGAGATGACACAGATGTATGAACAACTGCGGCAACAATGGTTTGTGACCCACCTCCACGGTGGGGAGCAACCAAAGTGGCTGACAACAATGCAGAGAAAGATTGACTCTGCAGAGTTCACTGCTGAGGCCAAAACTTGGCTTGATATTGTCGCATCCAGGGTGTTGCCTTCCAAACATGAGTCAGACGTGCCCATTGAGAGGGCCAAATTAATTTGTGCTGTGATGGAAGGGTTGCCTGTCGACGTGGGGAGGCTCATTATGCAAGAAATCCGGGAGGTGGTGCTTGAACGGACTAAGAGTCTATTCTTCCCGTCATTGATCACTTACCTGTGCTCCACTGATGGAGTGCCCACAAGGCCAGGTGACAAAGAAAAGGGGCCTGGGGGACCAATTCATCCTTTGAAAAAGAAAGGGTCTGTTGCTATACAAAAGAAAAGGAAGATTGATATAGCAGGCTCGTCATTTGGGCAGTTTACATATACTGCATCAGATTCTACTGGTGGGGCATCTGCTCCTCCTATGGCTATACCAATCCTGCCACCAATACAAGAAGCAGCCAGGCCTTTTCAATATATCTCCACCCAGGTCCATGGGATGGACAATCGGCTTCAGCAGCTAGTGGCTAGTCTCCCTGCGGGCCCACATGGAGAAGGCACATCTACAGCTCCCTCTGTTCCTATTGGTCCAACATTAGCAGGTATTGTGGAGGACATGAAACATATCAAAGAAAAGCAGGGAAAAATAGAGAGGAGGCAGAAAAAGGCAAGGGAGCACGCCAAGAAGCAAAGCAAATTCCTGAACAAAATGATGAGCATTCTGAGGAGTGTATGCGGCGCACAACACGAAGAGGAGGAAAATGAGGACGATTTTGTCCTGCCAGAGCCCAGCAGCTCCAGTTCAGAGGGTGAGCAGAGATGACCATAGCACGCAGTGCTAGGAGGTATGAAAAAAAAAAAAATCTGTGTTGATGTACTGCAGTGAGGACACTGCAAGTTTTTTGGTTAGGGGTAGGAACCTCCTCGGCTTTTCTTTGCCAGAGTTCTTTTCCTGAGGGAGGTTTTATTTTGTTGAAACTGGCATGTTTAGAATGTTACTTAGGTTGAATAGAGTAATTTTGTTTTATTTGGTACTACTTGGCAACTAATGGCATGTATTGTGTTTTGTTGAAATTTTTGGACCCCTCGAAATTTTGAAAAATGCATACTTAGAACAGTTATTGTCTGACATGATTGATTCTTTATATGACATTGTGATTATTGGGGTGTTGTGTGTGATGAATTACTACTTAGGAGATCACAAGTGTAAAAATTATTGTCCTTATGCCGATGTGTGTGTGAAGTGTTAGTTTGATTCTGTTTATGCATGTATAATCTAGAACTTGCCCGGTTGGTCTTGTTTGAAATGCGAAAGTTAGTTTGGTTGTGAAATGATCTTAGGCTTTCTTTGTTGAAATAGTCACTTTGCCTAAATAAGTCTTACCAAAAGTGTTAAATACCCTTAGTTTCCCTTTTGAGCCTTTTTGACCTTTTTCTTGGCTAGCAAATTATGAAACCTTACCCTTTGTGAAATTAATCCATCTTCGCACCCGTTCCCTCCTTGATGCTACTAGTTAGATGAGGCAAAATGCCTAAGTTGGGGGTGAATTACATGTGGAATACATGTTAAAAACATAAGTTGGGGGTGGTGGAGTTTGCTAGTGGAGATTCGATGTGGTAGTTGCGTATATATATATATATATATAAAAAAAAAATCAGAAAATTGTAACGCAAAAAGAATTGTAAGTTGGTTAGAAGTAAAACCACATCGAGGTCGAAAACTGAAAGAAAATAAAGGGGTGGAAAGAAAAGAGGCGAATTAAGGTGACAAGATGTTGTAGTGTTCAAGGAGGGTGAGTCACTAATTTCCAAAAAGTATCCGACCTGTCCCTAAACCTACATTACAAGCCGAAACAAGTCCTAATGTGATCACAACCGAACGAGCCTAGGATGAAAACATAGAAAATAAGGGCAAGCATATGGTATTTGCATGTGTAGATATGAATTTCTTTGTGAGTGTGAGTGTTTTTCTCTTCTCTTTCGTCTTCGTCCCATTCTTGTCGTATATATGTGTGTTGGGACATTCTTTGGTCTATGTGAGGGCATAAGGATGAGAATTGAACAAAATAAAATGACCACCTAAAGTAGCGTTTGTGTGCACCATAATATGTTCGATAATGTAATGTCATTCATTGAAGCTTCATTGTTAGTCGTAGTGTTCTTGAGTTATGCATATTGTTTTAAAGTAGAGAGTTGGGGGTGGTCGTTTAAAGGAAAACATGCATGCCGGTAGTTCAAAGTCAAAACCAATGTAGACATTGTTATTCTATAATATCTAGGTGTTAGATTGAGTCATGGTTTTGTATGGCTTGCTTGAGGACAAGCAAATACTTTAAGTTGGGGGTGTTGATGTGGCGTGATTTTACACCACAATCGATGCTTTTTAACTATAAGTTTTACTTGTTTTTAAGCAAGTCTATGTCATTTTACGTAGTTTTTGTCATGTTTCAGGTAATACGAGGTCCCTAGAGCCTAAGTGTGGAAAACAAGCAAAAAAGTTGCAAAACTGGAATTAACTGGAAGTTCTGGAAAAGAGCCGTGGAAAAATACTCTACGCGATCGCGCAGAGTACCCACGCGATCGCGCCCACGCGGGAATTGTACTCCACGCGATCGCGCTGGAATGTAACGCGATCGCGCCTACGCGCGTTGTTAATTCCACGCGGTCGCGCAGGAGCTACACGCGATCGCGATTAAGGGAGCAGGGGAAGCTGACGTCATCCACGCGATCGCGCATACACATGGCGCGATCGCGATGAAGGATTTTCGGCAATTTTCAACCAGAACCTGGGATTTGACGATTTCTTCCATTTCAGTTCCTATAAATAGAAAATGAGGGCAAAACATCAGTATCTTTGGCAGCTCCCACAAGTTGGAAGCTAGGGTTCCTACACAAATTGTTCTTTCTTCTTTTTAATCCTTGTTGATGGAAATCTCTTGGTGACAATTAAGATTGACACTCTTGTTGTGCTTATTTATTCATTTGCATTGTTCTTAATCAAGTAAGTTTTTGCTATTTTAATTATTCTTGTTCATGAATGTTTTCAAGGGATTAGCTAACCTTTGAACTCGCCCATTTACTTTGTTTGAAACTCGGAAGAGGAAAAACGGAGTTGGGATAGGATAATTAACATGAATTTGTGGCGTTAACCCTCATCTAATGGAAGTTGACCTAGGAATAGGCAATACCACTTGTAGCCATATTCGGGTGTTCTTAATGCTCCTAATTGCTTGAGGGATCTTCAATTGGGTAGTCTAGTTAATCTTCGGAAGAAGTTAATTTAGAGTCATTATCCGAGGCTAAATAACATAAACTTGCTATTATTTACAATTCGTGAAATAGATTGGATCGTTACTTGAGAAGTAGTTTCCCTCCTTCCATTCTTGTTGCCATTGATCAATTTACTTGCTTTCTAGATTAGAATTTATATTTCCGTATTTTATCAAAACCTTATAAAAAACCACCATTGATGCGTTCGGGCATAGCTATTGTTAGTGATAATTCCTAATCTGCTTAAATCACCTACATATTGTTCTCTGTGGGATTCGACCCCGACTCATAGTTGGGTAAATTATATTTGCATACGACCGTGCCCATTCTAATTAATAGGGTGGATTTGGACGTTATCACTCGCCACGGGCAACTTTTTCGCGAACAAAGTGTATGTCCATTTCAATGTGTTTAGTGCGCTGATGTTGTACCGGGTTACCTGATAAGTATATCGCACTCACATTGTCACAATAAACAAGTGTCGCCTTTTGGATCGGGCAATGTAGCTCAAGGAGTAAATTTCTGATCCAGCAGGATTCAGAGACAACATTAGCAACTCCACTGTATTCGGCCTCGGCACTAGAACGGGAGAGTGTAGGCTGACGTTTTGAGGACCAAGAAATCAAGTTGTCACCGAGAAAGACGCAATAGCCAGAGGTGGAGCGTCTGGTATTCGGGCAACCACCCCAATCTGCATCTGTATAGGAGACTAAGCTGTTGATAGTAGACTTGTAGAGATGCAAACCAAAGTCGATAGACCCCCGAATGTAGCGCAGAATACGCTTAAGAGCAGCCATATGTTCATTTCGAGGGTCATGCATGTGGAGACACACCTGTTGGACGGCATAAGAAATATCTGGTCTAGTGAATGTAAGGTACTGCAAAGCCCCAGCAAGCTGACGATACTTAGTCGGATCATCAAATGGCGCATCTTTCGAGGCACTTAGCTTTGGCTTTGTATCAATAGGTGTAGGAGACGGGCTACAGTGTGACATACCTGCCCGTTCTAGGATTTCTTCGGCATACTGCTTCTGTGATAAAAATAAGCCATCTGCATTACGAGTAACAGCAATACCCAAGAAATAGCTCAGTGGACCAAGGTTTTTCGTGGCAAACTCGGCACTCAAGAGTGCCATAATCGACTTACAGAGATCGTCTGAAGAGGCCGTAAGAATGATGTCGTCGACATAAAGCAGTATATATGCAATATCAGAACCCCTGCGATAATGAGTGATTAGACTTGTTGTGTGAGAAGCCAATGGTGGCGACAAAATCGGCAAACCGCTGGTACCAAGCCCGAGGGGCTTGTTTCAGGCCGTAGAGAGACTTCTTCAATAGGCAGACATGATCAGGAAAATTGGGGTCCCGAAAACCTAATGGTTGATGCATATACACAGTGTCAGAGAGATTTCCATGAAGAAAAGCATTCTTGACATCGAGCTGGTGTGGGCCAAGAATAAGATAATGCAATACTTAGCACAGTGTGAATGGATGCCGGCTTGACCACCGGACTGAAGGTCTCCTCACAGTCAACACCCTTCTGTTGAGACCTACCATCATCTACAAGACGGGCTTTATGTCTCTCAAAAGAACCATTAGATTTCTTTTTATGACGGAAAATTCACATTGATCGAATCACATTAACATTAGCAGGCCGAGGAACTAACTTCCATGTCTTATTTTCAATTAGAGCATTAAATTCATCCATCATGGCATTCTTCCAATTTAAGTCACGGAGAGCACTTACGAAATTTTTGGGTAATGGAGAGATGGAGATAGTGGTCTCGGTGTTAAGGTTAGAGGAATATTTCAAATTGGGTTTGAAAATGCCATTACGGGACCGAGTAGTCATGGGGTATGACTGCTGTGGGGAGTGGGCCGTAGGCGGTAGAGAGGGGCTGGAAGGCAGCGGTGCAGGAGCAGCGGAAGGGTTGTCCTGCGGCCGGTTGGGCTGCTGCTGGGGACTAGGAGTAGCTACGGGTTGAGGTGGTAGGGAATTTAGAGTGTTGGGAGATGTATTTCCAGAATTTCGTTTCATATGATGAGTGATGTATGGATTAACATTATGGTCCAAAAATTCATACGTGTGAGAGGCAGGAGTATGAAGTTTTGAGAATGGGAATGTGTGCTCATCAAATACCACATGACGGGCAACGAAAATTTTCCGGGTTGACATGTCATAACACTTATATCCCTTATGATCGGAAGGGTACCCAAGAAAGACACAAGGAGTGGACCGTGCTTGTAACTTATGAATGGTGGTGGATGGAAACAAAGGAAAACATAGACATCCAAAAACCTAAAGATGGGAATAGTTAGGATCTTTTTGGTAGAGGAGTTGAGTAGGGGAAGAGGATCCGAGAACTTTAGTGGGGAGAATGTTTAAAAGATATGTGGCCATAGAAAGTGCATGATGCCAAAAAGATGGGGGCATCGAGGCATGGGTAAGCAGGGTCCGAATTACATTATTTATGGATCGGATGTGACGTTCGGCCTTTCCATTTTGAGGAGATGTGTGAGGGAAAGAGAGACGGAATTGCATCCCATGTTTTTGAGCAAATAATTGAAGTGGCCCGTTATCAAATTCTTTCCCATTGTCACATTGTAAATTTTTAATGGGCCTTTCAAATTGAGTTTTGACAAGAGCATAGAATGTGGTGAAAAGAGAGTAAACTTGAGACTTCTTAGAGATAGGAAAAGTCCACAAAAATTTACTAAAATCATCAAGAAATAGTACATAGTAACGATGCCCATTAGAGCTAGCTACGGGCGATGTCCAAAGATCACTATGAACTATATCAAATGGAAAAGCAGTGAATGACATCGATTCATAAAAGGGTAATTTAACTTGTTTCCCCAAAGTACAAGATGAACATAAAAACTGTTTGTTCCTATTACATTCAATAAAATGCTTGCTATGAAGAGAGCGAAAAGTATTGGCTCCCGGATGTCCTAAGCGACGATGCCATAAATCAGGAGACAAAGCAGTGAAGACGGAAGGAGATTTTGAAGGTGAGGCCTGGATGACGGTGGAGAGTGGATAGAGGTCCCCGCTACTGTTACATCTCATTACTTTGTTCCCCGTCTGGAAATCCTTCACATAAAAACCAAACGGGTCAAATTCAACAGAAACCCAGTTATCAGTGGCAAATTTTCGAACGGAGATAAGATTTTTAATGAGCATAGGTGCATGCAATACATTATTTAAGGTGAGAGGGCGGTGTGGAGGTGAGAGAGTAGTGTTCCCGTAACCATGAATTGGAATTACATGCCCATTACCAACAACAATGCGATGATTACTATTGCTCAAATTAAAATAAGATGAGAGTGTACCTTGGTCCGAGGTCATATGTGATGTTGCACCGGTATCCATATACCAATTTCCATCCGGTGGAGCGATAGAAAATGTATGCATTGCCGCCTCAATGTCCGTCGGACTGTAGCCAATATGGGGCTGGGCTACAGAGGTCACGTAGGCCTGTTGAGGTTTGGGCCCGAGAATACCGGGCTGCATCGCCGGACGGGGCTGTTGCCGTGGAGCAGTCGGGTAGGGGCATGGTGGAGCAGCCCACTGTGGCGGCCACTGCCCATATGGGGGGTACGGGAAGAGAACGTGACGTGGCTGCCACTGACTGGTACCGCCAATCGGCCACTGGTTGGTGCCGCGGCCACCGTTCTGGCCACCCCCACCGCGGTCATTATTGCGGTTTTGCCCATTGTTCTTTCCATTATTATTTTTCTTCTTGTTCTTGTTGTTATTATTTCTGCCATGATTGGAACTTGAAGAAAAATTATGATTGGAGTTAACATGTTCCATGTTACCTAGTTGGGCACCTCCAGTAGAGGCAATAAAAGTAGCATTCCCGCCGGTTTCTTTGGAGAGACGGTTTTTTAGAGTACGTTCCGCCAGTTTTATTCGGGATCGAACGCTTTCAAAAGATGGTAATGGGTCTTGATTTTGGACAAAATCCACCGTGCCAGAGTAGGCCTCTGGAAGACCACCAATGAGCCGCAAGACAAGGCGACTATTTGCCACCGGAGCATCCACATCAGCCAGCCTGTCTGCCAAGGTTTTCACGTGGTTGCAATACGCATCTGCACTTGAAAATTTTTCGAGAGAGACAGCAGCAAGTTCTTCCTCGAGATGGGTTGCCCTGGAACCCTTGTTATCTTGAAAAATGGCCTCCAACCTCTGCCAGGCTTTCGCCGCGGTGTCATCCTTCATCAATATGGCTTGAAGTAATTCAGGAGAGATCGTACCATATATCCACTGTAGGACTGCCGCATCAAGACGATCATAGAGTTCTGGATCAGCTGCCCGTAAGGCATCAATTTTGGCCTTAGCCGCGGCCTCTGTGGGAGGGATAATGTGATGCATCAGGTTATGCACCCGGGCTTGCACCTTAAATAACGCCACCCATGAATGATATGGACCATTTTCAATGTCCAATGTGAAAGGAACGAGAGATTTGACATTGGTTATTGAGAGGGCAGAGTGAAACTTTGCGCCTGTGTCAGTCATGGTGGCTTTGAAGACGAAGGGAGGAAGAATAAGTGAGGAAGAAGAGGAACGGAGGGGAGAGAGGAGGTGCGACGGCTAGGGTAGGGTGGCGCCTAGGTTGTTATGGAGAAGGAAAAGCGGCGGCTAGGTTGTTTAGGGAGAAGGAAAACCTAGTCTGATACCATGTAGGAAATCAATTCCTTGATTAATTATTATGTTCTGTCATCAATATATACAAAAGACTTACCTTATTCCAGGAGATATTCTAGTTGTACATAATATTCTAGGAAATATTCTAGCTGTACATAATAATGACTAATTACAGCGGTTATCAATTTGTTCTTTTTCTTCTCAAATAAATATTAAGTTCAAACTTAGTGGTTTCGTGACCATGGTGTCGTCCTATGTATTAGGTTTTCTCTAATTCTCTGTTAATTACTACGCGGGAAGAAAAATCATCAAGGAGGAATAATTTGGATAATATACAATGTTTTGTTCCATAGAATGCGGGAGATGGTTCCACATGTCACTTATTTTTATCCAAGGATGCATTTATGTCAACAGTGGTTTGCTTAGCTTAGTAGTCGTCACGCGTCACGCCACTATTGTCAATATATTTGGATTTAACCCAAATAAAATTCAAGGTTGCATTTTCTATTTGTGCTACTTCTAGTTAGAAAGTCAATCAAGAAAACCATTGAAAGACTTCTAACTTGATTACAACTAGCTTAGTCTCGCTTCACAATTCGCTCTAAAAAATCATAGCAGCTAGCACTTTTAGAAAAAGAATTGACGTTTAAATTTAGTAATCTTGATTCTTGAACCTAATCTACAAAGCAATGGCCATCTCTTGTACGTACTTGAGCCTTAATCATTTTAAAGAAAAATGGACTAGTATTTTGGAGCTACCTCCATCACGCGGGAACATGACATGCTAATATATTACTCCCCTTTGTTCCAATTTATACGAGGGTTGACATATTTAGAGAGTGAAAAAAAAATATTTGACTATAAGTTTCTCCAACTTTTTTCATATATTGTGAACTATTAATTATGCAGACCTATAGTACTTTTTATGTAGTTTTCAAATATATAAATTTTTATTATAAAATACTAGAATAATCTATGTATGACGACATTGGGTCAAAGAAAGAGGTACTCCCCAAATAAGTCAACCCTCATATAAATTGAGACGGATGGAATAGATAAAACAGGGTCAGATCCACAGTTTAACATGTAATTAAGGCTCCCACAAGATATTGTGATTTTAGATCCTTGGTAAATCCCTTATTTTAATACCATTATTCTCCTACCATTCGCAATCGCGGTAACTTGGGATTATAATGCTATACACACGGGGAAGCAAAAACGAGCAATTTAAGCTTTAATAGTTACCGTTTTACTGGTTCTAGTATATACAAGCTTCGAAGGAATAAAATATTATCGAGCACCTTTCACGATTATTGTTAATCTTATTAATTTCATGGGACATGTCTTGGCACTATTTAACGTCAAACATGCCACCGTGTAGTACTATAACTTTATGGCTGTTGGAATAAAGGAGGCATGCACATATTTTATTCGGAACCATATTATAATTTTTAAGAAAACCAAAAAAATTATGTACGTCATAGAATATAGATAAAAAATGGAACTCGAATTTTTATGGGGCATTTGTTTGTAATTTTGAAGGTTTTGAGTTTGCAAACTTCGTTTTTTGATTATTAACAAAAGGTATTTATATGAGCTAAATCTTGGAAAAAAAATTTCACTCACCAATATAATTATTAATA
Source organism: Lycium barbarum (assembly GCF_019175385.1). NCBI lineage: Eukaryota > Viridiplantae > Streptophyta > Magnoliopsida > Solanales > Solanaceae > Lycium > Lycium barbarum. The sequence continues at coordinate 9,748,625 of NC_083339.1, read as the reverse complement.
ATAATAATAGTAAAGTAGGTTGCTTCAGAGGAAGTGGTAGGAGGCGCACTGTAATGTCTTTTAAAGTATATCAAGACAACGTTGGGATCAAGACATCAAGCTAACTTTCCCAAATAATTTGTTTTCATGTTTAGCCAAATTTGGCCATAGAAATTAAGAATAAGGCCGAGGTTGCCTACGAAAACAGTCATGAGAAGCCTAGGTTGCCTAGCAATTTATAGGCTTCATCTCTATAGCATGAGATCTCCAAGAGAGAAGGATGGTATATTTGGTGGAAGGGTTGGTTATGTGTTTTTAATATTTTAATTTTTGCATGTAATTTGGGGTTGGATCTGTTCAGGTCGGTTCGATTTTTTAAATTGTGTTTGTATTTATTAAATTAGAAATAAAGAAAAGATGTAAATATACCCATTAACTTTACGATTCAGAGCAAATATACTACTCATTAAAAAATGGTGCATATATATCCCTTCCGTTACACTCATATTCCCCTCAATTTTTTAGTTGACTTATTTTTTTAAAGTCCACGTGATAATTTTTTTAGCGGGTGGGGTTTGGTTCATTTAAAAAAATGGGTAGACTTATTTTATTTAAAGCGACAGAGATATTCTTTTAAGAGAATCAGATAACCCACCAGAAAAAAATTACTATCTGGCTTTTAAAAAATAAGTCGAATAAAAAAATGTGTGGACATATTTTTTAAAAGCCGCGATATTTTTTAATTAAAAATAAGCTAAATAATTTTATTTATTTTTAAATATTTCGTCAGCGGAAAGTACATAACATTTGCGTAACGTTAGGAGTATATATGCACCACTCTTTTAATGAGAAATATATTTGCTTTAAATTGTAAAGTTGAAAAGTTTATAATTACATATAATTACATCTCTGCCCTTAAAAATAAAAAGAAAGAATAAAAAGAATTAATGCCCATTTATGCGTTCAAAAGTGTGAGATACATCTATGTGAAGATGATTGGTCTACTACTTTTATTTGTCCTTTTTTAATTATTACATGGGTAAACAAATAATTATAATAATAATAATAATAATAATTATTATTATTATTATAATATAATTTCCTTCAGATTTCTTAAAGCTTCTTGGTAAAAATGATTTCTCAAAGTATCAAATTAATTCAAAAAGAAAATGTAAGAAAATCACTTCTTCCTTTTACTGGTATCAAGCTAATATTGACAATGTATGTGATTAGGTATCCATAACCCGAAAAAGGCCTAAAAACAGAAAACAATAAGTTATATAGCTAGCACAATGTTTTCATATATATATCAATGAATATTTCTTCTCTTTCTGTAGAGAAATGCAAATTAATCTTAATCTCACACACCCTTTTACGAATCATTAACAAAACAAAAGCTTCAAAGTTATTTATAGAGATTAAACAAAAGAGGACAGAATTAAACTTTTTGGGACAATTACGGTGGCAGTCACTTTTTTTCCCAACACACGATGAACAATATTTATATTAGGCCCCAACAAATCCAAATTCATTTCACGCGCACTGCCAAAAAAGCGCATGTTAGCCACGGTTATTTAGCCACGGTTTCTAAAACCGTGGCAAAACAGACTAACAATTATAAAGTTGTACAATTAGGAAACCGTGGCTAACCATTCGTGGGCAAATGAGGCGGGTATAAATTTCATTCCCTTCCTTTTGTTTTCATTTTCCCACCATTTATTTTCTTTGTTTGCTTTTTAGATTTTCTCTTTTAACAATTAACAATACTCCCTCCCAAATTGGACTGTTCCCAAATTCAATTGCTCCCAAAATTCGCCACTCTAAAGGGCTGCTTTGTTTGTAAATCGTTGAATTCTCCTTTTTTCTTCTTGAACGTGCTCTTTTTCTTGTTTGGGTCTTTGGATGGAGTTGGTTCTGCCTTGCTTGAATATTGAAGGTTAAAGGTTGATTTTGAAGTAAATATTTAACAGTTGGCTGTAGCTCTAAGGTTGAGGATTGTGAAGAAGAAAGGTTTAGGTAACACTTTCTTTATGTGATTTAGGTATTTTCTTTTCAGTGATATGATTCTTCCCATGAATGCTTGTTGATATGTCATGCTCCAGGTAACAATTCTCTGCTACTTCGGGTTTTCAAGTCAATTTTTTGTTCAATCTTTAATGGGTTCCTTTTAGGGTTTTTGTTTATGAAAACTAGCATTGCTCTGCATCCTACGGCCATGTTTAATTGGTGTTTGAATTTGAATCGCGATATGTGTCTAGCTCACCGAGTTTAATTGGGGTTTAAATTTGTTCTGTACTTCCTTCCCAGAAGTAGATACAAAGGCTTGGGACTTCTTGCTAGTTTTGAGAGTTGAGGTATTACTATGTTTCCTCTATAAGGATGACTTATGCCTAAATAAAACTGCAAGCTTGAATGAAGTTGCGATAGAGCGGGAGTAGGACCATAGAATATGCTGTAAATATTTTTGGAGGCAGCCCGAGTCGAAGGGCTGAGTAGAATTAGTTGTACCTTTTTCATGTTCTTGTTGACATCTTCAAATTTTTCCCTTTTAACTGCATTACTCATTGTTAGATAAATAACTTGTAGAATGTAATTAGACAAAAAGAAAAAAGAGTTGTATGTAAATATTGAACTGTAAATATTGAACATGTTCTTATGATTTCTTGCTCTGGTATATCTCAGCGCGTAATTATGTCTCTATTTCAAACAAGTCGAGATTCGACTTACGAACTTTCATGTTCATGTCGTTCCATTTTAAGTCCTTCTCAATATAATGGTAACCATTATTAATGTTGAACAATGATTTCTGCCTTATTGTTTCAACGTACCCTTATCTGATTACCTGTTTGGTGGTTTGTGTATTTTGTCTATTCTTTCAGTTGTGTCTTTGGAAATTGTCATATCATTCCAGGTTGTATATTTGTATTACCTGTTTAGTGCTAAAATTGTTTCATGAAATCATAATGCAAGTTAGAAGTTCTTGCTAGTTGACTGCTTGTTGTGGCTCTTTAAATTATTTCTCTTGCACTGTACTTGCTTTTAAACCTGTGGAGGGTATGAAGTAAAATATTAGAGTTCAAACTTCATATAATGTTTATGGGGATGCTTTCTAATTTTTACTACATCCTAGTAATTAATAATCATCCATATGTTACTACATGCTTGTATATGCTTTGAAATCTCTGAAATTCCTGTCACTTTTGTAGTTTTATTGTTTAGAATTTCTGGGCATTTTGCCATATTCTGACTGATTGTTAATTTTAAGCTTTTATGATTAGATATGCTCGGTTTGATTGTATAGTCGGTTCACAAGTGTTTGCTGGTTCATTGGAAGAACTACAACTACATATCATAGGTTCGAATGTTTTAACAATGTGTACATTTTTTCTTGTGGTTTGAGGTGCTTTTCTGCAAATTAGCTGAGACTTAGACATTTTTCTAATGTTGCCGTTGCATTTAGTAGTTGAGTTCGTTCATAATTCAAACAAGGATATAAAAAATCACATTTGAGCAAATAATTTTACATAGTGTGGTAACCTTAGTAGAGTAAATGGATAGGACAAATGGAGCAAATGGATACAAGAGCAGTAGTTATGGTTGTTATTGGTTTAAGAAATACTAACTTTTGTTGTATTGTATAAATAATATCCTTATGGTTGTTATTGGTTTCAAGAAATACTAATTTTATTCATATCTACTGCAGCAGCAGCTAAGGTGTGCAGTGTCATATTGTTTTCGTTGTTTAATTGAGTTATTTCTCATGCGCCGCATGTAAATGTAACTTGGATAGTAGCCCTACAAAAGTAAAAACCAGTGGAAATTGTGTGTAATCTCAGGAGATGCATTTCTATCACTGTTCATTATATATCGTTTTGTGTTCTTATGTTACATGGGTTCGATATTTACCTTGAACCCGTGCCAAACAGTGTGACATGAGTGTTGGTAATTGCTGCACATTCTTGAAGATATACTAAAATTATTAAACGCCTACCCTGTTTTGGATGCATAGCTGTAAATAAATCCATGTATCACAATTTTTCAAATAAATGTCTCATAGGTCTGTACCTATCAAAACTTAGCAAATAAAGTCACGACATTCAGAGAACTTTATACTATATTTATTTTTGTAACTTTAGTTTGTTATACTATATTTGTTTTTATTTAGTTGTAGTTATAGTGCTTCATTCTCCCTTTTTCCAGTGTCCTTAAGTAATTTATAAGTATTATATTCTCTTAAAGCAATTCCTACAGGAGAACTATCGTATTCTAGGAGAATATGAAGCGAAAACGCAAGAATTCAGCACAAGCAATGTTAGAAAGCCTACGAGGACATCAAACTGACAACTATGGTACAACTTCCCAAGATTTGCAGCAACAACTTAGTGGGGATCAACTGGATGACCAACTTGAGAATGAGAACATAACAACTCCTACATTCGGTAATGACAACTTAAATTCTTCCTCGAGCTCTAATGAAGCTAACTCACAACAAAAAGAGGAGCCCTTACTTGTTGAGATTAAAGGTTTGAAGTAATTTCATATTAGAGTTGACTATTGCTTTTTATTCTTTATCATGTTTTGTTATTTTTGCTTCCGATTAATGGTGATTGCTTGTTAAAATGATAGATACTTTGACTGGAGAAGTTACAACTCAAAAGATGCAAGCAGATCGAGTTTGGAACTTGGAAAAAAATAAAAAAATTGTGGTGGAACTCAACGGGGATGGACAAGGAAGTAATAATGGTTCAAACTTGCTTGTGAGATTTCTTGGCAAACTTTCTCAAAAGTCAATAATTTGTCCCATATCAGTTGAGAGATGGGATAGGATGCCCGAGGCGAAAAATCGCCTACAATGGCAGTTAGTTGAGGTAACTATCTAAATTCTTTCAGGTTCAATTAGTTTATCTTTTGTTATTAGATATTGAATTATGAATATAAATACATTTGAAGGAGAATTTCGAGTTTGACTATGCTATTGGAATCAAATGGGTGATGCGTACTTTACACGATAGATGGAGGTCCTATAAATATGCGTTAAGAAATCAAACCTTCTACCCTAGCAAAAGTAAGGAACAAATACTTGCTAATCCTCCTCCAAACGTGGATTCTATTGATTGGACTGCTTTTGTGCATCACTATAAAGAAGAGAAGATGAAGGTAATTGTTCCTTTACAAAGAAAAATCATCACTTAATTCATGTCCAGTGTGTGTGTGTCTATATATACATATATAAAATTAAATTGATGTTTGAGAATTGCAGACACAAAGTGAACAAAATGCAAGAAATCGAAGTAAACTTAAAGTCCCCCATGCCGGTGGTAGCAAAAGCAATGCAAGGACAGGTCGTCAAATGGTAATTTTCTTGACCTTGGATTTCATTTTGGAAATCACTTTGTACCAAATAAAATGTGTTGCATGTTATTTATTTTTTAATCTATACTCGATTAATGACAGGAGAAAAAATATGGAAGGCCTGTGTGCCGAAGTGAGGTTGTTTTGTCAACTTTACTGAAGAAGAATGGAAATTATGTGAATGAGGAAGGGAAGATTATAGCTGTAAGTTCCAAACACTTGTCTACTTTCATATTTCAGTTACAATGTCGGTTTCCTAGTGTAATTTTCTCAGTATTGTGAGTGAATGTTTTGATGTAAATGATTCGCTTGTCTACTTTCATAATCTACTTTTCGTAGTTTGTTAAATTGAGAAAATGATTAAAATGGTCTTTGATGTATGGATTTCGGTTCTATTGGTAGAAATGATTCTTAATGTATTTTAAAAAAGATGATCAATTAGGTCCTAAGATAAGTAAAGAAATGATAATTCTTGTGTTCTTGGTATGTGCATTGTACATGAGCTATGAAATTACAATACAACATTACCTTCTTGTATCTTTTAATAGTATTTCAGAATCCACATCAAAATTTCATAATCATAAGCAGTATGGCTGTGTTTATTATTATGAAAAGCAGTTATTTCTATGCTTAAGCTTCTCCCAACAAGTACAGTAATGGTCACCTGGATTGCACAATGAGACTGCTGCTTGTGTCTCTGTATCATTTTATACTTTTGAATGTAATTATAATTTAGTGATAATGCTTTCTTTTCGCCTAGGATGTTAGCAGCGTTGGTATGAGAATGTTTCATTTCTTTATGTTACTTGTAGGATAAAATATCAGAGCATCTATCTCAAGATCACGAACATGCTGCCACTTTAGGTGTTCCATTGAAGATATTGGCTCATCCTAATGACGCTATTGGAAAAGTATATGGAGTTGAACATTCTGGTCGTGTGCGTGGTTTAGGTGGTAATGTTTGCCCCTCGACTGCTTTTGGAATGCCTAAACATTCAGTTAGTTATGCGAATCTTGGTGGTTCTAGTAATACGTCTCATCAACGTGTTGAAGACCTAGAGAAGCATGTCGAAACCTTGGAAGAGAAGCTGACTGGATATGAAGAGACCAAGGAACAATTTGTGGAGACCAAGGAACGGCTTGCGCAAAATGAGAATCACTTGGCAACTCTTCATAGGTTTTTACAAGCTAAATTTGGTAGTGAGTTGCCTAGTTTCTCCTTAGATTCTTCTTAGCCTTGCGTGGTTATTTTTGAACCACCAACTATTTTTTGTATTTCCCTTACACTAGCAATTGTGGTATCTTTTTTGTATAATCAAGGCTTGAAACTTATGTTTTGTTATATATGACAAGTAGAACATTGAAGCTCTAATCTTTATAGCAATGCTTTGTGTATTATGTCCAGTGTATTTGTGAATGCCTATCATTATGTATTGATACCAGGAAAATGCAGGGAAATAATTATAATTTTATTAAAAAAAAATTATGCACATTTGCCACGGTTGAACCGTGGCTAAAATGATTTGTAAGTTAATTGCCATATGGTTTAAATTAGCCACGGTTCTTGTGTGGGTGATTAAAAATTCAAATATAATTCTTATTTTATGTAGCCAAATTTACCCATGGTTCGACCGTGGCTAGATGTAAATCAAACCCTGGCTAAATAAAGGTTACCACGAACGCTAAAACCGTGGCTAATTCAGGAGCGACGCCCCGTATGGACACGCTTGTAACCGTGGCTAACTTACCATGGCTAAGTAGGTTTAGCCACGGTTTAGGTGCTCTTTAGCCAAGGTTTTGCGCGTGGCTAAATCCCGCATTTTTTGTAGTGGCGAGGGCATAAAGGTGGAAACGTTCTTACCAGAATTTTTTCATACCTTGAGCTCAAAATTGAGGGCTAAGATTAAGGATGAAAAGATCTTATTCATTCACAATAACTTTTAGTGATAGCGATCTCATTAATTATATATTTCAAATCCAGTCACTATTAAAAACAAGAACATTTAGCGATGAACACATTTTGTAGCTAAATAACAAATTAGTCACTAATCTTATTTAGTGATGGCTTATCAAAAATTTCTGCTGGCTACGGAGTAATACTGTGGAGCTAGCTCCATCACGTAATGTGAGAAATTATATTATGGCCCTTCCATCTCATCATTGTGAGAAGAATGATTGTGTTATACATGTACAACTTATGTTTAGGGTTTGTTTGGAAAGCCACCTGGTAATTGGAATTGGTGTAATTACTAAGGTAGTAATTACACAGCCTAGTAATTACACGGCATCATAATTACAACGACTTGTTTGTTTGTCACAATGTAATTACAGTGTAATTACAAGTGTGCTGTTTGGTTACACAAGTGTAATTACATAGTTTGTTTAATTTAAAAATAAAATTTAATTATCAAAATTTTTAAATTAACATAAAAAAAATATGTGCCTTTATAAATGATGTTAAATTATTAATTTAATAACACATTGTTTCTTGAAAATATATTAATTAATAATCATATATTTGTAACAAATATTGTAAAAAAAAAATTGATATATATATTTCAAATTAATTATAAAACTTAAAAGCAGACTTTTGTTTTGTGAGAACATCGATGAGATGTTTGACAAAAAAAAATATTTATAAATATAGTGCCATAACATTATTCAAATGTTTGACAAAAAAACCTATGAACTGTAAGTGAAAAATAAACAGCATGCAATGTGAAATAACAAGTCAATAGTACTAAAGCAAATTAAAATCGAAAATATAACCTAAATTCAAAAGAAAAAGAAAAAGTTTAACATAATACTCTTATGTCAAATTCCAACATTACATAAGTTCCAACGTGACTTAAGTAAATATAATTTAAAAGAAAGGAAAAATAAAGTCTATAACCTCATTTATAACGAAATTCTACTTTAATAATGTCACTCATTATATGTCAAGTTTGTTAATGACTCATTCTTTTTAATATTAAGAGGTGTAGTTTTAAAATTTAGAATAATAGCACGGTTATGCTAAATTAAAGAAATAAAAAAAAATATAAGCAATTACATGGAACCACAAGAAGTAAAGGTTGGGATTGAGAAGGAAGGAAATGAAAGATTTTTTTTTTTTTTTTTTAAATAAAAGTAAAAAAAATAGAAATAAAAAATAAAATTAAACAAAAAAGTAACTATGGAATTACACTCAATTCTCAGCCCCCCCCCCCCCCCCACCCCCCTCCCCCGGGAGAATTGAAGAGTGTAGTTACAACGAATTCCCACCTAACTGTGTAATTACTTGGTCAAACAAATAGACCAAACTATGTAATTACATCTAATTCCAATTACCTGGTGGCTTTCCAAATTGGCCCTTAATGGGATATTGTTATGCTTTCTGCGATTTTAAGAAGTTAATTGGACTATTTATTTCAGAAAGTAGTATGGATGGAGGAGAATAATACCATAATTGCACTTCTATCTTAACTTTTAAAATTCTTTTTCACAAGGTCTAGTCTTTCCGAACTTAATTAGTTAAAACAAAATGTTCTCAAGCAAAAAGTATCATGTTTAGTTTGTTCTTTCCTTCTCAAATATTCAAAACACGTTAAATTTGTTCTTTGTCACATACTCCTATACCTTAGGTTTTCTCTAATTCTGCGTTAATTACTATTTGAAAAAATATCACCAGGAGGGAGCTAGGAATAATTCTAAACAACGGGAGAGACGGATCCAGAATTTTAACTTTAGGGGTTCAAGATTTAAAATTTTAGGACAGGTCTCAAGGTACCATACAATAATAACTGAACCAAACAAAGAACATTGATATTCAAAAAATTTAAAAGTAACAATCCACCTTACACTAAAAAAACTCCCTCACCCCGCTATACCCAAAAATTTACATTTCAATAGTGTAGACATTGAAACAGCTAAGTATCGGATACAAGCAAATGATTCTATAGTTTAAATAAAGTGGTTTGAGATATTCTCTACAACAGATAAATCTCATTAAGTTTTATTTAATTGTTTCCTTACTTTTCAGGTGTACAGTGTTATAGTGAAAGCACGAAAAAGTTAAATATTTGCTGAGGAGCTAGGCTAAATCAAATCATATGATCACTATCAACATGCAAAAGAGATACATATATTTAGTAAATATCACCATTACAATTGTCCCCGACGACTTGTCATGTTTTGAAAACGATCAATGATCGCATCATTTGGTACACTTTCAAATACTTCATCTTCTATATAACAAACTAAACAATCATTAAGAAATTCAGCACCAATTCTGCTTCGCAAGTCATTTTTGATGTACTTCATTGAAGAAAAAGCTCTTTCTACCGTTGCAGTACCACAGGCAATATCAAGCTTCACTTCAGAAGCAAATAAACAAGTCTTCAAGTCTTGTGCAGATTTGTTTCAACAAATGTTTCTGAAAGATCTCGAATTCCTTTCAAGTTAGACAAATCACTATCTTCTCTCACAAAGAGAATATAGTTGTCAAGCTCGTAACTGAGATCTTCAAGCTTGGAAACACTAAACTCATCACGATAAAGTGTACCAAGTTTCATAATTTTGTCTTTATAATAATTTGCAAAAGAATTATCTGGACTCAAACTAGCCATACCTAGAAGCAAATCACTATTCACTGCATCAAAACGACTATTAAGCTTCGCAAGTTGCAAATCAATAACAGCATTAAAGACTTCTATATGCAAATGATGAGAATATGTGACAGTTGAACTCTTACACTTTGACTTTCCAATATAGATAGTTCTTATCCATTTCAGGAATTAGAATATCATGCTTCACACAAAATGAAGAGACATCTTCAATCAAAGATTCTCATTTACACTATCTCATCGATTGTAGTTGCCTCTTGGCAAAACGAACGAGCTTCATAGCATTCACAATATCTTGATATTTTCTTTGCAAAGTCATATTCAAATCATTTGTAATTGCCAACACTTTCAACATCAATTGCAACATATGCACAAACTCAAAAGATCTTATATCATTCACTAGACTTTTTGCCTTGGATCTCTCTAGATAAGTTGTACCCTCACTTCCAATTACTTCAAGCACATGAACAATTGATGAGAATAATGCAATAAAATTACGTACTGTTTTAAAGTGAGATCCCCAACGGGTGTCACCTGGCCTTTGAAGCCCAAGTTCTTGATTTAGTCCACTTCCCGTATGAACTTCACCAAGCACTAGTAATTCCTCTATTTTTTTTGCTTGATCTTCTCGAAGAATCTCCCTGCGCTTAAAAGAACCTCCAACAATATTCAAGACATTAGCAACAATATCAAAAATCGATCTACATCATAGTGCTTCTTTGCAATAACTACAAGAGTCAATTGCAACTGATGAGCAAAACAATGTTTGCAATAAGCTGAAGGAGTGTCTTCCAAAACTAGAGTTTTAAGACCATTGATTTTTCCTTGCATGTTACTAGCTCCATCATAACCTTGTCCCCGTATTTGAGATGGACTCAATGAATGCTCTAAAAGCAAAGAATAATTAACATCTTTCAATGCTATTGCAGTTGTATCTTTAACATGAACAACACTAAGGAATCGTTCAATAAGTGTGCCTTCTTTGTTGACATATCTAAGAACAAGAGACATTTGTTCCTTATGAGAAACATCCTTAGATTCATCAACCAATATGCCAAAGTAATCTCCATCTAAATTTTCAACAATTGCTTTCATTGTTTCTTTTGCACAAGCATTCACGGTCTCCTTTTGGATACTTGGAGCAATTATCATGTTATTTTGTGGAGCCATTTCTAGTACAACTTTGTTCACTTCATCATGCCTATTTGCATACCATTTAAAAAGTTCTAGAAAATTTCCCCTTTTTGTAGAAGTTTCACCTTCATCGTCGCCCCGGAAAGGCATTCTTTGTTTCAAAAGAAATCTTGTCACATCAATCGAAGCATCCAACCGAACACGATAATTATTTTTATCTTTCTCATTATGCTTGTCAAAAGAAGTTAGAATCGATTGTTCTTGATTCTTTAAGTCTCTCATCTTCTTGAAACACCGATTGTGAAGACTATTCACATCACCAATATGTCTATTAAGCCTTTCTATACCTTTATTCCAAGCTCTAAAACCACGTTTTGTAAAAGAATCCCCAACTCTTCCATGTTCATTTTTAAACAAGTAGCAACATAAACAAAAGCCCGCATCAACTTTAACACTACATTCTAACCATTCCGAATACGAAGCACCCAACCAGTCAGGATTAAATTGACGCATTAGTCCACCAAATTCTCTCTTTGGGAATGTATGATCACGAGGTTGGCATGGTCCTTTTTGAATATAATGTCTCCTTATTCGGTCATGTTCATTTTAAGAATATTGTGAGATTTGCTTTCTTTCACCAGGATCAGGTTTAAGAAGATCCAAATCCAACACTTTATCTTTGTCATGAACAACTGGACACGAAGAAGAATTTGGCACATGAGAGCTTAAACCAGAACTTGAAGGAGTTTGAATAACCTGGTAAAATCTCTTCATTATAGCGACTCTCGCTAAAAAAATCCAAAAATCACAAAACAAAAATCACTTTACATTGTATCTATTAAATTTAATTTAATTAAACCAAGTATTAGTGGGTGATGTACTTGAATTCTCTTTTTCCATTTTCTGGTTCTGGTTGTGAGATTAACCCAAAAAATATTTGATTAAGTTAACCCCAAAAAGTTGCATTCTCAAAAAGAAAACAAATATTATCCCAAATAGAACGCCTAATAGCTTTTAGTGTTGCATATGTTTTCAAAATTTATCCCATAAATGAACAATATTGCATTACAATAAGGAATGAAAAGACATTAATAATATATTTTGAGTTTTTAGGAGCATACCAGCAAATCAAAGAAGAGTTTGCTTGAAGCTTCTGACTTGGAACCAAGCTGAAAGAAGAGAAGACACACTTGTTTGATTTTTTGATGGAGATTATAAAATCCAAGAAGCACTGAAGAAAAGCTTTTGATATGTTGGAACCCTAACTTTGTACTGATGTTTCAACCTTCTCAAAAGTGAGAAGTTTTTTGTTTCTTTAAATAATAATGTTTCTTTTATGAGTATTTGAAAAGGATAAGAAAAGTCTCCTATAAGACAATGAAGTACAAAAAAAGGAATAAAAAATATGAAGCGGGTCCTATTAAGGAGAAGAAAAGTCTCCTGACAATGAACTACAAAAAAGAAAGGAATAAAAAATAGTATGAAGTGGATCCTATTATTTTAAGAGCATACACGTGCCTATTTAAATGGAAAAGGACAAAAAAGTCCTGCATCAAAGAAAGCATATTTGATATAAAAAGGAGATTCGAACTTGGATCTCTAATCACGGATAGGCCTTACAGTAAACTGCCCAACCACTGAACCCCCAGCCTCTTTTAATTTGGGGTTCAACACTCAATATATATCTATATTTCGGATTTTTAAGACAGTATATTCACAATTTACGTCGAAAGTTTGGGATTCAATTGAACCTCACTCTATCACATTACATCCACTGACAACGGGCTAGTCTACTCTTCAACTTTGAGATGATATTTGCATGGTCGAAAAGCACTTTTGAGTCAAACATTTTGATAAGTTCAAATAATGTTTCTCTTTTAAAAATTGAGGAAATTAAGAAGCATAAACTTGGTAAGTGCTATGATAATCAAATGAATGTAAGATATATGTCTCACGTGATTAAATTGGGTTTACTAAATAAAAATACTAATTAAAGAATATTAATTAAAGTTTATGGGGTAATTTTGAGACAATTAATAACTTTCCACTTTAATGGAAAGTGAAGAATTAAATGGCTATTTTATAATTAGAAGTGTCTATGTACAATAAAGTGGCTGGAAAATGTGACACATCTCAACATGATCGGTCAGCCTGACACGTGTCACATCGCATGACATGCGCTACGCATGGTGGACATGTGTCGCACAAGGAAGTGTTTTGCATGACTGACACTTGTCAACTATGCATAAAGTAGCCATGCATGTTTGACACTTGTCACACATGCATAAAGATCCATCCATGTCAGACACGTGGCACGACTGTGTCGTGCTTGCATTACACTAGCATAATCACTCTCCATCTATAATAGCTCATTAATGCTTCATTATTACTCATAAATAAGTCAAATAACGTGAGAAAGAACGCCGTACAAGGGAGAGAAATCAGTTTCTCCGAAAGTTTGATCACTTTCGCTGAAGATATTTCAAGAAAATGTTATAGATTCAATTATATTTTCTTGATTAAAGTGAAGTTATATTATGTCTTATAAAAATTATTAAGTTTCACGATTCTAATGTCATGTCGGATCTTCAGCAGTAGCAGATTTACATTAGACTGAGGAGTGTCACGTAACACTGCTTCGTCGGAAAATTATACTAATATATATATATATATGACCAAAATGCAGAACCAAAAACATAATAAATATAGTTAATGACACTACTTGACACAAAGAACTGCGTAGCTCAGTTGGTCAGGCGCTTAAGTTTCAAGCTAGAGGACGAAGTTCGAATATATGCAGCTCCATTTTGTGTTTAAAATCTTTTTCTGCTCACTTATTACAAACAAATACGTGTACTGATGTACAAGTTCAAAGCACTAACCTCTTGGGAATTATAAAAACAATGTACCAATTAGTCGAAAATTACGTTTGTGAACTACTTGGAAATAAAGTATCTGGAATATGATGATACTTCCCATTAATTGTTGTCCTATTTGTTTTCCTTTACTTGTACTCTCACCTTCTTTCTTCTTTCTCGCAGGGTAATGAAATTGATTAAGAAAAATTTGCGAAATTAATTGAATAAGAATTGTTTAGTAACCGTTTAATTCCCTATATATAAAAAGTACGACTATTTAGTATTTTCTAATGAGGTTTATTTTGAATACAGTTACAAAAAATGGATACTCATCAAAATCAATTGAATATATATATATAGTGTTTTGTTTATTTGTTCTTAGGGGTGGATCTAGGTGGAGGCTAAGGGGTTCAAACCCCCTTCACCGGAATATTACACTTGTATATGTATAGTCAAATTCGAATTTATACGTACATATACTATAATGAACCCCGTTAACATATGTAAAAAGTTTAGCTTAATGATTTCGTCCATTTTTTTGCACGGATTGCCCTTCTTTTGGGGTGGTCTTTAAATTTTGCCCTTCAAATTTGTGGTCTTTAAATTTTGCCCCTCATATTTGTGGTCTTTAAGTTTTAACCTTTGCTTGGAAAGGTGGGCGAATACATGAAGTTCTGGGTTCGAACCCCCGCTCAGGCATAAAATAAAAAAATAATTTCGCCAGGCAGGACTGGGAGAGTGTATGCCGGATCCAGCATACAATCTTTAAGGAAAAGCTAAAGTTATGTCAGATCCGGCATAACTAAAAGTCTGCCCCATAAGACAGAATTTTTCCTAAGACATAGTTTAGTTATGCCTTATGGGGTAGAATTTTAGTTAAGGCATAACAAAATTATGCCCCATAAGGCAAGAACTTTTCTTAAGGCATAGACTTTGCCTTATAAGGTAAAGTTTAAGTTATGCCTTAAGGAAAAGTTCCGCCTTATGGGCATACTTTTAGTTATGTCTTTGGGGCACACTTTTTAGTTAAGGCATAACTAAAAGTTTACATTGAAAAGTAAATATATATATATATATATATATATATATATATATATATATATATATATATATATATATATATATATATATATATAAATATATGCTTCAAGGCAAAGTCTGCCGGAGGGGGCAGACTTTTAGTTAAACACAACTAAAAGTCTGCCCCCCCCCCCCCCCCCCCCCCCCCGGCAGACTTCTAGTTAAACACAACTAAAAGTCTGCCTCCCCCGGCAGACTTCTAGTTAAACACAACTAAAAGTCTGCCCCCTCCGGCAGACTTCTAGTTAAACACAACTAAAAGTCTGCCAGAGGGGGCATAGCAAAATTTAAACTTTGCCTTATAAGGCAAACTTTTAGTTATGCCTTAAGGAAAACTTACGCCT
Source organism: Lycium barbarum (assembly GCF_019175385.1). Lineage (NCBI taxonomy): Eukaryota > Viridiplantae > Streptophyta > Magnoliopsida > Solanales > Solanaceae > Lycium > Lycium barbarum. Next base: position 9,733,274 of record NC_083339.1, on the reverse strand, counting down.
TATGGGGCATACTTTTAGTTATGTTTTATGGGGCACACTTTTAGTTAAGGCATTACTAAAAGTTTACCTTGAAAAGTTTAAAAAAAAAACGTATATATGCTTCAAGGCAAAGTCTGCCTCCTCCGGCAGACTTTTAGTTAAACATGACTAAAAGTCTGCCGGAGGGGGCATAGCGAAATTTAAACTCTGCTTTGCAAATTTTTTTAAAATTTTTGACTGAGCGGGGGTTCGAACCCGGAACCTATGAGTTTTAGCCGAAGGGCAAAATTTAAAAACCACAAATATGAGGGGAAAAATTTAAATACCACCCCAAAAAAAGGGCAATTCTGCGAATTAGGGTCGCGGGTTCGATCCACGCCCCTACAATGCTTTTTTCCCCCTTTTTTTGCTTTTGCTTTCCCAACAGCAGAGGCCAGATTGGGCTTAGTATCCCAACCCAATAGGCTCAATGCGAGATTGGGCTCAGTATCCCTACAGTGCTTTTTATCCTTCTTTTTTGTTATTTTTTTCACAATTCTATTTCTCCTTTTCAATTTGCTTTTGCTCAAATATATCAGGCACAATTCTTTTTATTTTTGTCTTTTATTCTTCTCTGTATTGCTTAATTTCTTTCACGTAACTCTCTTCCATGTGCTAACTCGAAAAAACTCTTCAAGATAACGATGAATTGTTATTGATCTCGGAATTGAGATATAAAAATATTTTTAAAAATAAAGTAAATTAAATATAATCGAATAAGGAAATTTAGAAATTGTGAAGGCCCTTTTTATCAGTATCTATTTACGTGAATTTACTTTCTTTGATTGCATGGTATTTTTTCCAACTCTATTCTTGGGAAAACTGAATTAAACTAAATTAAACTTATTTGATTTGGTCATCATTTGTCTTTTTTTCTTTCTTCAAATGAATCACCTAGTAAATTGAACTAAACGGACTTAAAAACCGGCGAAGCCATTTAGTTAGCCTCTGAATATGTAATTTCAGTAACTCAATCCTTACACCTTTGTAAAAATCTTGGCGATTTTCAAAGTAATACATGATTGAATGGACATTAATTCGGGATAGGAAAATAAAAAGTTTAAAATAAAGTAGCACACTGCAAGTAAAGAAAAAAAGTACAAGAAGTTTTAAGAAGACTCGATAAAGAAGGAAGAAACGGGGCATGACACGGCAAGTCAAATTTAGCAGGTTAATGTTAGTCTTTCCCTTCTCCGCCCCGCTCCGTCTCTCATCCTGTAGTTTTCCCTTGTTTCCTTCTTCATATTTTGAACCCTCATAGTGAAAATCATGGCTCCACCACTATTTATTCTATTATAAAATATGACACCGCTTACTGAAAATCCTGCATACGCTACGGTCCTTAGGCGTTTGGCCTATTTGATAAGATATAAACTTTAATATGATTGGTATTTGTATAATAGAATAATGCAAGTCAGTCCAACAGTACTACGTATATATTTACTCTTATTTCTTTTCCTTTTAAATTTCTCTGATCAAGTATCAACACAAATATTGGGTTATGGTTAATTTTAGGGATAATTACCCGTGAATAGCATTGGCACATCTTCTTTACCATATTTATCCCAACTATTGATTTATTGCTCATGTAGCCTTCGGTGCTCATCTATTTTCGAAACCTTTCTGTACATCTATTCACATACTGACAAAGAAAAAGGAAAAACAGATCTATTTCACTCTAACAACCTTTAATATCTTTGATTCAGAAGACTACAACCGAAATTAAATTTAGGAACAGAAAGAATTATAACCAAAAAGCCAGACAATTTGTTCAGTTTATTTATTGGTTGCCTTGTGACTCTATTTTGTGTGCATATTATTCATATACTCTTTTGTCCCATTAAATTTACATTAGAATAAGTAGCCATATTTTTCCTTCTTTGTTTGTTTTCGACTTCGTTGCTTATGTTCAATGAAAACTTCATTAAATATGCATCAGATGAAAAGTTACAAAAGAAGTTGAGCAACTTGTATATAACTATACATCTTAAATACAATATCTATACATTGCATGTTGAGTTGGTACATGATTAATATACAAAACATACATTATATATACAAAGTATATGTGGTGTTTATATATAGCTATACAGAACAGATACATATACACCAATGATACAGTGAGCTACATTGACTGCAAACTAGATGTGTAGGCCGTAGACATGTGTTATTTCCCCTTAATTTTAGGCATGACTTTGTGTAATCCCTTTAGCTAATTCAAGCAGACCATGTCGTCCTTTAATTACTGCTGACAATGATATATATATATAGTCAAACCTCTCTATAACAGCATCGTTGGATCCAAAAAATTTTGATTGTTATAGAGAATTGTCATTATACACCTATAACAACATTGAAGTTTAAATGATATTTCACTGTTATAGGAGAAAATGATGCATAAAATCTAATTTTTCATTTTTATATGACAAATTCTAATCTTACTCACATTTGTATAACAAAGGAGATCTTTTAATGATGAAAAAATATATATGCATACGATAATTTTTCTCATAAATAGTGTATTAAAGGATCAAATATTTGGTCAAAATCTCCACGCTTATTATTGATAATCATAGATATTCTATTTTTATAAATATGGTTAATTATTATATTACCAAAAAAAGAAGATAACTATTATATGGGGGTAATTTTACAAAGAGCGTACTGTTATAAAGTTGGTTGTTGTTGTTATAGGTGAAATGCTGTTATAGAGAAGTAAAATATAACATAAAAAATCGGTTCCGAAAAAACTTGATTGTTATAGAGAGTTGTTGTTATATGCGGATGTCATTATATAGAGGTCTAACTATATATATATATGTGTGTGTGTGTGTGATGCCTACGTGGCAATTTTTTAGAAAACAATCTAGAAAATCGATTTTTTTAAAACATATTTGAAAAAAAAATGGCTTTTATTAAAAATTTGAAACTTTTTGTTTTAATAAAACCCCTTTTTTAAAAATATATTCTAAAAAATTGGATATCTTAGTTAAAAAATCTGGAAAATGATTTATTTTTTTTAAATCTGAAAAATTGTAAAGTATTTTTTTTTTAAAATTGTCCTATTTTCCAAATTTTCAGTTTTTTTTTAAGAAGCGGGTTATATAAAATAAAATAAAATTCAGATTTTTAATAAAAGTTATTTTTAACAAATTTGTTTTTAGAAAAATCAATTTTCCAGATTATTTTAAAAAAAATTGTCACGTAAGCATCATATGAAATAATTTAAATGTCATGTGGCGTCCATGTCATCCAATTCCAATGACTAGATTTGTTTATGTGGAAATATGTTAAAAATGAGGGGTATTTTTGAAACTTTGCTAACGATAGGGGTATATTTGGCCCTAACTTGTAACCGGGTTGGGGGGGGGGGGGTGGGGGATATATTTGACTACTTTGGCTAACGGAAGGCAAAATTTACTAATAAACAAAAGTAAAGGGGTATATTTGACCCTTTTCCCTCTAAACACACTAAAAAAGAAAAGCATGACAATTATTTGCATAACCAAAACAAGATACATAAAAAGGAGTAACACCCAACATGGGTGTGTTTGCCATGACTGAAAAGTAGGGGAAAAAAAAGATACATAGAAAGGTGAAAAAAATTTCATTTAAAGAACCAAAAATATTGAAGTTACAAAATTGACGAGAGGCCATATGCTCCTCTTCCCTCAAGTTCCTCAACCAACATTAACCCACCCAAAAAAAAAAAAAAATTACATTAATAAATAATAGGCCTTCCAACTTACTCTATAAACCCCCCAAAGAACCAAAAATATTGTAGTTACAAAATTGACGAGAGGCCATATGCTCCTCTTCCCTCAAGTTCCTCAACCAACATTAACCCCCCCCCCCCCCCCCCCAAAAAAAAAAATTACATTAAGAAATAATAGGCCTTCCAACTTACTCTATAAACTCCCCCCTTTCTTCTTTTCCAATTTCCCTAACCCAAATACAAAAAGACCAAAAAATAAAAAAACAAACAAACAAACAAAGAAATATATCAAAAGCTGAGCCCAATTTCTCAATCAATGCTATTATCAAAGAGGCACGCAGCCACGAAAAATACCAACATCATTTCTTGATTAGCCACGTGTCAAAACCCACGCTTGTCACCGAGCAAACCGTGACCCGCATTTCACTTTAAAATTCAGAAACTTCGAACAAGCCGGGCCGGGTCCACGTGTCAGACTGTCAGTGTTAAAAAGGTTGTTTGTTTTCAGGATTTCGGGCTTTTGGACTGAATTTGTTGAAGGATTTCGGGCTTTTTGGGACTAAAGGGTGGTAAAATATCCTTTTTTACTGTGGTACTTTTCGGTAATATTGTTATTTACAGAGAAAAGTGCATAAACTGGTCTGTGATCTGAGAATTTTGATTCACCTCTAACATAACATAGTTGCTTTAGTCCTTCACCTTTCCATAATATCCTGTCACACCTGTTATTTTAAGAAAAAACTGTCTTAGTACAGTCAGTTTGCTGCATAAACGAGTAAAATATGGTACTTGATACAAGAATCAAACAACATATAAGCATTTTAAGTCCAACATTCCCGGAAAAAAGGTTCAGTGTAAAGGCTAAAAATGCAACTGTTTCCAAAGAACTATGAAAAAAAAGTGTGGAACAAAATTTAATATGTTTAATGTATTTGTTGCCTATGTCTGGCTTTCTCTTGACAAATTAACAAGAAAACAGTAGTTTCATTGTGCAATATAATTAACTAAAATTTGAGATTTACCAAATAATTGACTATTTATGTAGTAATTGGCAATGAAAAATATGTTGCTCGGCTTCTTCAAAAATTTGTCGTACCCGTATCGTATCATCCAAAAATACATTAATTTTGAAGGATTCGACACGTACTCGTCGATGTTTTGAAGAGTCCGACAAACATAGGTCGAAAACATGAATAGTTTCAACTACGATGCTCAAATAATGTGAATAGTTTTCCTACTGCTTCCTACTACCAACCCCCACCCAGCAAAAAAAAAAAAAACAAACGAAGAAAGAAACTGTAATTCATGAAGGTATATATGTTTCTGCTGTAGTTCAAATATATGGATTAGAATATGCTTAAATTGTTGCAGGATGAGCACCTACAAAATTGGTGTAACAGACAGAGAGATAATGTAGATTATTAGTGTTTGGGCCTACTGTGTAGACTTTCTTGTGTGAGAAAACATCAAGATTAGTGAGAATTATTAATCTATCAGATTAAATTATCAAATTTTCTACATACGTTAACAAGCTTAAGCATAAAGTTGACATAATGATTTATCTTTTAGCATAAGAATGTGCAATCTTATACATGAAAAGTAGAAAGTGCATCGACTTTTTTCTAAATCTCACATTTAATTAAGTATAATCCTCAAATGGTCGGTAAATCCAACCCCAACCCCCAACCAAAACAAAAAAGTTGAAATAATTAAAATAAAAAACATAAACCTTTTGAAGTGATCCTCCCCTAAGTTATCAAAATTTGACTTGGAATTTCTAGAACCTACTGTTAATTTCCATTTGTTTTTCTCATAAAAGTCAATATGAGTAGATTGATAGTCAATTAAGAAATGAAAAGATTCTGCTTTGTATGGTTTTTAATTAATATGATTGTGTGTGACTTTACACTATAACTAAATAACTTGATTTCATTAAAAAAGAGGCTGCTTGCTTCCAACAGTAATTGAATACTTTCTGCTGAAGATTCCAATTTAGTTGATTCAAAGCTAATTAATTAATGGGATCATGTTAATCTAGCACTCTATCTAATATCCATACATGGAATTCTACAATGTCGGTTTATAAATGCATGCACCTAATAATTTTTAGAAGAAATGGCAACAATATTCCATTAATCTGAATTATTAAAGTAGAGTAAATTCTGGAAAATTTACCAGGCAGGGGTCCTTCTCTTTTCCTTGGAAGTGCAAGTATGAACAACATAATGGTCAGAATTATAGAGGTATTTGTATGTTGGTGCAAAGTATATTCTTCCTTCTTTCCAACCATTGAATATTCGTCCTGCTCTTTGCTCTATCCTTAGCTAAAAGAACAATTAAAAAAATTCAATATTTATTTGAAACTGACTAAAAGAAATAATAGAATTATTATTTTTGGCTCCATCGTCTTACCTGATCTTTTTCTAGAAGTGCTTCCCAATCACTAGTCTTTACCAACTCGTACGTGTCCTCGCAACTCGATGCAAGCCGGTAATTCAAATCTCCAAGCCAAATTATCTTGCTACATTAACAAAAGAAGAATACAAGATACATTAGTCATTATACAACACTAAAGTATTATACTACGTATCTATATTATCGTTCCAATTTTATCGAATGTACATCAAATATAAAAGGACGAAAGAAGAAAATACGTACTCATGATCCAAAATGTTATCAGGAGGGAGAGGCTTCCCAATAATCCTACTATGTGAGAACTTAGTTTTCTTTAATATTTCCATGACATCGGAATTCCTTTTAATCGCATCACCTTCTTTCTCTCCGGACGCCAAATGAGTACAAACGAAACAAAATGTCTTGTGATGCAATGTCATACTGATCGATATTGAACCCTATCAAGAAAAGATGTTACATCATGATTAATTTCAAGAAATGTCCATAACTAAATAAACATGACATAAGTTCAACTGTTTCGAGTTATAATTTGTACCTTATTTCCAAGATAGCCCATGATGCCTGTTCCAACACGAGAAACCTTCAAATTGCTAATGTGTCTATACAAGTCTGCACGAGTCCATATGCATATAAATAAACCAACCATTTGTTTGCTTGCTGCTAAGCAATATTTATTTTCCCCATGGCTAGAAGTGTTATATCTATTCGACAGACAATTTGGACTAGGCGATACATCGTCATTCATGCTCAAGAGTCTCTCCCAATCATCTCGTTCGAGTTCATTCTCCAATTTGATCAAATCTGAGAAGCTGACTCTTGATTTCATACTAGATTGTTGTTGGTGCAAGTCATCGAGGGACGGTGATGAACTTTTTCTCTCAGATTTTGGGGTGTAATCAGAATTAGGAGAAAGATTGTGGGAGTCAGTGTCACGGTTCAATGCTTGGCGAACCAAGGAAAGCCACTTGGCAGCTGGACCATTGTCCTCTGGACCTAATACATTGCCGGCATTTAGAGGGACAATTTCCTGGAACCTGTTCATAGCAGACGGGTTAAAATTTTAGCTAGGTAAAAAAAAATTGCCCAATGCACCAGTAAAAGAACATAAATTTCTCATGAGCAATACTAGTTTACCAATTTATTGCAAGGAACCATCCACAAAGTATTGGTTGGGTCAATTAAATTTCAACAAGTACATACGGATTAAAGACCCCGGAAAGGTCTTTTGGCCACACTATTTAGGCCACAATGGCCCAAATAGGGTAAATTCATATGACTATTTAGGTCAAATTTAATAATTTATACTTACTTAGTGTCAGTTCCATCTTTTCTTCTTAAAGTTTATCTTAATTTAAAATTGTACAATAGGAGATATGGTGATTTTTACATAAGTGTGACCAAATTTAGATCAAATTAGTGTGGTAATTTAGCAACTCTCAAAACACCCTATCTAATATCAATATATAGCAATAAATGGATCTCGAATATAAAGGACAAAGGTCTTTCCGAACGTGCCACTTGATCTAACCATTTTCACATCATAGATCAAACTATTGGACTAGATAACAATCTTTTAACCAAAGTGCCATGGACTCAAATGTTTAGTTTATATAACTTAATACTACTAATTTAACTTTTTTACAATTTCACAAAAGTCTTCAATTTTGTAAAACATGAAGATTAGTTGGAGATAAAGTACTCTGATGAATTAGTTGAGGTGCATGCATACTGATCCCAACACAATTTTTATAAATAAAGCATAAAATTAAGAATTATAATAATTACCCAAGCACATAAATGTCGGCTGGTGCAGTGGAATTCAACCAGTCACCTAAATTCAGCTCTTCATGTGGTGACTTGCCTCCTACATTCCATGTCCCCACGAACATCCTATTCGTTATTATTGGATAATACATGACAAAAAAGAGAAGAATATAAGAATTTTTTCGAGACAAAGCACATCGAAATTTAAATATCAAAGTCACAAAATAAATGCATGTAAGTTCAACTCTCACTATCCCTATTTATGTTCACTTTTGAAGCATTATTTTGAGGGGGGGGGGGGGGGGGGAGCAAGGAATTTATTTCAATCGAGCATTAATCCAACGATAAGAGTTGTGCCGTGTCACCAGGATCTGTGGAAACTTCTTAAGGAAAAAAATGACATGTATTGTGCACAGTAGATTCAATATCATTCGACATTTTTTTCTAAACCGATAAGAAATCGGATTTTGGATTTAACTCAACCTTAAAAGTTAGTTCAAAATGTAAGAATTGCTTAAAATCATATAAAAAAACAAATTGTCATCCTACCCACCGAAGGGGGACTATTAACACCTTCCTCAAGCCCAGGCCTTGCAACTGGAGTGTTACAAAATAATATTGAGATTTAATGTCGGGTGAAACGAGAATTGGGCGGACCTAATTCTAATACAGTGATAAGAAAATCGATTTCGAGTTCAACTCAATCAAAAAATTAGCTAGCTCAAGAAATGTGATTGCCCAAAACACAAATTGTATGTCATCCACACCCACTAATGTGGGACTACTAATAATCTTTGCACATGGTGAAAGTTGTGCATATTACACTTTTTTTTGTCGCACCACATGCCTATCAAAGAGTTATTTAAACACAAATATTAACCATCAAAGGGACAGTTAGAAGCTTCCAACACTTAACAAAAGTAAACAATTCAAAGGACAAGTTGAATCCATTAGTTGACAAAGACAAAGACTGGGTACTTGGATCCAATAATTTATCCAAGTTAAAACTAAAAAGTTTAGTAGCATCTATTCAGAAAGCCTATGGAGACCAGCTAACTGTAGTTTCACATGGCCAAAAAGTACTTAAGCCAATGACTTAAAAGATCTAAATTTCACATGGCCAAGAGGTACTTAAGCACAATATGCGCTTCTGGATCAATGTTGTGGCTTATTAAATTCCAAATTTATTCTGCCTTACATTAATTTAATCAAATTATAAGATCTAATCATGAACCTAAACATGGGTATGCATCAAATTCTATAATTTTCTTGGAAACGCCCGAAAGGGAAATTTATAATAGTACTAATATATTAATCGTGCTTGGCTTACCTAAGGTTTTGATGATCGGTGAGAGTGGATGTCTCTTTCTCCAATATTGGCTGTTGAATTCCTCCATTTGTTTCCATCAACCAACTTTCTGCTTGTCAAATATGACATGACTCAGTTTAATTTCTTATTTATCAAAATAATAATATGTGCACACAATTTGAGGAAATGATCTCCCATAACAAGTTACAATTAAAAGAAAATGCCACGACAAAGAACTCAGAGTCCGATTTATTTACCCATCTCCAGTGTTATTATTATTTTTTTTTAATCGATCTCCTTTGAAAAAGGTCATAGTATTAAAAGATCATTTGTAATAGGTCATAAAATCAACCTCCCACTTTAATTTCACGCTAAATGATATCAAGAGCAATATAAGCTATAACTTGTACTACTTAATTTGAAAAGATATCAACATTAACCAAAAAATCTTTTCAAAAGAAAAAAACCTTTAACCAAGAAATAAAAAATAAATAATAGTACTTAGTAGATGTGAAGACAGTGGATTAAATGTAAATTATTGATATAACATAATTCTACTAATCTGTGATTAATTACTGCGTAGTCGATTGATTAATCACCAAAAAAAGGTAGCAGTAAAAATTACTCCCTGTGTCCCATAGATTGCCTTTGAGCCTGGTGTATGGAAATTAGTGAACACTAAAAAAGGAATGATCAACACTAGAACTAGAGCCTATGTAGGGCCACGTACACGTGGCACAAAGAGAGGCAATGATTAGATACTAACCATAAAAAGGGTTCCAACTAAATTGTGGTTATAGTATGTCAAATAGCACAATAAAAATCAAATCACACAATAAAAATCCATCAAATCGACGGCAGAGATGCATACAGTCCATTTATGATTCTATCAAATCAACGGAAAATCCGCGTACTAAACAAAGGGAAAATTACGCTCTATGTTTACTGAGAGAAAAAATATTTACATTATATAGCCTGTATTTTGAGTTTGTTATCCAATTTAGTTTATAATTATATATAAACACTTTTTTACATTAGTATATAATTTTATATAAAATTGATATATTATGTATAACCTTTACCCAAATATAATGTTGTATAAACTAAACTATGGCAACGTGATGTAATATTTTATGTTGGGTTGTATATTTTTGATAATTCACTTCACCGGAAAAGCTTACCGGATAATTCCTCCAGTACTACGGCGCAACTCCCATCATCGGAGCAACTTTTCCTTCTTCTTTCTCCTCTACCCATCACTTAAAAAAATAAAAAATAAAAAAACCATAAAACTAAAGTCAATATTTTTAATTTCAGAAATCAGGAAAAAAAAAATACGTAACAAATAAAAGATTTGAAAATTTCAATATATGTGAAAATATTACTACCATCTATTATGTGATCTGAATGAAATTCCTCTGATTTACTCCTCATATTCAGCCATTTCCTAACCACCACTTTAGTCCACGAAGACTGCAAGACAAAAGAAGTCAAGATCAACTCGTTAGATTTTCAAGAACACATAGTCACGCCACAATATATACACACAATACAATATATCCAACTGAAACCCAAAAAAAATAAAAAAATATTAAGAAAAAAATGATACCTTGGATAATTTTTGTGCTGTTTTCATGGCTGCAAAAAAAAGCCACCAATGAAGCTGGAAAAAACAGATGAAGCTATATTTTCGTTAGAAAAAGATTTAAGGAAGATATGAAGTTTATATTTTGATTATGAGATCATAACATACGTATTTAAGTCAACATAAGAACATAAAAGAAGGCGAAACAAAGTTTGAAATATATATATATATCAACTACACATAGTTTAGTGCGAGGCCTGCTATAAACAAGTCATTAATGGAGTTTTCAACGGTGGATTTTAATTATAAAAAAACAATTTGCAGGAGATTTGGGGACAGCTTCTGAGAAGGAAGAGTAAATGAAAAGAAACCAACCCAAAAATTTAAAAATAAAAATAAATATTGTAAACAAATGTTAAATAAACATAAAATACAAAAAAGAAGCCAGAGAGTTACTTTTGGTTGAAGATTATGTTTATTCGTTTTTAGGAGACTTTACAGAATGGAAAGACAGAGTGGAGATGTTGAGCAAATAAAGGAAAAATATTACAAAAAGGTGAAGATCAAATCTTAACCCCATAATAGTAATAAAGTTCATAACTTTTTTTAAATCATTTCACTTTGAACAATTCATAAAAACAAAAAAGAATGGTGAAAATTGATTAAAATCATCTTGATCTCTGAAAACCCACGTGCAATATAAAGATTCTGAACTCAAAAATCAATTAAAGCGAGAAAATCAGCGATTTTTTTTACGGAAAAGGGCCAAAATTACCCCTGAATTTTGAAAAATAGTTCATTTATACCCTTCGTTATATTTTAGGGCCAATTATACCCTTACAGTTATACTATGGGGTCAATTATACCCTTATGACTAACGGCTGCCACGTGGCATCATCTCAACCCTTCAAAATTATTTTACCCTCAAATAATTTTTTACTCACTAAAATAACTCAACAATTTTTTTTCCAGCAAAAATAATACAAAATTATTTTTATTTTTTTTCCTGAAAAAAGTATCCGTATTAATTTTGCTCGAAAAAAAAAATCGGGTCGGGTTGAGTTATTTTAGTGGGTAAAAAATTATTTGAGGGTAAAATAATTTTGAAGGGTTGGGATGATGCCACGTGACAGCCGTTAGTCATAAGGGTATAATTGACCTCATAGTATAACTGTAAGGGTATAATTGACCCTAAAGTATAACGAAGGATATGAATGAATTATTTTTTAAAGTCCAGGGGTAATTTTGACCCTTTTCCGTTTTTTTTATTATGTGATTGACCCATACCCAAGTAAAGTTCCAAGAAATTAACAGAGGAAGTTGAATAAATGATAGTAGTAGTACAAAGAAAAGAGGAAAACAGAGTATTAAAAATGGTGAGTCAATGGCATTGCTGATGTAGTTGAAACCAAGGCACAAATTTTGCACTATGAATTCAATAGTATTTTTTTTTTTTCAAAGAACAAGACAATACAAAGGGCACTTACATATATGGATTGGTTGAATTTCTTGGTTTTTGAACTTTTTGTAGTTTCTTGAATGGAACTGAATAACATACAACTTTTGTTGAAGAAGAAAAAAGAGACCTTTTACTAGTTCATATTTATCGATCTTTCCTTTTCACTTCTGTTGAAAGACAAGAAAATTTTGGCCAGTTTAGGCTTATTGGTTGGTTTGTGAAATGAATAGCTTATTACTACCTAGGAAAAGCAAATGGCCTCAACTGGTTCTCTATTTATACAATGATGGAGAAAGAGAGAGAGTGAGATTTGGAGGAAAAGGACATTGATGTCATAAAAAAAAAAGATAGGAGTTAGAAAGGTAAATTAATAGAGATTAATTCGAACTCGCGCTGAGTAAGGCCATTTAAAGGAAAAATCTTTTAGGATTTTTTCATACTCAAGTCTTGAACCCAAGATCTTTAAACTCTAATTAAGGTGAAAAAATCTTATTCATTCCACCACAATCTGGTCGTTTGGTTACTGGTTAAAGTTATGCATTATTATTATTAATGTCAGAGATTTGCTATCAAGTGATTAGTTTTACATGTTAGATTATTCATATATTAGTTATTTCATATTCTATTATGCATAAAATAATACATCTTTGAACTTATATACTATGTATTAGTTATGCGGGATTTTAAACTGATAATCAAATACATTCTTGATGTCCTGAATTTTTATACGTAGCACTAAAATACAATCAAACATGATACTACTAGTTATGGGGGTTTAATACATGAATAATTCACACTATAATCAACAACCAAACGACCCCTTATTGGTTAAGCATTGACATAGGATTTGCTTACGCGTTATTGTTTCATTGGTTGTTTTTGGAGCCATAGAATGGAGTTGTATGTAGAGGAAGTTTGTCTTTTTGCTTGATTTTTAAAACATTTGCGTGATTATTCACTGCCATAAATTCGAAACTGGTTGGCTTAAATAAGGAAGAATCATTGGATTGTTTTTTATTAGTACAAGTAATTAAGATTTAGAAAGATTTTCCAAAGATTCTTAAGCAATCTGTCTCAAATATATTTGTCTCTCTCGTCAACTATAGTGAAACATGTATTATATTTATTGTCATTTTTAATAAATTAATTATACTGCAAAACTATAATCTTTCTGAGATATTTAATTGCCTTTTCCAGTTTCTGTCTTCCCATGTATATATAATTATATATGCTGATGCTATAAAAAAATATTTCTACATTCAGTTCATGACAATAATAATTGATTACATGATAAAAATAACAACTAACATATTGTAATAGGTTAAAATATATCTACAGCTAGCGTAAAAGATAATTTATAGAGTAAGTGTGCATTCCTTAAATCCAAAAAATATATAAAGTAGAAAGGAATATATTTTGTTTTTGGTACAAGTAGAAAGGAATATGGTTCTACCTAGTTTCCAGATAATGAGATTACCAAATGAGGAACATAGTATATGCTGCTTCAGTCATTAGGCAAACATATTGTTGGGCATTATTATTATTATTATTATTATTATTATATGTCTAATACAAGCATTAGAAACACTTTGCATGTGTTATTAGTATTGCAACATCGCCTCTAACCATCTTTCGTAAATTAGCAAATAAACTTTTGAAATTTTGAATAAATGTTCCTTTGTACCACTCTAGATGGCCCAAATGATTTTACTGGTCATCCTCAGTAAATAATGTGTTTTTGTTATTACAGCTGTTTTGCATTGATCCATTTCATCTATGCTTTAACCAAAAAGAAAAGGATATATTTATTCTTACATGAGAATAGAAAACGGACTTAATTAAGAGAATGTCTTGTCTCTATATTAACAGAAGAAAAAAGATTGATCACATTGTTGTAGACAATGTTGTAAACGTTTCATACAGTAATTTTTTAATTTTAATTTGAGAAAAGCTTATATTTTTCAAAAGTACAATAATACATTATGATCTTTCAAAAAAGAATGTTAAATTAACAGCACAAAGTGAGACTAGCAAAAAACTGCAATTACAACAACAATAACAATATTAATAAAACAAATTAATATATAATACTAGCTTCCAAGAATCCTGTGATTTTCATCGAAATCATCGATCCATACAATTGCATCAAATTAAAACAACGTAAAAAAAGAAAGAGATGAAAGGGTGTGGAACTATGGGTATAGAATTCATAACTCATGAATTGGGAAAATTAATTGTTTTCTTTCAGCCAACAAAATGTGATGAGGATTAGATTGTGTTTGTTTAAATTAATTAACCCGATCAGACACTTGTCGTGGTTACTTATATTTTAGGTTTATTTAAGTTGAAAAAGTGTTTTGTTCTACTATGATAAATACGACTAATATTTAATGCTTCTTATATACACATATATTTTTCAAACATTAAAATTTATTTATATATTCATTTTGAAAAAGTTTATTTATCCTTGTTTTGAAAATTAACCTTTATTTTAAAATAAAAAAATAGTTATGAAATTATACTTGTGTAATCAAACATGAAACTGCAAATTACACTATAAGGTATGATAAACAAACATATATTTGTAATTACTTCCTATGTGCCAATTTATGTGTTATACTTTTTTTTTACTTTATCCCAAAAAAGAATGATATCTTTTTACATTTAATAATGACTTAATCTTAAATTTCCCATTTTACGTTTAATCATCCTCTCTCTCCACCGAAATCCTAGCCCCCAAATCAGAAAACCCTAATTTCCACTCTCTTCTCTACCTCAATATTCACCATGGCTAAGAAGCGAAAAATCAAAGCTTCCAAATCCACACAACAACAAGTTTAAGAACCACAAGACATTAAACAAGAACCTAATGTTGAACAAGAAGAATACGAAAATGATGTCGTAGAAGAAGAAACAGTATATGAAGAAGACGAAGAAGAATCAGATCCCGAAGACGAGAACTGTAAAGCGACGGCGATGAGATCTGTCACCGCCACAGCCACCGGAGGAAAACTTGTTTTAGACCGGGTCTAACAATTGTTTCTTTCTTTGTTTGTTAAAATTTATATTTAGTCAAAGCTAAGTGCATCACATAATTGAGATGGAGAGAGAGTAATTTCCAAAAACAATACACTTATCATTTTTTAAAAAGCACCAGATTATGTAGACAATGTTGTAAACTCTATTGTATAATTTCATTTGAAAATGCATAAAACACTTGCGTGGATGTAGATTCATGATTAATAAATTGAGAAAATCAATTGTTTTCTTTCAGCCAACAAAATGTGACGAGGATTAGATTGGGTTTTGTTAATTTAATTAGCCCGATCGGACACTTGTCCAAGGTTACTCATTTTAAACCTTAATTTAAGTTGAAAAAGTGCTTAGTCCTATGAGTTTAACAGTGAAAGTGAATCCAGTACTAATCCAGTTATATGTATAAATAAACTTATGACCAGCTTAGTGGTCTGCTTTCGAGTTTGTTTAATTGACTGTCTAATTAAACGTGTCAACATAGAAATAATGCACCCCTCACATTTTTTCGTGATATATTTAAATAAATAACACGAATCAGTGACTAAGCTAATCAACAGACTGTAAATTTCCACATTCGATGTTGCAAGACATTATTTTTTCTTTAAGATTATATTTTATTGGGCTTTTTAAAATGTATTTGCCTGATCAGGTAAGTTCATATTTTTCTGGCATTGTCAAAAGGCAAACACCTGGGAAATTAACAATTTGCTTATGATATCACTTTGTCCAAGTGTATGATTTCGAAATTGTTTGCTGGATTTAGTTGATTTCTTTTCAGTTATTAATCTCTTGGTTCCTACGCTTACGACATGTCTCATAGTCCTAGCAGAAGACATGCACTTATTTTAATCTACTATAAAGAAAAAAAAGGGGACAGAAAGTTCACGATAAGTTTAAGGGAAAAAGAGTCGGATTTGTCGTAATACTATTTAAAATTAAGCAATTTTATCCTCCATTAATTTCTTTTTTAACTTAATTTAATTTTGTCGTTAGGATTATATTAGTAAAGTCAAGCCTAAGGCCCTTTATAAATATAATAAAAGGTAAGGAAAAGTGATGGTTACGTGGTGGTTTTTGTAGTTGTAACAACGCTATTTCTGACTTGTGCACTATTCATATCAGAATTAGAAGTCCCTGGAGCCGGCCGGGAAGACTATGAGGCTCATCTTCTGTGTGCAAGCCGAATGACATAGGTGCACAAGAATACTTCGTGCCACAATCATTTCCTTTTTATAGGTTTTACTGGCTGAAATTTGTTTTTGTCCTTGAATCTTAAACATAAATATAAAATTTGAGCCAAAGTTACTGAGTTTTACCGAACTCATAGCTATCACTTTGAGACCGAGCTATCACTTTGAGACCGCCCCAGCTCCTGAATGGCTAAAGTATCGGAAATACTCCCTGCGTCCTAAAATACTTGTCACATTTAGCTTGCCGAAAGTCAAACTACATCAACTTTGACCGACATTTTAAGGTGTAGTTCTTACTATATCGATATCAGAAAATTTGTGATTTAAGTTTTTTCGTATAGTTTTTTAGTATCTAAATTTTTATTTTAAATTGTTAAACAATTTAATTTAACATTAAAGATTAGTCAAATCTACTCTAAAAAAGTGAAACGTGACAAGTATTTTGGGAATAAATCAAAGTTAACAATTTGAGAGTTCAAACGAAGTAGGAATCTTTCCTAAAAAGTACCTGGAAAAGGAGAAAAACTTGGAAAGACTCCATTAGGATAAGTAAGCCTTCAATCTAGTAAAAAGTACTAGAAGGGAGAAAAACTATTAGACTTGAATAAAACTAAAGTTGAAAAAGGGATATTCGAAACTTAGTCTAATAATCATGTGAAAAGAATAAAAATGAGAAAACCAGAAAGGTTCTTAATGATATTTCGAGGAAAAAATGAAGAAATTACAGATTAGACTCTAGAGAATATTGGCCTCTTATTAAGAAGAGAGAAGAGTATTTAGAAAAAGAAAACAAAAATGATAAAAAGTCATTTTCATTTACAAAAAAGTGAAAGTAAATGGAGTCAATTGGGCAACGTAACAAAGCGTATACTTCACTGGTTTCGTACTTGAGCCGCACTTGCTCATCTCCTTTTCTATGTTTACTTTTGCTTGTCATATATGTGCGACTTTATTACAATTATGAACATTAATGACACATATAGTGAAAGCTATTTGTAAGATCGATAACTGAATAGAGTTTAATTTCTCGTACTATTATATCATTTAAAGATTATAATAAACAATTAACTGTTAATTATAAGTTGAAATGATTATTTTAAAAAAACATGTAATATGTTGTGACAAGGATATTATTGTAAATATAATTATAGAGTTATGTTGTAGTTAGTATTATACTTTGAGTCAGTTTCACACATGTACTTGACTGATAAATAGGACACGATCTGGCCTTTGCTATTCACGCAGGCCTTTTCATTCTTGCGTTAGTTTTCTATCTCTCAACTTCAACTTGGTATCAAGAGCACCATGACTTCCGAAACTACTTCTTCCGCTCAGATTTTTTCTTCAATTCAAGTTATCTCCTCGCAATCCTCTTTGGGTCTTCCAAATCCTCCTCCAACCATTTCAAATATTAAAGGTTTTGTACCCATCGAGTTGACATATCTTAATTATCTTACATGGAAGAAGGTTTTTGTTACTGTTCTCAAAAGCCACAACCTTTTTCCCTTGGTTGATGGTTCTATTCCATGCCTATCGTCAACCCATGATGAGTATCGTTTGTGGATTCAATGTGACACGATTACTCTCAGTTGGATTAACGCCACTCTCTCCCCTTCGGTTTTTGACTCACTTCTTAACTACTCTTGCGACACCTCCAAGAAGGCATGGGATGTTCTTGTGTCCCTTTATCTAGATCAAGTTTCATCCTCATCACTTCATCTGAAATCAAAATTTCAGAATTTTAAGAAAGGTTCACTTTCCATGGAGGACTATCTCCAACAACTGCATTCTCTTGCTTGTTCACTACGAGCAGTTGGAAAACCTGTTGCTGATGATGATTTAGTGACCCAAGCATTGTGTTACACCTCGGAAAAATCTTCCGTTGGTACGCAAGTGAATGAACTAGTGATGAGTACGAGCGTATGATGTTTCCGCAAGTAAGAAATAACATTTGACGACCCTAAGTGAGATTCCGAAGGCAATCGCAATAAGAGAGAGGTTATGCTCCATAATGAATAATTATAGGTTTTGGAAATGTGAAAAGTTGCAAGTTTGCATTCTGGCCAATTGGTCGTAAAATGAAATACGGACCGTAAAGTGGTATACGGTCCGTAAACTGCCATGTCGTATTTTGGCTTCCAAAACTTCAACTTTCTGCCAAATGAGAAAATGGTTAAAAACGACCCAAAATACGGACCGTAAAGTGGTTTACGGCCCATAAACTGCGTCCGTAAATCACCACATCTCAGTTTGAGTTTCTGGTTCTGATATGATTAAATACGACCACGAAGGACGGTCCGTAAACTGGAATACGGACCGTAAACCAAGTTTACGACCACTGTGCACTTCAAATCAGATTTTTAAGTCATTAAATAAGGGGACCAAGGCTTATTTCATTTCATTTCTACATCACACCCCTTCTCTCTAGAACATCTCTCTACATATATTCCACAAGAATTCAAGGATATTTGGTGATCAACAACATAAATCAAGGGAATCAAGTGTAAGAAAACAATCAAGATCATCCAAGGTCAAGAAATCCAAATGGAGATAAACTAGGGTTTTGCTCAAAGTGGAGTATTATCAACTAAAGCTTGTTCCTACAACATTTAAGGTAAGATTCAATATATTTCTATGTTGTTTAAGGTAGTTAAGAGTTGAAATACTTGGATTGTAGAAGAGTGTAGAAAAAATGAGTCATGAATATGGAATAGTGTCATTTTGAGAAATAGTATGAATTGAGCTATGGGTCTTGATGTATTGTGATGTAAATACGATATAAATGATGTTGAGAACATGAGATGAACAATGTATGTAAATGGACGTCGTGTGTGTTATGGCCATGGTTATGGATGAATTGAATGTAAGTCTAGAAATATGGATAATGTGAATGAGTAATGGCTATTGTTATGGCATCGTGAATTTATTATTGACGTTTGGGAGTTGAGATACGTTATGGAGGAGATGCTGTCCGATTTTCTCTAGTTTTAGTCATAGATTCTAGCTATCGATTCTAATGATAGTATGACTTTAATGAAGGTAGAAACGTGATCGTTGAAGGGGAACGTACAAGCGATAAATAGTCGAACGGAAAGGTATGTAAGGCTAACCCTTCTTTCATAAGGCATGGTTCTTTGGCCAAACATCTAAATCCTCTATACGAGTATGTTGTCTTTCAAATGATTTGATCTTCCGAGCTTGTAAGCTCATGATTCTTGATACGCTACGATTGTACTAAGTTCCTCGCATGACGAGTAGGCCTATTAAGGTAGATGAAATGAATGATGATGGTAGTGATAATGGTATTGATGATGGCTATAATGATAATAACGATGACGATTATGATAATGGGGTTAAAAGTAAAGATGCTTATGAGCTATTGTGTATATGTATGACTATTATGGAACACCGAGCTTATATGGCCGGGTAGTAAACGTATAGATGTATATGTATGTATATTTACGTAACGCGTGCACACCACTGCAGTTGGGTATGGACAACACTGAGCCTTGGTAGGGCCAGGTACGTGTAACACTAAGCCTTGGTTGGCCAGGTATGTATGATCACCGAGCCTATATATGATCGGGTACGTAAAACACCGATCCTACATGGTCGGGTATGTTATATAAGGATATGTATGAAACACCGATCCTACGAGGTCGGGTATGCTATGTAAATGCTATGTGTATGACATGATTATGTATATGATATGAATACGAATATGATATGACCATGTATATGAATGTGAATAAGGGCATGTATACGAATACGAGCACAAATATGGTACGGGTATTATGGTGGAGTACGGATAGTGATGTATGTACACAAATACGTATTAGCAAGGGAAAGTTCCTATGAAAGGTAAGTAAGTGCATATGACGATGATGTTGCCATTTCCCGTCCTATGCTATTTATTATGTTGCTATCTATGCTTCTATATTGATATTGACTATGCTTTACATACTCAGTACATTCTTCGTACTGACGTCCTTTTTGTTTGTGGACGCTGCGTCATGCCCGCAGGTGCACAGGGAGACAGGCTTGATCCATAGCGGTATACTCAGAGACCACCTAGTAGAGCTCCATTTCATTCGGAGCCATAGCTTTTGGGTACTCATTCTTTTGTGTACATAATTATGGGCACAGCGAGGTCCTGTCCCGCTCATGTGATATGTTATACTCTTCTTAGAGGCTCGTAGTCACTTGTATATGGTTAGATATGTCTGGCCTTGTCGGCCCATATTTTGTATATCATTTTGATAGCCTTGTCGGCTCATGTACGTTGATGTGGAATAGATGCCAATCATTATATAAAGGCATTGTTGTCCAATGGGACTGATATGATGAACGAATAGATTTATATGTTTAATTGTATGGCTCACCTAGATGTAAGCATAAAAGTGAGTTAAGGGGTGCCCGGGTGGGCTAGTACCGGGTGCTCGTCGCTGCCCTCTAGACGGGTCGTGAAACATTGCAAGGACTCCCACCGTCTTATCGTACCTTTGTATCTGGATTGAATGCGACATGAACACTTCCATTGTTCCTTTGTTTCAGCATTGCATCCATTGTTACTTGCTGAAGAAGCGTATATTAATGCAACAGACAATGACGATTCCACTTCTCACACTGCTTTAGTTGCTTCCACTCAAGCCCCACCGATTTCTCAACCTCATTCTTCAAATTCATCTCACGCTAATCAATACCCAAAAGGGTCACATAATGGACGTGGTCGTGGTAAATCGAATCGAGGTAGAGGTCGAAGTCAGTACTCTACTCGCTCTAATTTTTCTAACCAATGGGCTGGTTTTCAACCAAATTTTCGCCCTTCCTCTCCGGGTGATGGCATTCTTGGGCGACCCCCTTTCGCCTTGGCCAAACAGTGTCAAATCTACTTCCACTATAATCACACTGCTTTGGAGTGTAGGAATCGTTTCAATCATTCCTACGTTCCTAATTTGCTACCAAAATCATTTGTTGCTATGAATTTGGAGGAGGTACAACCATCAGTTTGGTATCCTGATTCCGGTGCTTCTGCGCATATGACGAACAATCCATCACTTTTATCCTCTTCCTCTCCTTACACTGGTTCGTCATAGGTGATGGTTGGAAATGGTAATCTTCTTTCTATTTTATCTACTGGTACTTCGTTTCTTCCGACATCTTCTAAGCCTCTTCGCTTAAATAATGTTTTATATGTTCCTTCTCTTCAGAAAAATCTAATATCAGTTCAGCGTTTGTGTGCCGACAATAAATGTTTCATTCAGTTCACTAAATCTGTTTTTTTTGTTAAGGACAAGAAGACCAAGCAAGTGTTGCTCTATTGTAAGAATAATGGCTCTCTATATCCTATTCGCACAACCTCCCATCGCACATGTCCTGTTGCTCTATCAAGTGTTGTCTCACCTTCCTCTCTTTGGCATCAACGTTTAGGCCATCCGGGTAAACGCTCTCTTGCAACTTTAGTTCGTAGGGGTTTTATTCATTGTAATTCATCTTTTGAAAATTATGGTTGTAATGTTTGTCATCTAGGCAAACAATCCTTCTTCTCATAATATTGCAACTGCTCTTTTTCTATTAATTCACTCTGATGTGTGGCAAGCTCCATTTAGTTCCAATTCCGGTTTTCGTTATTATATTTTGTTTCTTGATGACTGCACCAAGTACTCTTGGATTTGTTTAATGCGAAACAAGTCAGAGGCATTTGATAAATTCAAAGAATTCCATAAAATGGTCTCAAACATTTTTAATTCCTCTATCGCTTATTTTCAATCCGATGGTGGCAAAGAGTATGACGATTCTCATTTTCGCTCTTTCTTTAGGGATCATGGAATTATTCACCGTTTCTCTTGTCCATATACCTCAGCTCAAAATGGTCGTGCAGAAAAAAAGCATCGACATGTTAATAATATGATACAATGTCTTCTCTTTCAAGCCTCAATGCCTTATTCGTTTTGGGCAGACGCTTTTTTGTTTGGGGTTCATCTTATTAATATTATTCCTCTTCCTATTCTTAATTTTATCTCACCTTATGAAAAATTGTATGGTAAATCACCTGATTACAATTTAATTAAGGTCTTTGGGTGTTTATGTTATCCTTATGTTGCACATTCTTTTGCTCACAAGTTTCTGCCTCGATCTAAACCTTGCTTATTTCTTGGTATATCTCCTCAACACAAAGGATTCAAATGTTTGGATCCATCCACTAATCGGATAATTCTTTCACGTCATGTACAATTTACCGAATCCTCGTTTCCATATATCTCTATGTTTCCGGCGAAATCTAGTGCAAATTCTACTTCTATAGTTCCTTCTTTACAAACTACTTCTCCTATATTTTCTCCAATTAATTTGCCTGCTAACTTTGATTTTATCTCTCCACCGGATGTAACTTCTCCTTGTGTATCTTTATCTCCTAAAAACTTGGCTACTACTTCTCCTAGGACTCTAACTTCCTCACATTCAAATAATCAGTTTTCTCAACCTGCTAAACATGTTGTGCACAGTTCTCCTATTTTATCTCCACAACTTTATTCTGTGCCTAATTCACATATTCTAACTGCTACCCCATTCCTTCCCTTATCCCCACAAAATCAGCAACCTATTTCTCGTGATATTAGTTATAATACGCATCCTGCAGTGCGTAGTTCTAGCTCAATGCAACTATCTTGTCCAAATGTATCAGAATCCATTCCCTCTCAAGATGCACCATCCTTATCTCCTTCAAATTTAAATTCTTCTCAAGCTTTAGCCTCTAAACAATCAGATAATCGTGCCCATGTCATGGTTACTCGTTCGATGAACGGGTTACTAAAACCACGCGTTATCCCCTCTCTTAATGTTTCTGTTTCAAGCCCTCCTTTTGAGCCAACATGCTTCACACAAGTATCAAAAGACTCTAGGTGGCTCAATGCAATGAGTGAAGAGTTTAATGCTCTACTGCAAAATCATACATGGACATTATTTCCTCCACCTCCCAATGTGAATATTGTAGGAAATAAATAGGTATATTGGATTAAATATGGTCCTAATGGCTCTATCGACCGTTTCGAACCTCGTTTGGTTGCACAAGGCTTTTATCAACAACCCGATTTAGATTATACAGAGACTTTTGCTCATGTGATCAGGTTAAGCATTGTTCGTCTAGTGTTATCATTGGCTCTTCTTAATTATTGGTGTATGCATCAACTAGATGTATCTAATGCATTTTTACATGGAGAGCTAAATGAAGTTGTTTATATGCGGCAACCCAGAGGTTTTGAACATCCTGATTATCCACAACATGTGTGTAAGCTAAGTCGCGCCATTTATGGATTGAAACAATCTCCTAGGGTGTGGTTTACTCGACTTGCGACTTATCTTTTGGACCTTGGTTTTAAGCAATCTACCTCAGATCACAGTATGTTTATTTTTCGCCAAGACGGGGCTATTTTTATCCTTCTTATTTATGTTGACGACATTGTTATTTTTGGATCCTCAAAGATGCTTGTTTCAGAGTTTATAGCATCCATGAAGTCTGAATTTGCAATGAAAGATCTTGGTTCCCTTCATTATTTTTTAGGCGTGGAGATAGTTCACAACACTGATGGGGTTCTTCTGTTGCAGCGACAATATATATCAAACCTTTTGCATCATTTTGATTTAGCCGAAGTTAAGCCTGTCCAACCCCCTCTTTACAGTAAGCTTGATTGGCATTCTGTAGCTACACCACTCCTTGATGATTCTTCTATGTATCGCCAAATGGTTAGAAGTCTTCAATATTTATCCTTTACACGAACGGATATACAATATGCTGTGAATATGGCTTCACAATTTCTGCACCAACCTCGACTTATTCATATTCAAGCTGTTAAGCGAATCTTCCGCTATCTTAAAGGAACTCCTGCTCATGGATTGCAGCTCTACAGAAATTCCTCCATCTCGTTAACAATATTCTCAGACTCGGACTGGGCGGGCTGCACAGCAACTCATCGTTCTACCTCTGGATTTTGCACTTTACTTGGAAATAATTTGATATCTTGGTCTACAATGAAACAACCAACTGTTTCGCGCTCAAGCACAGAGGCTAAATATCGTGCTCTCACTGTAGCAACTGCTGATGCTACATGGCTACAATTTCTCCTATGAGACTTGGGTGTTTATCTTCGCACTCCTATCCTTGCAAGATGTGATAATATTGGTGCCATCCATCTCGCACACAATCCAGTCTTTCACTCTCGATCAAAACATGTAGCTTTGGACTATAATTTTATTTTCGTGAGAAAATTAGCCAGGGTGACCTTACTGTTTCTCATGTTCCCACCTCACAACAGCTTGCAGATGTTTTCACGAAAGCTGTCTCTGTTACAAAATTCAAGGAGTTTCTTGCCAATCTTCATGTTCGTTCCTCCACTTCAAATTGAGGGAGGGTGACAAGGATGTTATTGTAAATATAATTATAGAGTTATGTTGTAGTTAGTATTATACTTTGAGTCAGTTTCACACATGTACTTGACTGATAAATAGGACACGATCTGGCCTTTGCTATTCACGCAGGCCTTTTGAAACTTGTGTTAGTTTTCTGTCTCTCAACTTCAACTTGTTGCTTCTAAAGGTTTCCTTATATTGATAGTACAAAAAATAATTACACTATAAAAAATAGTTTGATTTTCCTTATTAAGAAAAATAATCACAAACATAGAATTCTGCATAAGTTATTCACCGCTTGGTTGGTTGTAGAAGAATAATTATTTGTCTCAAAACTTAAAACAAAGTTTGACAACGTGATTTGCACTAAATAGGATAACTTTGTTCTCTTATTTAGGTTTTGATTCGTTTAAATAAATTTAGTGAAAATAATATATGTGTCAAAACTTGGCCGCAAGTCCTGGCGGATCAATAAGGCTTTAGTACAACTCGTGACATAACTTTTGAAATAAATTGTTCATATATAAATCTTGGTAGATCACCACGAGTTTGTGAAGATGGACAAAGATTTGTCTTTTTCAAATCTGGCGGAACAATAGGACTTTAGTGCAAATTGTATCGTACTTTTAGAACAAGTTGTTCAGACCGGCTGATAACCACAAGTTTTTGACGGATGGACAAAACTTAACTTGCCACGAGTCCTGGAGGATCGTCAGAACTCTGGTACAAATTGTGTCACAATCTTGATACGAACACAAATCGTATCGAATCGTGAGGAAATTCACACAAAATTCACCAACACATTTTGCTTCAGAATTGATTCAACTCATCTCCAAATTTGATATACAATCTTCTAATAATTCTCAATGGCACTACTAAAAAAACAACGTTTAGTGACGGACGTATTCCGTCACTAATCAGCATATATCTGTTGCTAAACATATGTTGCGACGGATTAGTGACGGAATGTCGTCTGTTGCGATTTTGCGCGTTGCTAACCTATTAGCGACGGAAAAATGAAATCCGTAGCAAACTTAGCGACAGAGTAGCGACGTATGAAATCCGTTCCACATTATAGCAACGGATTATTTTGTTGCTATTGTTATGAATTCCGTGACTAATTTCATATTTCATTTCGTCGTTTTAGTAAATTAGCGACGAAAATATTGTCGCTAATCCGTCGCAAAATCTTTGAATTATTTGTGCCTGCATTTAGTGACAATACAATGTTTGTCGCAGTCTGTAGCCTACTGTTTTCCCTCTAGCAACGACCAAAATCCGTCGCAAATCTGTCACAAATATTTTTCTTCCAATTTTTTATTTTATTTTAAATACACCTGTTAACACATACTACATACAAAGTAATAAATACCCTTAAAAATAACTGACATTCACATAAAATAATATTTATAAAAAAGATTCAAAATAGATAGCGAAATCCTAATCGTTAAGTCCAAAACACCGACAACACCAAGCTGTCAACTACCAAAAGAACCCACACATCCATCAAGTATTGTTAGTGCATAATTTTGTTCTTTCCAACAAAAAGCAGATAACTTTGTGCTTGAGATCCAAGACCATATATTCTTCTCTTCCTTGTTCCCCTAGCAGCTTCGTAATATGCTTCACATTGATCAATATCAGACTGAGATCAACATCATTGCCCTTGGCATCCTGCAAAAATTAAAAGAGCTTTAGCCATCCGATATCTTGTCACGGTTACAGCTTAAGCCGTATAATCCTGAGAAAGAACTACTCTCAATCAATAATGTTTCATTACTTATCAACATCAAAACAGACTTGAAACCAAAACTTTAGATTATAAAGAAACTAAAACAAATCCCACAAAATGCATATATCACAAGTTAATTAGCTGCTAGCACTAAGCTAATACCATATACCACAAGTTAATTGGCTGCTAGCACTAAGCTAATACCATATACCACAAGTTTACACCTTCTGCTCATATTTTCCTTTCTGTTTTACTGATAAGTTTAATCAATTGCATTAATAGCACTTAGATGGTTGGAAAATGTATACAATACACTATGCTTGTGTTGTTCAACCACATCCATTTTAACAAAATATCCCAATTATCTACATGTCATAGCTAGAACCCTTTACACCAAAACTATAAGTAACATGGAGAAAAGTATCCAAATGTTCAAGTATAAGAAAGGTATGATTTCCAGTGACCCTATTTCATAATTCATTAGTTTTGAATTTCATCTACTTACAGCTTCAATATCTTCTTCTGCCAAAGCTTGATAAACTCTAGATCTGCTCATAGGATTAATGCTCCCAAGCAAACTTGAATAACTTAGCTTGCTGGTGTTTTTTGCGTCCTTTAGTATGCAATCAGGGGGTTGCCCCTGCATAAAAATTTAAATTGTATTCAATGGGAGAAATTACTAACTGTGTTCAAGAGTCAATAACAACATTAGTTTTCAAGAGTCAATAACAATTGTGTTCTTTTTGGACCGACTAAAAAAAAATAAGCTTCGCATATACAATTAGGTACTAATTGGCATTTGTATATTATAAGAGCTGGAAGGTTAAGTTAGTTGTGGACTTGTGGTGGGGTTGTAAGTACCCATTCTTAGATTAAGTCGCCTTTGGTATATACAGTAACAGTGTTACAAATTCCAGCAAAAGCACACCAGTAACAACATAGAACATCAACAGCAATGCAGATTCATGTTTAGCCCAAAAAAAAAAAAAGCAATGGCTTAGTTCAAAATGGAACAGCAAGTAACCTTATAGCACAACAGTTCCAACACCAAGATATGTATGAGCTTAATTCATCAGATGCAATGGACAAATCACAAATACAACAACAGCCCATAAAATGTAGTAGCACAAGTCGTTCACTATTAGGCCAAAATGCTATGGCAAAAACCAAGCAACCATTTAATCTCAATTCATTACCGATCATAGAAGCCAACTGTAGGTAATGGCCAAGCAGCAAAACAACAAAATGTAAAGGCATGAGTCATTAAAATTCAGAACTGCACAACCATTACACCTTAGTTCTCAAAATAGAAACCAAGTGCAACAATATGTTCTCAGTGCAACAACACTCAAAATTATCTCAAGGTTGTCCCAACAATGAATTTAAAAGTGCCACAACAGCCTTTAAGACAGTACACCTTGACAAGGAGATGTAACAACATAGCACTCTTGATCCTAACAGTGTTTTATACAACAGAATGTGGCAACTACTGCCTGCCCATTTAACACTGATAAGGCTCCAATTGCAGTAACGGTTAATCAAAAATATGCAGTAATAGCTTACCTGAAGTTCAGCAGCCAAATGATCCAAAATGCAGCAGTTTCTTACCAACAAACCCAACTCCAAATGTGGCTCGAAAAACCAACAGCAGGCAGCAGTCACTCCATTTCAAGTTTAGCAGCAAATTAGGGATTTCGATAAGCCCCCAAGTTATGCAAAATGTAACTTCTTAGAATAATGGTTTTACATATACAAAGACTCAATCGAAGTAGCCAATTTACATTGTAATTTTCCTACTAAAACGTATTTCTTATTCCAAGCAAATCATTCTTATAGACAAGTTAATAAACAGTAATTGAAAACCATGAAACGACATTGGTAATTCATAGATTGTATTCAGCCATCTTTATTGGCATTCAAGTTCAAAGGAAACGAACACGATCAACACCTATATATTAGAAAGTTAAGAATAAACCTGCTCATTTGTCAACGTCAAGAATATACTTTTCTGCATGGGATAGCACTTCTCAATAATTTGAAGATCTTGTGATCCTCCAAAGGAACTATTGGAGATATGGTGAGATATGGTCTGCATTTCTGCACAGTTTTTCAGCATTTCTGCACAGCGTTTCAGCATTTCTGCACTGTTTTTCAGCATTTCTGCACTGCGTTTCAGCATTTCTGCACAGTTTTTCAGCATTTCTGCACTGCGTTTTCAGCATTTCTGCACTGCGTTTCAGCATTTCTGCATGATTTTCTAAACTGCGTTTCAGTATTTTTTTAGTGTTGTGCTTCAGCAGTGATTTTTTTTCTGCACTGTGTATTTGTATTTTTGCACTGCATTTTTCGCATTTCTGCATAGGTTTTTCAGCATTTCTGTACTAAGTTTCAGCATTTTAGTACAGTATTTTTAGCATTTTTGCACTGCATTTCAGAAATGCTGAAACGCAGTGCAGAAATGCTGAAAACGCAGTGTAGACATGCTGAAAAACTAGCATTTTTGCACTGCATTTCATTAGCATTAGCAGTACAAAAATGCTAAAAATACTGTACTAAAAGCACACCAGTAACAACATAGAACATCAACAACAATGCAGCTTTATATCCCATTGGTAACAAAAGCATACATATATCGGTTGGCTGCTATAGTCTTGCAACTACAACTTCATAGTGTTACAAATCACCAAATAGCAAAGGGCATATTATACTCCGCAAGCAGAATCAGTAAAGCACAGAAACATAAACTTGGCATGATGTCAATCTATGCCTGCACACATAGCTACAATACAAAAAGAGCAAGAACTGCCGAAACGCCCCAAATAGACTCAGCAGAAATCATTCTCACCGTTTTGTCAATAATAATTGAATTTTGACATGAGTAATCATCTTATCTCAAGTAATCGTACTAGTTCTCCACAATACAACATGAACATTTTAATAACAAAATGACGGAAGGAGATCTAGGAACTACGCAGATCTTGCAGTCTCAATAAATGTCATTTAAAAAAAGTATATCATCTTCTGTGTTTTAACAAAATGCAGTCATTTCTTTGGCTTCTAAAAGACAACAATCATGTCAAGTGTAACAGCTTCTATCAAATGCACAACTATATATTAAGAGCAACAGTTTTACCCCAACATACAACAACAAAATGACTAAAAGTGCAGCAATTTTTATTCAGGATTTTCGCAATGTAGCATCAATTCTTGTTTGGCAAAAGTAGGCACCAATCAAGTATAGGAGTTTCTATCTCAAAGACCACATATGTTTGTTGTAAATGCAATCATTCAAACACAGTAAACAACTCTCAAAGTGCAGATACAAAACTCATTCAAATGTAGTAGCAGTTCATCAAATAGAAAAGTAAGGCACAAAATATGTCTCCACTATAGCAGTTGCTTGCCTAAAAAACAATAAGCAACCTGACACTTATTTCAGCTTCTAAAGATGCAGTAACATTTCAAGTACTATAAGTCACAATATTTTATACTAAACATTGTTTACATATAAATATATGAACAATCTATGTAACAAACAGTGTGTATTCACTAATGGGGTTGAATTGTTTACATATAAATATATAAACAATCTATGTAACAAACAGAGTGTATTGACTAATGGGGTTGATAAAAAATTCACCTTTGGACCCATAGTGACTTTAACAACATCAGCAAGTTCTTCAATACCTTGAAGCATTGCAGCTCGAGCTTCAACACCAAATCTAATATCCTTTGCAGCATAACTTCTACTCCAATTTAACCTTCCACCAATCTGCAACAAAAACCATTTATAAACAGACAATCCAAAATACAGCTCTTCTTGATCTATACCAAAAAAAAAAAAAAGTATCTTGCAAAATAGTACTCACTTGTTGGGTGTTGGTTCTTGCCACTCTGTACAAAACAAGAAAATGGGTATTTGTTAAAAGTAATAAAGATTACATTTTTCTAACACAAAAAAGAAAAACAAGAAAATGGGTATTTCTTAAAAGTAATAAAGAATACATTTTTCTAATAGAAAAATCCAAGTTATAAAATGTGAATATTACCTGGCTTTGGAAGCAAGATTTGCTACAAAATGATACATTTTGCTAATGAGAAATGCTGCTAAGAGAGAAGAACAAGCTGAAATAACTTATTGAAACAGAAAATATCATTCACCTTTTAGTTAAAAAAAATGACAAACTGAAACAAAAAAAATCGAGTAAGAAACCCAGTTCACTAACACTGATTTCAAATCACAGAATATAAAGAATGTTGAGTTCTTCAAGCTTTTTCTCGACATGCAACGAATTAAAACAAACTTTAACCACCAAATAATATTATCCTACAAGATTTAGCACAAACAAAGGTCGAATTTCCATTTTCATCAGATTTTGGCCGAAATAGAGATTCCCAACACTTAACCCAACTTCGATTTTAGCCCAAAAAAATACTTAAAGACACTCTGTCCTTTAGATAATAAGCAAGAAAACACAGATAGATTTAATGTCAGAAAATACAAAGAAGGAGATAAAGAAGAAAGAAACTGCCCATAAAACATAGAAAAATCAAAACATACCTTTCCTTTAGATAAAAGTTGCAGTAGAAGAAGAGAAAAACACCATAGAAACCCTAGATTCACATTATTTTGATCTATGTTGTGCTCTCTCTCTCTCTCTATGTTAGCAATTTCGCACAGTCTATCTCTCTATCCGTGTTGGCTGCTGTGTTTGGAAATGAAATAATGTGTACCCTAGCTAGGAGATATCTTTTTTTTTTACATTTAACGACGGAATAGCGACGGATTTTATATTCCGTCGCTAAATAATACATTCATTTCTTTTAATAATTAATATTGCGACAAAATATTCCGTTGCTGCATATATATATTTTTTTGTAGAAAAATTAAAGGCCTAGCGACGGATATTTCGTTGCTGAATCCGTCGCTAATTAAAAATAAAATTTATCGCGCCTCTTCTGTTGCTAAATCTGTAGTGAAATTTAAGGCGCCAAAAATTCGTGCTAATTATTAGTAACGAAACTCAGTTTTCGTTGCTAATCTGTCACTATATAATGAGATAAAATTTTAGTTGCTTTTCTTGCGACAAAATGAGAAATCCGTAGCTAATCCGTCGTTAATTAGCGACAGAATATGGTCTGTCGCTAATATTCCGTCACTAAACGCTGATTTTTTAGTAGTGTGATTAGATTCAACCAAATCTTAAGAAATTTAGGTTCACTTTGTTTTGTTCACTATCAAACTCAACAAAAACCTAATTTTCTTCATCCATACAAATCCAAACCAACCACAAATATAGTAGTGTGTCTTACATTTTCCACAGCACATATGAAGAAGGTGGAAGAGGAGGAGGAGGAGGATAACAAGTTCCGACTTTTATCCATATTTGCTAAGCTTTTCTAAATGCAGACAAAGTTAAACACTGATCCTTAAAAAGAATATTGATGAAAATACTTAATAGGCGAACCAAATCCAAAACTTTGCTAGCATTTTAAGCCCAGTGCAACTAATTAGAGATGGAGTCCAGATTTGAAGTTTATGAACTCGTAATTTTAATCCTTTTAAGTTATTGAGTTTTAAATTAATAATTTAAATTTTTTAAGATAAATATAAATTTTGGTTCAAAATTATTGATCAGCTAGATCGAATCTATAACCAAAAGTCTAACTCTGCCCCCTGCAACCGATTCCAATTAATTGATCTCAACAAGTGGTTGGTGGGAAAACTTCTGTAGGTTCCTAAATAGTGATACCACCAGAGTTTTTAAAGGGGTCATAAAAAATATTTATTAGGAAACCGTTTGGACATGATTTAAAATCATGATTTGAAATCATATTTGGACATGCAATTTGAATTTCTTAAGTTGAATTTTTTCTTATAGACATAAAAACCCCACAAGTTGTGAAAGCTATCAAAACTTTCCTAATTCTTATACAATCTTACTAAATGAGCAAGTCATAATTTATAACAAAATTAATACGCTACTAGAAGACCTTTCTAAAAAATATAACATCAATTGATCATACTTTAGTTCAACCAAAAAAGAAAATATAACATGAATAGTAATGTAACTACTCTTTAATATAATCCTCTCACATACTCTTGCTAAAAGCTAATGAGGTTGGTAAATGGTTGGTAAGAGTAATTGTTAAAACTATCTATCAACTTATGACTCTTTTTATACAAAATATAAACTTATGGATCAGGTTTTACATTTAAAATTTTGATATCATGATTTGATATAAAATCGCATGTCCAAATATTGATTTCATCTCATAACGTAAAATCATGACATAAAATCACATGTCCAAACGCATACTAAAAGATAAACCATAGATACAGTATGCATACATGAATAGTAATATTATGAGTAAGGTTTTACATGCTCACACGAAATCACTAATAAATGAGTTGTATTCCAAGATTTAATCAAACCGATCGATATGACAGTGAAATCTATTGAATTGTTATTATAATGAGGCCTAATTAGTACTAGCTATATAGTAGCTGGGGAGACATTAAACTCTGATGTTACAAAGCAATGGGGCTCATTTTTACTGCCATTGTGATGCCATGTTATTGGCAAGTACAACTGTAACTGCACTGTAGCCTCCACGTATACATGTCATTATAATTTTAACCTAGTGTGGTAAGTTTTTACTATGTTTTGAAGTTTATCAATTCATGTTTTTATTCGTGGACGGATTCAGAATTTAATTTTTATGAATTTATAATGATCTCTCAAGTTACTTTATATAATAACTGTATTATCAATTAAATATTTATGGACTGTGAACTATTTAATGCATATATAGAATATGTACAAAAATTATTGAATTCTCGTGAACCCTATATTGCACTGTGAATCCCCCCAACCCCCACGCAACACTTGTTATTAGTTGTTAAATGGCCTAAGGGGTCGATTATTTTACAAGGATAGGGGGTATTTATTTCTAGACAAGTGTAATATTATTTTATACCCCGTTTGGTCAACGTTGAACTGTTTTTCCTGTATAAGCAATTTGGGATTATGGGTATCATAATTGTGATATTTTTTATTCCTCAAGCAATATGAGATAACAATTCAGAGGTTATATCTCATGATAAAACAAAAATTGATACACTATTCTTCAAAGCTCTTCTCCCATTTTTTACGTTAATGCACCAAATATTTTACTTGTAAAAGTATATTTGATTTACTAAATAATCTCATCATATCTAATTCTCATATTAGAATCCCCATATTATAATATGGTAACCAATAAAATTAAACATGAGTGTAAATAAATTTGAGGCAGTTGGCAACTGAGGTTTAAATTGTCACTCTTTTCCTTTATTTGACAACACTAAATGCTCCTGCCAAGCCTAGTTTTGAGATAAGTTTACAATCATTACACTTATTTAATTTGAGATGATAGTGTATCTCATAATTTACATAAAAATGGGATTTTTCGGTAGTTAGAATAATCAATCACAAATTAAAGTTTTAAACTGTCACTTCAGTGATGGTTTAAAATATTTTTAGGCCAATGTCAATAGAGTTACAAACTTAAACATTTTTTTTTATAAATAAATGGGATGATTGTGTAAATATTTCTTATATTATCACTGATATATAAATTCAAATTAAACTTTGATAACTGATAAGAATGAAATATTCTCTTACATTGTCACCAAGAGAAATGTAACGCATGGATCCTAGGCTCCTTAGAATGACTCTTTTGGGTAGGCAGCCTCTGCCTTATTCTTAATTTCTATTGCCAAATTAGGCTAAACATGAAAACAAATTATTGTTATAATTATTGAACAAAAGTTAGTTTGATCCCAACGCTGTCTTGATTGCTTTAAAAGCCACTAATGTGCTTCCTACTATTTCCTCATAAGCAACCTACTTTTTTCTTTGGTGATTTCTTTTACAAGATTTAGCGCAAACAAATACTTTTTTCGTAATAATCAGAAAACGAATTTTGCAACTTACAAAATTTCAAAGAATTGCCCCCTAATAAAATTTGAGTTCCATCTTTTATCTATTCCAATGATGTACATGTTTTTTCTGTTTTGTTTTTAATAAGGATGGTTGTCCAGATCAATATAGTGTTAACACAATAACATGTTTTTCGTTAAATTGTGCCTTCAAATGTCCCATGAAATAAAAAAGGTAGAACCATAAATACTATATTCGAAATAATGGAAGGTGCTTGATAATATTTTATTCCTTGAAAGCATGTGTATACTAGAGCAAGTAAAACATTAGTTACTAAAATTTAAACAGCTTTTTTTTTTTTTGTCTCCCCACAAGTATAATGTTACGAGCCTAAATTATGGTAACTCCGAATGATAGGGGAATAATGGTATAAAAACAAAGTGTGTTTTTATAAGGATCTAAAACTGCAATGTCTTTTTGGGGCAAATACTTCTGATCTGTAATATAGGTGTCAAATTAAAGAAGCCTGAAAAAGAAGTTTCGAGGTAGAAAAAAATAGTTGGAGATAAAGATCCAATAGATTGGTGCTCAATATACATTTCTAACATTAATTACTTTTACTTCAAAAGAATTACTGTGAGTGTGTCCTTCAGATATATACAAGTAAAAGACCTACTGAGCTATCTGACAAATATGGAATGTGATAAATATATAAGCCAAACCGAAGGTAAAAACAATTGGTGAATTTTCTTTAAAGGGTCTTAATCTCACACTTTATTAGATAATTAACAGCAACAAAGTGAACCCCCCACCCCATCGACCAAATATTTTGATTAAGAGGAGTTGTCAAACTTTGAAAATATTAATGCGCCAATACTTAATTAAGAAATACTGTAATTAAAAGGCGTGGCCAGCTTTGGTTGGTTCAAGGGATTCTACAAAATCATGCCAAAATTAACCTAACCCATTATTAGTGTTGACAATTGACCTATTGACCATATAAATCTAAAAGGAAAAGAAAGTAAAGTGGTGTCAAATTAAGATATACTAATGATTTCTTTGGATTGACTTGGATTACATTACATAAAAACACTCATATTAAAGTACCTTATTTATTTAGTGAGCCAAACACCTGAAAATTTTCAGTGTTCCATTGCTTACCAACTTTATGCTCCTTTTATTATTAATTCCCTCAAAAACAATATATATATATATATATATATATATATATATATATATATATATATATATATATATATATATGTTGTGTTGAACTTATCGAAAATCATTGACTCAATAGCGTATTTCAACTGTACAAATATGTATCATCTAAAAGTTGAGGTATGCTTCCACGTTGTCTCCCTCCTATTAACCCTTTACTTGAAATTACAATTAGCGTTATAATTCGATATATAGAAGTCAACTTAAGAGATTAATAGTATTTAAAATTTTGGTAGTGAGACTAATTAGAAGAAGATTAATAAACTCGCCTCCGGAAAAAAAAATATTTACAATTATATATATATTAAATGTATGAAAAGTAACGGACATTTTAGAATGTTTAATAAGCTTATTCGATGTGAATTTGGATTAGTTGAGGTAGTTGGGTTCGAACTGAATGGTTAAAAAAAAAAAAACGTTTATAACTTTCTATTTAAAATAAAGAGAGAGTTGGAAAAATGCTTTTATGTGACCATTCAAGATTAAAAAAATGTTAAATTAATCATATTTAGAACAAAAAAGAGAGCATATCCAATGAATACGTGCATATATGGAAGCAAAATCTTGGATTCTAACTGCAATTACTGTGGCAACTTAAATTCCCATATTCATATAATCCTATTATTAACTTGTACTCTCTATTAAGCATTAGTTGTACATATGAAAAAGCCCAAATTAGAAAGTTACAAATTAGTAGAGGTTTCAGTACAACATGATTTCTTTAATTTTATTTGTAGCTTAGTCCCATCTGGATTTGGAATCTCCCAATTTCAAAACCCTAACTGTCACATAACTATATGGTACGTTAATGGATATTTTTAATTCAATTTTCTTTCTGTTGAGTTGATTTTGTCTCCTCCTTTGTTTAATCTCTTATTATTATTTTTCAGTTTCCAAATTAGGGAGTTCCTTTTTTGGTTACTAATTTGCTCAAATTAACTTAGTATAGAAACACGAAACTGATGATTGCAAGGTGTACATGAAGGAGAAAACTATAATTTTTTCTTCAAAAGAAGAGAAAGAAAAAATTACTCATATATATCATACATGCTATTTGAAAATTCGAATGTTGAATTGCACGACCATCTCAATTAAAAGTTTAAACTATTAGAGAGAGCACACACTTTTAATTACTTAATTATATAATTATGTCTCAACATGTCATCTCACATGATGAAAGCATGATTCTTTTTCATGGCCCAACACATGGAATTATTTTTTTCTTCATCTTTTTAATAATGGGTGAAAGTGAAACTCGAACCCAGGACTTTTGCCTACACTAATATTATGTTGAATTGGCACGACCAGCACATTTAAAAACTTAAGCTGTTAGAGAAATACACTTTTAATTAATTAATTAATTATAATTGTCTAAGCAGAAAATATTGTTCTAGAGATATCAATATTTTTCTAATGTTGTTTTATTCTTTAATAAGCTGTCTGTACTTTGTTACAGGTTTCCTTATAAATATGATTAAACAGGAAATAGTGAATGTGTCAATTATGTATCGAGTTGGCTACTTCCTTGCATGAGCTTAGTTCTAATCCAAGCATATATTCTCCTTGTAGCTTTTACGCGCTGTGTCTTGTGTGTGTCTTTGCTGTAGAAAATTCCAATGGCTATACAATATTCCCACCAGCCAAACAGCTACATTATTTTGTATCTTTTTTGCCTAAAAAGAAAATAAACTATAAGGAAGAAAAACAAATGTTACCCTCTTCTCTTGCTATTCGTGATAAACTTTTTGGATTTGTGTGAATTAGTGGACCGATCATTAAATGGGAATGCTCCCTCCA
The DNA here is from genome assembly GCF_019175385.1 of Lycium barbarum. Lineage (NCBI taxonomy): Eukaryota > Viridiplantae > Streptophyta > Magnoliopsida > Solanales > Solanaceae > Lycium > Lycium barbarum. Next base: position 9,695,705 of record NC_083339.1, on the reverse strand, counting down.
GCATGAGCGAACCCTTTCGAATAACTCAAGTTTGAGCATGAAAGATCACTTTGTACTGACTTGTTTGTTATAATAGTAAAATACAATATTTATGAATTTAAGTTGATGCGCTTATGTTCAAGGGTAAAATTGAGAGAAAATTTTACTATGGTGAAAGAAATGCAATACGATCTCATGTGCACGTAAAGCAAACGTTCAAATTGTAAACCTTGTCCCTTCGGGAACATCCAATAAAATTACAACAATACATAAAAAAAATCAGCATGCATGGTCCTGCGGGAGGATGCATGTTATAAAAAACTTGCTAATTTTTACGGACGTTTCTTCAGAATTTAGCTTGTCAATAAGGGGTTTTCGATGAAAAATCTGTTGGAAATGTTACCGATGAATCAAATTTCGATGCATCCCGTTAGAAATTAGTAATTTTCTGATAGTGACGACCTACATAATTTGAGATATCCAAAATTACTTGGAGACGTAAGCCCGTTCCATAGGCTTTTCGGATTGGATCTTAATTCAAGCTCATGAATTTTTTTCAAAGTCAAGCTATTAACAACTTTGTTAAAGTCGTTTTAGCTTTCTTAATTCAATTTCATGCTTTGACTTTTAATGACCACCTTAAACTTAAGGAACGTCGAAGGTTGCTTCAAAAAGTGGGAAATGATAATAATAATAATAATAAACTCTATGACAAGACTTGTTAGCAATTAATCAAGGAGTTTAGGGTAGACAAATCTCACACTCCAACAGATAGTCCCTAAAATAACAAATATTCCCCTAGTCCACCATTAAATGACTAAGAGAGTGCTCAACTAACTTATCAAGTTTTCTAGAAGTCAAAAGTGTTTTTTAATTGAGATATTTGACAAAGTTTTTGGGAACAAGACAAGTGTTTTTGAATAGTAGAGAAGTTGTTTCTTGGAAGTTAAAAAAAAAAGTAGCCTTCCCCGTAAGCACTCTTGAAATCTTGATCAAGTATAAATTGCTGCTATAATATTGACAAAAATACTTTTCAAACTTTGATTAATTAGCCCAACACAAACTGCTAATATCGAAAAGACTTTTTTCCAAAATAAGAAAATTCTAAAAGCTAGACCAAACAAGCTATTAAACTGGTTGAGAACTATAAAGATGGATGACCGGAATATTTTTCAGGTATCTCTTTTTTTTTTTGTCAATCTCTTCCATTTTTAAAGGATGGAAGCCTTAAATTATTGAAGGATATAGCCATATCGTACAAAACAGAGACGCTAATTCTCTGTACCTACTACAGGGATAACACTTTCCCCCTATAGAATTAGTAGGATTTCATTTCAGCTTACAAAATAGATGATACTATATGAGAGGTTATAAATTCCTCCCCTATACAAAAGAATTCTGATTCCTCACGGGACATCAAAATTATACAATCTATATAAGGACCTATCCAGGTGGAACGTATTTTTATGAGACTTGATCCTAAAGGAGGGAAATTGATTTTTCAGGTATCTCACTATAGTATATATAAAAAGTAATCTATAGTTCATGCTTATCAGTAACTCGATATTTAGGTTAAAACATACCAAACTTTGGCTTTTCACATAGGATGATTCTAGCATTTTTTTAATCTTCATTCTAATTTGTTAGTTTACTTTAGTTCTTTTTACCTGAAAACGTGTATACTATTGAAGTTGAAATATACCTTCCTCCTGGATGCTCTAGCTTTTGGTGCCTTAGAAAAGATTTTAACTTTTGATTTCTTTGGTAAAAGCAGGAGATTAGTTTCTTAAATAACATACGCTCTTAAATTATCCAAACACAAGCTGCAACAAGCACCAATAACTACTTCTCAACCCAATTTATGATGAATCTTTACAATATAGATAACGCAAAAATAAAAATATACGCAATACTTATTAATTAACCTTTTTTGATCCCTCCAATTTTGCTTTTCATCTAATATTCATGATCTTAATTTGTGAAACCAAAAAAAAAAGTGATGGTGTACGAGTTAGTGTTTAAAATTTATTATTCCATTCATTTTTATTTAGTTATTTTAGTACACCACCTAGACACTAGAAGGGGAAGGATGAATAGTGTCTTGTCAAAATTTTACCTTGCTTGAGGGAGTAAAAATCATGACCCATTCATGTGGTATTTGAACTCAGACTTCATTAAGCAATGAGTGAATTCAGGTTACAATTCTATAATCTAAGAGACTGCCGATCTAGCCTCTTAGCACCTACAACCACTCGATTTTATCAGTACTTTCATTTTCAAACTAACTCTATAGCGGAAAAGTAGCTAGAAAAGACCCTATCAAAGAAAGACCTATCAAATTAAGTACTTCTTGAACAATCAAACTAGGTTACAACTCAAAGCATCTATTACAATAACTAAACCTACTGTAGAATTGAATGCAATGGAATTTCAATCAAGGCCTTGGTTATTCAGTTTGGTCTTTAATTGATAAGATTACTTCTTGCCTTTGCTCTCATGAAAACTCTCTAAATATGTGGACGCAAGTCCTCAAGAAATCAATTAATAGGTAATACTCCCTCCGTTCACTTTTACTTGTCCACTTTTGACTTTTCAAGCTATTTAAGAAACAATGATTAAGATAGGTATTTTATCACAATACCCCTATTAACTAATACTCAATCTCAATAATTGAAACCCAAATTCGCATTCGGAATTATTAAAGCAATATGAAGTTCCACGGTTTAACATTAAATTTTTATATATACTAGCACTTTACAACTCATCCTTCTCTTTAGTGCTTCAAATTCTTTGGAGCCAAACAGTAAAAATGCTTCACTGGAGCCAACGATTCAGAAATTTTGAAGCCAAACAATTCAGAAAATACTTCACCAAATTTTTTTGGAGCCAAACATTGTTGTAATTTTTGAAGTATAAAATGATTTTCACATCTTCGTTCATTTCAAAAGGAGATGCTGACAAATTTTGTTTGACTAGCTGAAGAGTTTTAAAAATACTTTTGAAGAAAAATATATTCCAAAGATGAGTTTAAGTGGAGTAATTATGCATTCCATATTTTAATATGGAATTAGGAGGGTAAACCAAGAGGCTTGTGTCAATCCCAATGCTATGCATTGGTTAAGTAAAATAGACGATTACAATTTCTAGAAGTCTTGATAAATAAATTAAGGGTAAAACAGAAAAAAAAATTATCTTATCTTGATGTGTGAAATGAAAATCTATTTTAGAAATAGTGAATAAGTAAAAGTGAATGGAGGGAGTATATCGAACCATCTTTAGTAGCAAGAGTCGGGCATAAACATAACACGAGAGTATCTCGTAATATGCATAATTGCAACTTTGCAAGTCCCACGATTTTCCTAAAGTTAAAGTGTACTCCAAACAATACTCTCCTTCTAGTTGAATTGGTTACCTCATTGATAATCAAGATCTTCAAGGATTTTCTTTACTTAGGCCACTACTAAAAAATAGAAATTAGCTACAGATAAATTCAGTTGCTAAATAAAAAACCTGTTGCTAATCCTATTTAGCAACAAATTTTCAAGAAATTACTTTATATATGAGAGATTTAACAACAAATTAGCGATCAATTTCATAGCTAATTCTATTTTTTTTTTCTCTGTAGTTAACAACTATTGTACCATAAGCAAAAATAAGGATATGCGAAAGTGACTCCCAATTCAACTGAGATTATGCATCAAGTCTGTCATACGAGCCACCCAATAGGACTGTGTTGTTAAATTAGTAACCAACTCATAACCACATATTGATTGCTAATCATAAAGAACTCAACAATATGGCATATGGCATAATTATTACAACAACAACAACAACAACAATATGGCATAATTATTGTTTGTTGGAATTAAGTGTTTGGATTTTATTCCTCCATTTTGTTCACTTATATGATACAGTTTTTATTTGGGAGTAGGGGTGTACATGAATCGGGTTGGTTTGAGTTTTTTAAAGACCAAACCAAACTAATTGCATCGGGTTTTTAAATCTATAAACCAAACCAAACCAACAAAATTCGGGTTTTTCAACCTCGGGTTTTCTCGGTTTTTTCGAGTTGCTCGGGGTTTTCGGGTTTTTTCCGGTAAAGTCTTCATACAAAACATATAATTTATACTTCAAATATTTGTTTATTCCTAGTAAGATACGACGATCTAATTAAGATATTTATTAAGAAAATAACACAAAACGTGATGAGAGATGACATTGTACTAAAATATTCAACGAAAAAAATTAATGAAATTGCATAAAATAAAATTGTCATAATCTAAAAGTACTAAGTCAGGCTACAATAAATACAACTAATTTATAAGGCATGTAAAGAATGATCCTAATCTAAAAGTACTAAGTCATGCTAAAATAAGTACGGCTACTAAGTATTAATTACATAACTAAATGTTAAAGAAAAAATAAAACTAAGTTATGTATTTTCACCTTCTAAACTAATATAAAACTAAAGAATAGTTATCAAAATTATTGTCATTCCAGTGTTAGATATGAATTTCTTTTGTTAGCATTAGTATTGATTTGATTTTTGTTGAGTTTTATTTGAGTTACTAATATCATTGGGCTATAAAACTTATTAAACCATTCAAAAGTCTAATTCTAAGCTTGAAATAATATGTTAAAAGACAAAAAACTATGAAAAAGTTAAAGAAACATTTATAAATTACATTATAAATAAATATTTCTATGTATAAAATGTGTTTGAAATTTTATAAATGTAATGTCGGGTTGGTTTGATTCGGTTTGACTTTTTTTAGTTAAAACCAAACCAAACCAATAGTGTTCTGGTTTTTCTTTTTAAAACCAAACCAAGTCAAACCAAACCACTAGTCAGGTTTTTTTCTCGGTTTGGTTCGGATTATCGGTTTGGTGCGGTTTGTCGGTTTGCTTTGTACACCCCTATTTGGGAGTCAAACTGTTTTTTTACTATGAATTCTCCAAAATAGTTTAATTTCTAAAATATGTGTTTTAGTGCAATTTATTTGGTTCCTAAGTGTTATACTTTTGGTTTTCACTAAAACTAATTAGATGGAATCTTCCTCTTAAAACCTTGTCATTTATATTGAGACGGATCGATCAAATATTGTTTTGATAGAAAAGAACTTGTACTATCAATTTAGGGATGCATTTGAACTTAATTAATAAGTTCACCTAAAAATGAGATCATCTTATTTATTACTGCTAATCTTGTATATATCTTGAGTGATGCATGCATGCTAAAGCACTAGCTTGAAGTTCATGAATGCCTTTCAACACGTCGCATATACAGGAAAGCTTAATTGGATAATAAACTAGCAACTAACTAAAAGCAAAGGGACCCTCCAGGCCTCCGACATATATAATTTGAAGTGAATATAATTATATATAGTGTATATATAGTTAAGTCCATAAGTTTAAACTTATTAGTCAGAAGGAATGAACCAATACTTTGTGGAGATCAATTCCTGGCCCGCTTTGATTGGTTTTAGTTAATTTTAGTACTCATGCTTAGACTAAACTAACCCATTAACTAATAATTAACTAGTTATATTATATATTGATTTATAAATAATTAACTAATAAGCAATCATGTGTTAAACTGCTTACCAACTCAGCCAAAAGAGTAATTAAAATGAAAATAAAAGAATCCTTTTCTTTCCGTGTTTAGCTAATTAACTTGAGGATTGCATGCACCCATGTGACAGGACGAATTGTAATGTCTTAGTTGGTGCTCCATTTTATCATACACAAAATACTTTATTAACTGAAATTAGAGGGATAAGAGCAGACTTCGTTAATTAACACATTGATTAATCTTATGATAACCTCCGTCCAAATTAACAAATGCTGAAAAGAAATTCATAGCTCATTTCCTATGCTATATTTCGTGGATGGAAGCTAAGTGGATTGGTGAATTATTGTTCTAGTACTTTTAATTATTAAAGGAAGCTTCTTATTTGATGATCTTCAGCAAATATGAACCTTAGTGACATCAATTTATTTCCGCAAACTGCTAATGAAATATCTAAGTAAAAGAAAAAGAAAAAGAAGAAAAAAATACATATGTTGGAATTAAACCAAGATTACTAATCCAAAGTTGTTTAGGATTGGTATTGGTACTTATTTAATTCATATTTAGTTAGGATTTATTTGTCTAGTTCATATTGGAATGGGTTTTCTAGTCCTAGTCTATATTGATTTCTAGTATTATAAATAGGGATATTATGTCACATATTTTATTGTAGTGAGATTCAAGAGATTTGAGTTATTAAGTAAAGTCACCTACCTTCTCTCTCTAGTTTGATAAATTTCTTCTATATAGCCATTGTTGAGTCTTCCGCTTGTGCTTATATTATTCATTTGAGTATTTTTATTTCCTTCAACATATAACGTATGTTTTGCTCTTAATCTGCAAACATTTGCTAAGTACGACTTGAAGATTGTCGTACCTTTATATATTGAAAACCGAAGATCGTGACATTTGCTTGACCAGGACTATAAGAAAATTTCAAAAAAAAAAAAAAATGTATATTCTGTAAAAAAAAATTGAAAGACAAAGGAAAAAAAAAAATTATTATCTGCTACCTAGGGATGTGTTGAGATGGTTAAATCATTCCACCATGAGACGAGTGTGGGTAGGATATCAAATGATTAAATTTAAAAAAAAAAAAACTTTTTTTCTCAAACTATGGTTTCAAAAGGGGGCATTGATTTAATTAATTAGTTAAACTAGTTGAAATGCTGAAAGAATGGGACCTATAACTGTCGCATGGATTCTTAGGCCTCATTTGTTTTCATTAAGATTAGGATGTCTGAATCTGAATGCACACTGAATAATTAAGGTGTTGTCTCTAGGTCTGAACACTGAATGATTAAGACTGTTTGTTTTTCAATATCTGAATGTGCATAATATATTTATTTAAACATAATAAATATACAATTTAAATTAAAAAGTAACTAAATAGTAGAAAATAAATACAAATTTAATAAAATAAAATATTATTTGATTAAAAAAATGAAACATTTATGTTCACTATTAATGGTGGAGATGTTTTGTAATCGTGGTGGGTGGTGAGTGGGGGTGGAGGGATGAGCATGTGGTGGATGGTTGGGGTGAGGGGTGGGAGGTAGTGGGGGTGGGGTTGGTGGGGAGTGGGGGTGGGGTTGGTGGGGAGTGGGGGTAGGGTTGGTGGTGGGAGGTGGGGGTAGTAGGGGTGGGTGGGGTGGGGTAGAGGTTTGTGGTGGGGAGTGGGGGTGGGTGGTGTGGCGTGGGATTGAGGTTGTTGGTGGGGTGGGGGTGGTGGTAAATGGGGGGGGTGAAGTGAAGCGTGGGTGGGTGGTGGGGTGGGGTTGAGGTGGATGGGTGGGGTTGAGGTGGAGAGTGGGTGAGGGTAGGGTTGAGGTGGAGGGTTTGGGGTTGGGGTTGGAGCTGATGATAAAAAAGTTCCATACAAAAATACCTCTTAATGATATTAAGACTTGGTTCAAGATCTTAATAATTAAGACCTATTCAGACCCAATAAGTGCTTAGATCTTAATGCAAACAAATGCATTTAATGGCTTGAGGTCTGAATCATTCAGATTCAGACCTCCAATAAGTGCAAACAAATGAGGCCTTAATATTCTTGCCGTCATTATGCCTTGGCTAAACCATTAATTATTGCAGAGATTAATGTTTTTTATAACTTAATTTGATTTATGTATTTCCACACAATAATACGAGGTCTATTATCATTTTGGTTTGTTCCTGCGAAGGAGGTCACCAGGTGACCAGGAGGTCACGGGTTCGAGCCGTGGAAACAGTCTCTTGCAGAAATGTAAGGTAAGACTGCGTACAATAGACCCTTGTGGTCCGTCCCTTCCCCGGACCCCGCGCATAGCGGGAGCTTAGTGCACCGGGCTGCCCTTTTTTTGTTCCTGCGAAGAAGCTTCCATATATAGTACTCATTAGTTATATTTCCAAGTGACATGCAATTTCACACTTCTTTTTCACTCATTCTATACGATACTACTACTCTTTGAATTATCGACTAAACTATATTTAATTAATGGAAATATTAAATTCCCCATGCATGTTTTTGCCACTATAAATTGAAAGCATCAACATGAGAAGTTTCCTATCCTCTTATTGATGTATGATCTGTCAATTTTAACTTTCATGGTCTGAAGCAGAAAAATAATTAATTATTTAGCTAAACCATTAGTCTCATAGCAGTAAATTATTAGCTAATTAATTTCTTTTATTTGTCATGGCGTATGAGAACATGTTTATGTAGAATTCTCAAGCTACTCAAGAGGGAATACTTTGTTATTGATGATGATGTTAGCCGAGTACATGTGCTCCATATATAGGAGTGAAGATACATAGAAACCTTAGCCTACTATACTTGAAATACAAGAATCCTATTCTAATACAACAATACTACCTAGTTCTTATCATGGCACAACTAGATATATGAAGGAATTCGAGTACAACTATAACTCGACTAACAGTCACTAATGTATATCGTGTATATCTGGTGTATCCTGTATATCAGGATGTATATCCTGTATATCAGGATTCTTCTCTTCAACACTTCCCCTCAAGCTAGTGGGTGGAGGAACTACCACTCCTAGCTTGCCTCGAAAACCAGTAAACACTTGCTTTGTCAAGGCCTTAGTGTGTATATCAGCTAGCTGATCCTTTGATCTCACAAACTGTGTTAGCAACTGTCCTCTAGCTACCTTTTCCCTAACAAAATGGTAGTCCATTTCAACATGTTTAATCCTGGAATGCATCACAGGATTAACAGTCATATATAGAGCATTTAAGTTATCACAGTACAATATAGGAACCCTTTTGATGTACACGCCAATATCATGAAGAATGTAGGTGATCCATGTCATCTCAGCCGCAGTGGATGCTAATGCTCGATATTCAGCTTCAGCACTCGATCTTGCTACTGTAGATTTCTTCTTGGATGCCTAAGAAATGCAGTTTGCTCCAAGATAGATGTTGTAACCTGTAGTTGATCTCCCAGTAGTTGAACAACCTCCCCAATCTGCATCTGAATAACCATATAACCTGCAAGAAAACTGTGAGATAATCCTGAGACCATGCTGCAGTGTTCCTTTGACATATTTGAGGATTCTTTTGACACTTAGGAGGTGCTCACTATTTGGACTCTACATTAACTGACTAGCCAAGTTGACTGCATAAGTAATATCAGGCCTGGTGAGTGTTAAATACTGCAGACTCCCAACAATGCTTCTATATAAGGAGACATCAACAGGACTGCCTGTTGCTTCTTGTAGTCCATGCTTCTGAGCCAGGGGTGTATGCACTGCTTTGGCCAGGGTCATGTCAGTCTTATGCAGAAGTTCAACAGCATACTTGCTTTCACTCAAGTGAATTCCTCCTGAGAACTGCTTGACTTTAATGCCTAAGAAGAAATGAAGAGGACCAAGGTCCTTCATTGCAAACTTTTTGCCTGGTGTGATGATAATCTCTGAGACATGCTCAGAATTACTTCCTGTTATTATGATATCATCCACATAAAATAGAAGCAAAATTGTGCCTCTTTTGCAATGTAGTATAAACAAAGAAGAGTCTGCCTTGCTGCAAAAGAATCCTAGATGAAGTAAATGTAGGCTGAATCTGTCAAACCAGGCTCTAGGTGCCTGTTTGAGGCCATACAATGCTTTCTTTAGGAAACAGACATGATTGGGATACCTGAGATCAATGAATCCTGGAGGTTGACTCATATACATCTCTTCTTGTAAATGTCCATGTAGGAAGGCATTTTTGACATCTAGCTGCTTGATCTGCCAATTTGAGCTGATTGCAACTGACAAAACAACTCTTATGGTAGTGGCTTTAATCACAGGACTAAAAGTTTCCTCAAAGTCTATTCCTTCAAGCTGTGAAAAACCTCTAGTAACTAGTCTTGCTTTATGTCTGTCTATGGTTCCATCTACCTTCAACTTGGTTTTGAACACCCATTTTGAGCCAACTATGTTCATCCCTGCTATTTTAGGCACCAGTATCCAAGTCTTGTTGTGATGCAAGGCATCAATCTCTTCTTGCATTGCTTGAAGCCAGTGTGGACTCTTCAAAGCTTGCTTAATATTTGCTAGTTCCTTGTATGTCTCTATTCTGCTAGCAATAAGAGAAACATGTGTTATAGGGACATTCTTAGACTTAGACTTGTACCTTGTCACCATGTGATGGCCTTGTGCACCATCAGTTGTAGGATTGCAACTGTCACTGCTGGAGCTGTATTGGTTGAGTCTAAGACATGATCTGAATCATCACTTGTTACTTCTTGATGTTGACTAGCAGGATTGAACCACTTTGAGAAATCCACTTCCAATTGTATACCTTGAGGATTATATACAGAAACTTTATTTTCTTGTGCTGCACTTGACTCAATGGGATCATCAGAGTGGTCAACAGACTCAAAATGATCATCAGACTCAATAGGATCATCAGAGTCACTATGATCACCTGGAACTTCTGCATTTGAAGTATGATCAGGATTAGTTGTTGTAACATCATCAGTTGCCTGAGTAAACTGCAACATGTCAATATGAATGTCATCAGTAGTTGCACCATCAGTAGACACCACTTCCCCTGAAGTGATACCATCAGGAGTTGCAAGGTCATGATCACCATGATCATCATGATCACTAGGCAGCACTTCTCCTGAATTCTGTACCTGTGGCTTAGAGAAAAATTCAGTAAAAGTGGCTAAGTGTGTTGAAACATCAGGTGTTGCCTGCCTTGGATCTGAGTGGACATAAGGCAGTAGGGACTCATCAAATATCACATGCCTAGAAACATATACTCTTCTTGTTGAAGGATGATAGCACCTATATCCCTTATGCAAACTGCTGTAACCTATGAATACACAAGGATAAGTTTTTGGACTGAACTTTGTACTGCCCTTTAGGTATGGAAAACACCTACACCCAAACACCTTTAGACTGTTATAGTCAGGTTGAGCATCAAACAACTTAACAAAAGGAGTTTCCATTTTCAATACTGATGAGGGCAACCTATTTATGAGAAACACTGCTGTCAAGAATGCTTCTACCCATAGAAACAAAGGCAACTTGGCATGAAATAGTAAGGTTAGTCCAGTTTCAACTATATGCTTGTGTTTTCGTTCAGTAATTCCATTTTGTTCTCGTGTGTTAGGACAAGAAATATGTCTGATGATTCCACAATCTTCCAAATGTTTGATGAATTCACTTTTTATGAACTCACCACCTCCATCACATTGAATTTTTTTAATGACTTTTGAAAACTATCTTTCTACCATTTTCTGGAATTTGAGAAAGATGCCAAAAAATTCTTATTTCTTTCTCAAAGGATAAACCCATTAGTATCTTGTATGATCATCCACAAACACTACATAATATCTCATATGCTGAGATGATTCAACTGGAGCAGGCCCCCACAGATCACAATGAATTTTTAACAAAGGTTCTTTCTCAATTTTATTTCTCAAACCAAATGGTAGTTTACAACTTTTCCCCAACTGACAACTAGAGCAAACACTAGGCACTTTATTCCAACTACTAACAGCAATGCAACTATTTCTACTTAAAATTTGTAAAGACATTAAACTAGGATGTCCTAATCTAGTATGCCAAATAGTGTCTGATTTCTTCCAGTTTTGTGTTGCAGTTAAGGCACATAAGTTGTTATCCTCCAATACATATAGGCCTTCCTTTTTAGTTCCCTTGGCCAGTAGACTCCTTGTCTTCTTGTCCTTAACAACAAAATGAGACTCATCAAATTCAAGAGTGCATGAGTTATCTTTTGCAATTTTACTGACTGAGAGTAAGTTCTTATTGATCTTAGGTACTACAAGAACTTCCTTTAGTTTCAGTCCTGCTTTAACTGTGTTTCCAATATGAGTAATGTCTAACTTAGAACCATTTCCAACAATAATCTTATTAGAACCAACATAGCTCTTAAGGTCAGACAGATTACCTGAGTTATTAGTCAAATGACTAGTTGCACCTGAGTCCATATACATTGCATCATATGTATTGGTTGAGTTCTGCAGATTCATAGCACTCAGCGCTTGTGGCAACTCATCTGCTGCTTGATATGAGTAATCCCACCTGTAGAAACACTTTAAGGCAGTGTGGTTGTTTCTACCACAAATATGGCATGACTCAGAAGTACTTTTTCCTTTGTTCTGAGTTTCACCTGAGTTGTTCTGATAATTTTGATTATTGTTTCCTTGGCCAGCAGGCCTGAAACCTCTTCCCTTAGAGTTGAAGTTGTTGTTTCCTCTGTCTCTTTGAGTGTAATTTCCTCTTCCTCTACCTCTTTGAGCAGAGAATGCCATGTTAAAGTTCTATTGAGGCACTTCTTCTTTATCCTCTCTCATGTCAAATCCCCTGAGTTCATTGATAAATTGACTTAGAGTAGGATAGGGTGTCTTACCTAACATGACAGTCCTGAAGGTTTTGTACTTCAGGCCTAATCCTCTAGCAAAATTGATCACTTTGCTATCTTCATCAACAGGCTTGTGTATGGCTGCAAGTCCATCACAGATGCCTTTGAACTCTTTAATGTACTCATCAACTTGTTTGGTTCCCAACTTAACATTCTGCAACTGTTGTTTAAGTTGGAACTCCTTATCTTTGGTTGCTTGGAGATAGGCTTCCTCCAAGCATTCCCACATCTCTTTAGCAGTATTGCACCCTATTATAAGGTACATACTTTCTTCTGTCATAGTTCCTGAAATCCAACTCCTAAGCAACACATCTTTCTCCTCCCAATCTTCACTACTGCTACTGTCTACAGTTTCTCCAGAACTGATTTCAGCAGTTTTTCCAGTGTCCTTCACAGATGATGGTGCTGTTGCATCTTCCTTGATGAGATATATCAATCTCATCACCTGAATAAGCTGCAGCATCTGTGTCCTCCATATCAAGTAGTTTGTTGGTTTATGTTTGATGGAACATGAGGCAATAAGGTGGTGCAGTGATGAGGTTGAGAGGGTATTAGTCGTAGGTGTGTTTGGAGCCATTGAGAATGGATAGAAAAGGAGCAGTTGCAAGGTTTTATGACTTAAACAGCGAGAAGAGTTCTAATGCTCTGATACCATGTAGAATTCTCAAGCTACTCAAGAGGGAATACTTTGTTATTGATGATGATGTTAGCCGAGTACATGTGCTCCATATATAGGAGTGAAGATACATAGAAACCTTAGCCTACTATACTTGAAATACAAGAGTCTTATTCTAATACAACAATAATACCTAATTCTTATCATGGCACAACTAGATAAATGAAGTAATTCGAGTACTACTATAACTCGACTAACAGTCACTAATGTATATCAGGATGTATATCCTGTATATCAGGATTCTTCTCTTCAACAGTTTCATGTGATCAGGGGCGGAGCCAGCCCTTTCGGATGTGGGTTCGGCCGAACCCAGTAGCTTTTGTCCGAACCATATATTTGTATTAAAATATTTGTCAAATATGTACAAATTATTAATTAAGAACTCAATAACTTTAAAGAATTAGAACCCCGAACCCACAAGCTTCGGATCCTAGCTCCGCCTCTGCATGTGATCAAGAGATCTTTTATGGTATAATGGCAAAATGCAACTAAAATCCGGACCAAGTATTTATTTATTTGTGAAAGTAGTTATAATTATTTCTCTTATAAAGCTTTGAACCTTTGACGACACTACCAATATCTTAACAAATAATTACTGAATTAAGTACAAAATGTCGAAAGGAATGTTGAATCTGTTTCTTTGTTTTTGTTTTTCCCCTTTTAAAGTGAAGATGAAGAAATTTTGAACCTTCCTGAAGTGAGGCCATAAAGAAGGGATTTTTAATGTACCAAAGGATTTTTAAACTTCAAAAGACGATGTTTCTGGTCTACATAATTTAGCATGTCATCGTTAAAAAATGAAGGCTCAACTACAAGAGATGGCCATTCTTTTGTAGCTTATATAAATCCAAGACTACTGAATTTAAACGCTAATTCAATTTCTAAAACTACTTGCTGCTATTTACTACTAAGAATATAAGAATTAGCGCGATGGATAAATTTTGCAGCTAAGCATTAAAATTCGTTGCTAATCCTATTTAATGACGGATTAATGCTAAACTATCGTATAAAATTGTTTTCTACGAGTGATGTGGCGGTGAAATTCTTTAGCTATTCCAATTTTTTCCAGCGTTAAATTACCACCGTAGACATATATGCATCCTTGGATTAAAATAAGAGTGACATGTGTAACCATCTTCCACATTCTATGGAACAAAACATTATATTTTCTTGCTTATCGTTACTTTTTTATTGCATTTACCTGATGAGGTAGAATGACCTTTTTTGAAAGTTCTCATAATAAACTAAACACTTTGGAAATTACCATCATAGTTGTGATATCACTCACATCAGTTTGTCGAGTGTTTGATTATATATGAAACGTTACGCCTGATTTATATATAGTAGATTTGCTTACGTTTCTTCTCTCTTGGCTCCTCAAATGGATACACATATGACATGTCTTATAATTTGAAGACAATTCATTACACGGAAAAATATTTATCTGAGCTTTACATTTACATCATATCAATAAATAAGTATCAAATAATTGTGGGTTCATGACTAGTAATTTGTATTCTCACTTTAATTTGTAATTTTCTTAATTTGATGTAAAATTATGTGTAAGTAAATATTTTTCTGTTTTTCTTTAAAGGTCCTTCTCATGCTTCATCAGGTGAACAACAATTATAGCACCCTCCGGACTAAGTATTTTAATGGCTAATACTTAGGGCAGGTATTTACATTAAATCGTATACATTTATTGTAGTTAAATGATTTAATAAGGCAAGAATGTACATTAACATACCAAGGTTAAATGCTAAAAGTCTGCGTAAAAATGCAAGTAATGCACTTAAAGGCTTGATATAAATACCGAGAGAAAATATTTGCGTCTATATATTTTGATCAATCATAACAGTCGAACTTAGAAAAAGTAATGAGGCAATGCTATTAAATAAGTGATGGTGTATAATACCATTGTCAGCAGTAATTAAAGGACTTGGCCAGCTTGGATTAGCTCAAGGGATTTACAAAATGAAAATCGTGCCTATATCTAACCATAACCCAATATCTGTGTTGACACAATAACACTTGACCAGATCGAAATTTAAAAAGAAAAGAAATCAGAGCAAAAGATTTACTTACTGTTTGAATTGACTTGCATTACCATTATATTATACCAATCAGATTAAACTTATCAAATAGGCCAAAGTCTAAACACCTCGGAGGCATTCATTTGATTAACCAGATCACCTATCAAGTACTGTATATGTTTCTTATTTTCCTTAATTTTTCTTTAAAAAAAAAAAAAAAAAGCTTTGTTTGAACTTATCAATATGTTGATTCAAAAGTGCTTTTCGACCGTGCAAATATCAAAAATGTTCACATAGTAATTAACATACACTCGGAGAAAACCTAATAGGACAACACCATGGTCAAGAGACCACTAATTTTGAACTTAATTTGAGAAGAAAAAGAACAAATTAAATGTGATATTCTTTGCTTTAAAACATTTTGTTTTAACTAATTATTAAGTTCGGAAACAGACTGGATAGAGATTAATTCACCTTTTGAAAAAGAATTTAAAAAGTTGGGATACAATTGCAATTATCGTATCCTCTTCCATCCGTACTACTTTTGAAATAACTAGTCCAATAGTACTTCAAAGTACAAATCGCAGAAAGCGTAACAAAAAAATTCAATAATCATATGTACATATATATCATAATCATCGTTCTCACAATGATGAGATGGAAGAGCCATAATCATTTCTCTCCAATGGATCCCCAAATATTCTAGAAAAATGACGGCTCAAGTACAATTGTGGGGTCCAGTCCCCTATCCCATATTTTAAGGAAGGAAGATTTTTCTTCCTTTGACAAAATCACATTTGTAGCAATTGTGGAATTGGCCAACAAGCCAATTCTTTTGTTCACATTTTCGTGATGTAAGCGCTTACCTCATCATAGTCGTGACGTAAGCGCTTACCTCATCATAGGAAATTCATTCCTATAAATAGGCAGCTTATGGTTCATTTGTAATACACCAAGATCATTTGCTATACACACCAAAATCTCAGACAATACATCTGAGTGAGAGCAAAGTGAGGTATTCCATAGACTGTAAGAAAATAGTCTGTGAAGAAAAATAGAGTGTGAGTGATATTGTAGTGAGGTGGGAAAAATCAAAAGAGTGTTTTTCTTTTTGAGTGTGTAGTGGTCTTTGGAGTATTTATACTCGTGACTACACAGTGTAAAATTCCTTACTATAGTGATATCAGCTGCTCCTCTTGGCCGTGGTTTTTCCCTTATTCAGAAAGGTTTCCACGTAAAATCTTGGTGTCATTATTGCTGCATTTTATTCTTGCTGATTTAACCATAACTTAGTGTTCCGCGTTTATCACTAATACCGTGAATATTATTTTTGCGGGTCTATTTTATTCCCAACAAGTGGTATCAGAGCCAAGGTTTTGTCTGAGTATGCTCTGTGGTTGCAGCACAGTCTGAACTTCCACATCAGAAAAGAATTACTTTGGTCTTCGAATAAAATAATATTTGTATTTGTGATAAACGATGGAAGCCAACACTAGTAGAATGGTTACTTTGAGTGGCGTAAATTATGCCATTTGGAAGGGCAAAATGGAAGATTTGCTCTATGTCAAGAATTTTCATCAACCTGTCTTTGGAAATAAAAAGCCTGATAATAAATCAGATGAAGAGTGGAATTTGTTGCATCGGCAGGTTTGCGGCTTTATTAGACAGTGGGTTGACGATAATGTGTTGAACCATATTTCTGGAGAGACACATGCTCGGACCCTATGGGAGCATCTTGAAAGTTTGTATGCTCGAAAAACTGGTAATAACAAGATGTTTCTGATAAAGCAAATGTTGGGTTTAAAATACCACGATGGTTCCGCAATGACAGATCATCTGAATATTTTTCAGGGGATCATGAACCAGTTATCTGCTATGGGTATTAATTTTGATGAAGAAATTCAAGGCTTATTTCTACTTGGTTCCCTACCAGATTCTTGGGAAATTATTAGAACTTCATTATCAAATTCTGCTCCGGATGGTGTGATCTCTATGGATCTTGCCAAGAGCAGTCTTTTAAATGAAGAGATGAGAAGAAAATCTCAAGGTTCCTCCTCATCAGATGTCTTGGTGACTGACACTAGGGGGAGAGGCAAGAATCGTGGTTCTCAAAATAGAGAACATCATAGAAGCAAATCCAGAAGCAGACTTAAAGATATTGACTGCTATCATTGCGGGAAAAAAGGGCACACAAAGAAGTTCTGCCGGATTTTGAAAAAAAGAGAATAGAGAAAAGGAGGAAAAGAAAGAAGATGGCAATCGTGTTGCCGCTGTCACTACAGAAGATCTTGTTACTGTCCTTGATGCAGATCTGATAAATATTGCTTGTGATGAGTCAAGCTGGGTTGTGGACAGTGGTGCCGCATCTCATGTGACATCAAGGAAGGAATTTTTCTCATCCTATACTCCGGGTGACTTTGGAACTTTGAGTATGGGTAATGAGACTGTATCCAGGGTGGCTGGTGTTGGAACGATTTGTTTGAAAACTAGTATTGGAACTAAACTAGTTTTAAACAATGTAAAGCATGCACCTGATGTTCGTTTGCACTTGATCTCTGTTGGTGTTTTGGATGATGAGGGATATGTCAGTACCAATGGTGCTGGAAAGTGGAAGCTTACTAAAGGTTCCATGATTGTGGCTCGTGGCGAAAAGCGTCGTGGTCTATACTGGACTACGGCCTCTACCTGTGTTGATATGGTGAATGCAGTTGAGAGCAATAGCTCTTCAACGTTATGGCATAAGAGGCTTAGCCACATTAGCGAGAAAGGACTAAATGTTCTGGCCAAAAAGAAATTATTGTCAAATTTCGAAAGTGCTAAATTAGAAAAGTGTGAGCACTGCTTGGCTGGAAAACAAAATAGAGTTTCTTTCAAGTCTCATCCTCCTTCAAGAAAGACAGAGTTGCTTGAGTTGGTGCATTCAGATTTATGTGGTCCAATGAAGACAAGGACTTTGGGTGGTGCACTTTATTTTGCTACCTTTATTGATGATTGCTCAAGGAAACTTTGGGTCTACGTCTTAAAGACTAAAGACCAAGTGTTGGGTGTCTTTAAGCAGTTTCAGGCCTCAGTTGAAAGAGAAACTGGAAAGAAGCTGAAGTATATTCGTACTGATAACGGTGGTGAATATTGTGGACCGTTTGACGAATACTGCAAGCAACAGGGTATCAGACACCAGAAGACTCCTCCTAAGACTCCTCAGCTTAATGGTTTAGCAGAGAGGATGAACAGGACCTTGATGGAAAGAGTCAGATGTTTGCTTTCTGAAGCAAAGCTACCGAATTCCTTTTGGGGTGAGGCTTTATTGACCGCTGCACATGTTATTAATCTATCCCCTGCGGTTGCTTTGCAAAGTGATGTTCCAAACAGAGTTTGGTATGGAAAGGATGTTTCCTATGACCACTTGAAAGTGTTTGGTTGTAAAGCTTTTGTACATGTGCCTAAAGATGAAAGGTCGAAATTAACTGCCAAGACAAGGCAGTGCATCTTCATTGGTTATGGCCTTGATGAGTTTGGTTACAGGCTATATGATCCAATTGAGAAGAAGGTTGTGAGAAGCCGTGATGTTATCTTCATGGAGGATCAAACCATTGAAGATATTAACAAAGCGGAGAAGATAAAATCTTCAAGTTCTGAAGGTTTAGTTAATCTTGATCAAGTTCCTCATACAAATGCTGATGAAGTTGGTGGGCTCGATGACGATGGTGATGCCCAGAATCATGTTCCAGATCAGCATGTTGATGATGATAACGATGCTGCTATTGATGAAGTAGATGCTCCTACTCATGAAGTCGTGGATGAGTCAGATATTCCACTTAGAAGGTCTACTAGACAGCATGTTCCTTCTTCCCGTTATTCACCTAATGAGTATGTATTACTCACTGATGGGGGAGAACCTGAATGTTATGAGGAGGCCATGGAAGATGAGCACAAGGATCAATGGATTGAAGCCATGCAAGATGAGATGAAATCTCTGCGTGAGAACCATACTTATGAGTTGGTGAACTTGCCTAAGGGCATGAGAGCTTTGAAGAACAAGTGGGTGTTCAAAGTTAAAGCCGAAGAACACAGCTTGAAGCCCAGATACAAAGCTAGATTGGTTGTTAAGGGATTTGGTCAAAGGAAAGGTATTGACTTTGACGAAATATTTTCTCCTGTCGTGAAAATGTCCTCCATTCGGACAGTTCTTGGTTTGACTGCTAGTCTTGATTTGGAGATTGAGCAGATGGATGTGAAGACTGCTTTTCTTCATGGTGACTTAGAAGAGGAGATTTATATGGAACAACCTGAAGGCTTCAAGGCAAAAGGTAAAGAAAATCTTGTATGCAAACTCAAGAAGAGTCTCTATGGATTGAAGCAAGCTCCCAGACAGTGGTACAAGAAGTTTGAGTCTGTTATGGGGGAGCAAGGCTACAAGAAGACTTCTTCGGATCACTGTGTGTTTGTACAAAGATTTTCTGATGGTGACTTTATCATCCTTCTGCTATATGTGGATGATATGTTGATTGTAGGCAAAAATGCTTCCAGGATTGACGAGTTGAAGAAACAGTTGAGTAAGTCTTTTGCAATGAAAGACTTGGGTCATGCTAAGCAGATTTTGGGCATGAGAATTACTCGTTCGAGAGATGAAAAGAAGCTTTATTTGTCGCAGAAAAAGTACATAGAACGTGTACTAGAGCGCTTCAATATGAAGAGTGCTAAGTGGGTTAGCACACCTCTTCCTGGTCATCTGAAATTGAGCAAAAAGATGTGTCCTACAACAACAGAGGAAAAACAGAGAATGGCCAAGATTCCTTATTCCTCTGCCGTCGGAAGTTTAATGTATGCAATGGTATGCACTCGACCAGATATTGCTCATGCAGTCGGTGTTGTTAGCAGATTTCTCAAAAATCCAGGGAAAGAGAATTGGGAAGCTGTGAAGTGGATACTCAGGTATCTAAGAGAAAGATCAGATGAATGCTTGTGTTTTGGAGGATCAAATCCAATTTTGAAGGGCTATACAGATTCTGATATGGCAGGTGACCTTGATAACAGAAAATCCACTACTGGATATTTGTTTACTTTTTCAGGGGGAGCTATATCATGGCAGTCAAAGTTGCAGAAGTGTGTCGCACTATCTACAACGGAAGCGGAGTATATTGCGGCTACTGAAGCTGGCAAAGAGATGATATGGATCAAGAGATTCCTTCAAGAACTTGGATTGCAGCAAATGGAGTATGTTGTTTATTGTGACAGTCAGAGTGCGATAGACTTGAGCAAGAACTCCATGTACCATGCGAGAACAAAACACATCGATGTCAGATATCATTGGATTCGTGAGCAATTGGAAAGCGAATTGTTCCAAGTCAAGAAGATTCACACGAATGAAAATCCTCAGATATGCTGACCAAGGCGGTACCGAGAGACAAGTTTGAATTGTGCAAAGAACTTGTCGGCATGCACTCAAATTAGAAGTCAGTGTACCCTCCTTCAGGTGAATGGGACTGGAGGGGGAGATATGTGGGGTCCAGTCCCCTATCCCATATTTTAAGGAAGGAAGATTTTTCTTCCTTTGACAAAATCACATTTGTAGCAATTGTGGAATTGGCCAACAAGCCAATTCTTTTGTTCACATTTTCGTGATGTAAGCGCTTACCTCATCATAGTCGTGACGTAAGCGCTTACCTCATCATAGGAAATTCATTCCTATAAATAGGCAGCTTATGGTTCATTTGTAATACACCAAGATCATTTGCTATACACACCAAAATCTCAGACAATACATCTGAGTGAGAGCAAAGTGAGGTATTCCATAGACTGTAAGAAAATAGTCTGTGAAGAAAAATAGAGTGTGAGTGATATTGTAGTGAGGTGGGAAAAATCAAAAGAGTGTTTTTCTTTTTGAGTGTGTAGTGGTCTTTGGAGTATTTATACTCGTGACTACACAGTGTAAAATTCCTTACTATAGTGATATCAGCTGCTCCTCTTGGCCGTGGTTTTTCCCTTATTCAGAAAGGTTTCCACGTAAAATCTTGGTGTCATTATTGCTGCATTTTATTCTTGCTGATTTAACCATAACTTAGTGTTCCGCGTTTATCACTAATACCGTGAATATTATTTTTGCGGGTCTATTTTATTCCCAACAACAATAGATGATCTTTCTTGTGTATCTTAATCAAAATATCAACTGGATTTAAAATATAATTAATGAGACTGTTACCGCCAAGAGTCCTAGTGATATGGATAGACTCCTTTCATTTTTAATAAAAGAATTAGGATACGAGGCCAATGTATCTATAAATTTCTAATAGAGAGTACTTCTCCTATTACGAGTCTTATGTGGCGCAAGCTTTTTTTTTTTTTATCTTCTGCAACACGAATTTGAATTAGTCGGACCCAATAATGAATATTGACTACCGGAAGAAGAAAAAAAAAAGGAGGAGACAGCCATCCTAACTGTCCCAAAAATTATAAGGGTACTTTCCTGAATATTTAATTATATGTCTTCTTTGGTTTAATATATCTCTATTATTTCGGAAGCTTTTATTTTGTTAATGATTCGTACAAGGGTGTGCAAGTGATAGATAAGCTTACATTTCCATATAGAAAGAGGAGAAAAACTCACTCAAATATATGAGAATTTTGTGCTAGCCAAACATCTTACAATTTTTTTACCCTTTTACTGTTTATGAATACCTCTTACCTAATCGCATATATAGCCAATATTAGCATGATATCAGTAAAAGGAAGAATGACCTAATTAGATTTTCTTTTTAACTTTACTTAATTTTTGAAAATTCTTTCTATCTCCAATATATATAACTATCATAGTGAAAATCAAGTTTGATGAAACAGCGATAAGTTCAATAATGCAATGTCGTATAAAAAGTGAACGTTCGGCCTCCAAAGCCCAACACGTTCACAAGACAGTGTTGCAAACATGTGAATGTAATAAGTTAAAGATGAATAATATTAGTTGTACAAGTTAAATAAAATAAGAAATGAGCACCATCTATTAAAAGGTGTAAGTAGCACATATATATAGTGAATAAAAAGAGAGAATATTACTTGAAATGGTTTGGTCATGTCTTAAATAGACTTTTAAATGCACTGATTATTAATTAGATGTTAAAACATGATGATTGAAAGTGTTGAAAAAGAAAAATGTAAACCTAAAATCACATGAAAAATATTATCACAAAATATTTATAATATCTCATAATTCAGATAGATCTAGCAAAAGATAGAAAATAATAAAAGTTAAAAATACGTATAAGTGATACCAAAGAAGATTAGTGCTTGATAGATCTTGAGGAAAATATCAATGCCATCTAAAGTTTAGTTCTTCAAAAAAAAGAAAAAAATCTAAAACTTTAGATGACACAAATATCTTCCTCAGGATCTATCATGTCAGATCATTAATGTCACAAATACTCTTCAATTTTGTGATTATCAGTCTTCCAAATCAGGACGTAGGTGTTTCTCAACTTTTTCAAGTGACAAGATATCATAAACGAACCCCACATCTAATTCAGGGACCGTAACATATTTATAGTTGCACACAATTGATGTAGTTCTAATCTAGGCATCATTATATTAGAAATTTTCGGGTATCTATAAATAAGACCCATACTTTATGATGTGGCTTCAGTCCATTTAACTTTAAACCATATCTAGCAAATTCATTTCATTTGGACCAATGGATGGTGTTCCTTTCCATTTTCCTTTTCTCCAGTTTCTCCAAATTCTACCTTAGATTAGGGACACAAGTCATGAATTAGAATTAATAGCTAAGATTTAATTGAATAAAACAAGGCCCTAACCATGATTTACATAATTAATAACTTATTCATAAATATATTAAAATATTTTCTCTACATTTTAATGAAAGCAATCAACATATTATTATGTTTAATATAATATATGTTCAACTCCATAAATTCTAGCACTACTTGTAGAAAATTAGTATATTAGAGATATAATCATATAATTACCACTATATAATTAATTAATTAATTACCACTGGAATATATTAGATAACCTCTATTATCAAATAATTCTTAAGTATGGAAAATTGAATTATTATGAATCCAAATAGAGAACTTATAATATAACGAATTTATATATATAATCGGTCTCGACTAGCTTTTGAGATGGAGGCATAATAGTGGTTGTCCTGTCCTCTTTCTATCTCAGTAAACTTGTTCAAGAACCTCATTTTTCATTGACATATCTATGTCCAATTCTGAATGAACTACACAAAGTCAAGATACTATACGTTGTTTTGTTTTGCTAATTGATCTGGCTAAAGAAGAAAGCAAATGTGCCAATAAAATAAAAAATGACATAGATTTACGTCTCTCCCGTAAATTGCAGAATCCTCCATGTTCACTTTTAGTTGAGTAGAGAAAAGCGAGACACACAAAAAGAAAGTGTATTAATACAAAGTTAAGTTTTTAACCATATATTCCCCCCCCCCCCCCCCCCCAACCAATATAGAGGTATCTTTATTCAATTTAAACAACAGTTACACCATATTGGAGGGGACTTAATACCTTACCTCCTTTGAATTTTTTGGACAGCCGAAGCATCCATGTTGCGGTGTTGATCCAAAGATCATACATATAGATTCTATGCTAATGCATTGAAACTTATCATAAGCTAATGCATCCTACGAGTGAATAACTTAAGGAGGTTCAAAGTACCAACTAGTATTCTTCTTTACTCTTCTTCTGAAAGATGGGAAGTCGAGTTTATTCATCCTTAAGGCACCTCTAACCTCAGTGGGTAGGCCTCCTGTCGTACCCCATTTTAACCGGGTTGAAATTAGAGTACAACATATTGGAGATTCCTGTTTTTGTTTATTTTAAGGAGTCGCCACCTAATTATTTATGGTGCATTAGGACACCTAAATTTATTAAAGTTATTTTAAAGTTAGCTCTGTTTAAGGTCTGCGAAACTTAAGATTCTAGGTAAGGGTTCAATTAGTCTAAAGAGAAGGTATTAGGCATCCTTTAAGACCCATTAACAATGGTTAACCGACCGGACTTATGTTAATTAGTTAAGGCTAAAATGTAGATGTAATTTTAAATATTTAAGAAAATATCGTTAAAGTTATTTAAAGTAAAACTTGTAGAAAATAATAGCTGCGTAAAAGAGTTTAGTTAAAAATAAACTAGAAGAAGCGGGACCTGTAATGTTTATATGTATTTGGAGAAAATGACTAAAATTAAAAAGAGTTATTTAATAAAAGTTTTAAAGGTTGTTTTAGACAAATATGTATTTCAAGTGTTGGAAAGGAACTAAAGCGGAAAAGTTATCCGTCGAAACTAGTTTGTCTTTTATTTCTCAAAATAAGCTAACATTAGTGTAAAATTTATGATGTTTTAAAAATCCTAAGATGGTAAGAATGAAAAATGATTCTTTTAAACCAAGAATGTGTAGGCACGCTATTTGAAAATCAATTACTCCAAACAAATATTATAGATACTGTAAATAGTTTAGAATATAAATAGAAGAGAATGTAATTTGTGGAATTAACTGCCCATTATTAAACTAACCCCTTAATGTCACTAAGGTTCATCTAAATTAACAAACAAAATGTTAGTCGTACAATACACATCGAATGCATACAAAAAAAAAAACGTGAGAGTAGACATGATGTAAATGGGCTCCGCCCATTTAGGAATGTTGTTGTCCGCTATTGTTGGGCTGAAGCCCAACAGATTTTGTTCATATATGGCTGCGGATTGGGCTGATGTGCTGGAGATCATGTTGGGCTTTTAGCCCAACGCCAAACGGTGGAAGAAAACGAGTCCCTCAGACTCGTATGCGGTAATCATGCATAAAAACGAAAGAAAATGATTAGTATACGGACAATAAACAAGCTTAAATATGCAAATATAACGCAAGATAAATTAATAGATTATGTATATACTATGTATATTTTGGTATATCTTAGGTGTACACATTCATAAGGAGATAGCTTGACATGTTAAAATATTATGAATCACGTAAGTCCTAGAGCACACTCACTTTCAATCTAGGTCTTTACTCATTGCTAGTTTACATTGTACTTAGGTCTACTTTTGACACTTTTTTTTTAAACATAGACAAGCAATCATTTAAGATCATGAAAAACGAAATAGGCATGTAGGTAAGGCACAAAATGCAAGTTATCGCTATACGGCACTCCAAAGAAACTAGCAGGATTCCCAAATCATTTACCAAATCCACAGTTGCTAAATTCAGGATTTCTCAAACCTTTCATGCATACCATTTTTACTTTGAAACTCAAGATATTGAACCATAAATAGAGTGCAAATTCTTTAACTTAGAACAGACATCAGGGGTACATTAAAGGTCTGGTTCACTAGGTTTATTTCAATGTTATTTTTATGAAAGGCCATACATAACCATAATCATGCAATATCAAAGCAGGTATAAAGGGTAACAACATATGCACATAAGTTTCTGGCCTTCCTCATCACTTACATGCCAAACTATCACTTTAAACATGGGGGGCAATATTACTTTAAGGTTTTAAAGGGCATTTTTAGGAGGTTCAGACAGATATAGATTTAGCCATAGGGAGTTATAATCACATGCTTTTGATTAAATAAAGGACTTGTCATACAATGTTTAACCATAGAGTAACAGTTTAAGTAATAGATAATCATTGGACTTAATCAGACAGGTTTCATAGCCATAACTAATTTCAACACAAAATAAGACAAATAGGGATAGACCCTCTTAAAATTATATATAATACACTACATACCCATAGCAAGCAGGGGACAGTATATGGGTTCAAACCATAGTGTTTAAAATTAAGGTAATTACAGATTCAACTAGCTAAGACCAAAGCCAACAATACAGAACAACAACTTGCTTCAGACCTTCCTATGGTTCTATGCATCATATTAGTGATAGGATTTGAATGATTTCTTGTCTCAAATGATACACATATAGGTTAGAGTAGTTAAATCCTCTCTGCTAAAGTTGAAAGTATAAGGAAAGAACAGGGCAGATTTGGAGTTTGTTTCCATTCGACAATAAAAACCAATTCAAACTGTACACAATGGAAGGAGAAATAAAACCAGTAAACACTTAAGGCAACTGTATACAACCAAATTCATGCTCGTACCATCATTAACCTATCATTTACACTTTTAAAGACCATTGGCTTGGTTCGATCTAACACTGAGAACTAAGGCATCCTAAATATCACAGAAACGATAATTTGTTCTTTTTTTACTCAGACTAGCATATGAATTCCCGTTTCTTTTCAACAGACCGTGGACAATTAAGTAAAGAGAAGAACATGAATGACATTCACCACGGGTTGTATGACTAACGCGAACTCAAAAATGAAGATATGGGAAAAACAAATACATGGCAAAGTCCACAAAATACAATTTCAAATCAGCAGATATCCCAATCAATGAGGCCAATATCAAATAGGGAAATTTCCTTAATAAGCTTGAATTAAATGTCTATATGTCAATATTAATCCAAACTGATCTGAGCTAGCCCTAAATCATATTGACGGCTACGTTAGCACATATTTTTTTAACTAACAGGCAGAACCTAAACGGATATGCTAAACTGCTACTAATAATAACAGAACAAACTAATGACATAAAACTTAAGCTAAACACAAACAACGGACAACAAATGATGAACTAACAACACCAAATGACTTAATGGAAGAAAAATTACCTTTTGTGGGTGCAGTGAAGTGGGTGTCGACGGTCTCGAATCTACTCGAACACGACGAGCTCGAAACCGATTAAAGTAATTAAGGCTTCAGGCCAAAATAAAAATAGAGTGATACGTTAGCTGTTATTTTTTGGGTAAGGCTCTCTTTTGTGATTAAAACTTGTATTTGTAGGGGATTTTTGGTTCCAGATCCTTCGGTCCTCCCCCTTTTTTTGTTCGATCTCCTTCTCCCTTTATAGAGTGCGGAGAGAGGAGCGTATGAGAAAGCTGTTGGGAATGGGGGACAGAGGCGTGGGGTACAGGTGAGTGTGGAGGCGGCAGAGAACGTGGGGAACAGGGGAGTGTGGAGGTGCAGAGAAGGGTGAGAAGAGAGAGGTGAGTGGAGAGGAACGTGGGCGTTGGAGAGAGAAGGAGAGGCGGCGGGTGAAGGATGGAGAAGAGAAGGGAATGAGGAAGAGAGGGAGATTAGGGTAAAGGAGAAAGAGATGGCCGGTTGAAGGGATTGGGTTTTAGGGGGAAAAATTGGGCTGGACCGATAATTTTGGGCTGGATCGGGTAGGAATAGGTAATGGGCCGCTGATGTTGAATGAATAGTGGGCTGAAAATGTGGGCTGGGTATAAAAATGTGGGTTGTTTATTTGGGGAGGGAATAATATTGTATTTGTGTTTTGGGCCATTAATTTGGTTGAAAATTGTTGATCCTTCCTCCTTTATTTAATTATTTTTGGGTTTCTAATTTAATAACTATTACAATATATATATATATATATATATATATATATATATATATATATATATTATGTAAAACAATTAATAATTAATATGTAGAAAAAATAACGATTTAACAAAGTGTTGTCTTGTAATTAATTTAACGAGTCCAAACCCAAAAATGAAACGATGACGAACCATTTAAAATTTGTGATAAAGTAATACTCGTAATGTTGAAAATAAAAGTAGCGATATTAATAGTAGTAGCAATAAGAAATAAAATAATGAAAATAAAGTATTTAGCTCGTCAATAAATTTAGAAGCCCGAATGAATAAATTTAAAAATGAAAGAGGGACAAAATTGGGTGTCAACACCTCCTTCGTTCAAAAAAATCATTGGGACCTGAATTTGTGTAGCATGTTTGGCTAGAGCATCCGCCACCTCGTTTCCTTCCCTATAACAATGCTTGATAGAGATGTTTCTGTGATTCATCTTTGTCTTTATTTCATCAATGATGTTTTGTATCCTCCATGGAGGTTTGAGAGTACCATTTAGCATTTGAACCACTAGCATGGAATCCAATTCTACTTCAAGAGCCTCGAATTGATGATTAACACACCACGATATTCCAATTAAAGTTGCGTAGGCTTCACTATAAATGTTAGTGTAGAATTGAGAAGGATATGAGAAAGCCATTATCATGTTCCCAATTCTGTTCCTAACAATTCCACCTGCACCAGCTTTGTTTTGATTCTTCATATAGCTTCCATCAGTGTTGAGTTTCCAAGTGTTGCCGGTTGGTTTGACCCATCTGATCATCTTGCTTGTAATGACTGCCTTGAAATTTTCTGCCATAAGACAGACCTTGCTCCAGTTCCATGTGTAATCAATGAATTTGAACTTCTTTCCAATGGCCACCTTGATCTGAAACAGAGAGTGAAAGCATATATTAGAGGTAGTGATCTTTTTTTCCTCAAATTTTATTGTACATCTTGCTTTCCAAATCTCCCAACATACTATCACTGGTGTGATTAGCAGAAGGAATTTGTGCACTATATTTCTTGGTTGTTGTCTCCACCATTGCCATATGATTGATTGGACCGAGTTTCCAAACATGTTCATTCCCAAAGGTCTTGTAATAATTTGCCAAGTTTGTTTGGCTAGTTCACTTGCTACAAAAACATGATCTCCTGTTTCGATGCATGCTATCCTGCAACAACAACAACTAGGACCTTTATCAATGTGAAATCTCAATAATGAAGCATCCAAGGGGAGATTTTTCTTTAAAAGTTTCCACATGAAAAAAGAAATCTTGAAAGGGATTTGTTTTATCCAAATGAAATTATAAATAGGGGCAGCCATCTGTTTGTTTCTGAGGAATTCAAAGGCAGTTGAGCAACTAAAATTACCATCACTACTCAGATTCCAAATAGCCTCATCCTTTTTGCCTTCGTTACCAATAGGGATATTCCTGATGAGATTCAAAATATCCCTTGGTATAAAAGGCTCCATATTTTCCAACTCCCATCGTTGGTTCCGTAAAAAATTCTTGACTTTTGTATTACCAGGTTTAGGAGTTGGGTTAATCATCTGATAAATGGACCCTTGAAAGGTCCAGTTATCCCACCAAAATAAAATATTACCTGAGTTAATATGCCAGTTGATATTGGTCTCTATTTTATCCCTGATGTGAAGCAGATCCTTCCAGGTAGCAGAGTCTTTAGAAGCTATCAACTTAGAGTTGAGGTTACTTCTTTGACAATACTTAGCTTTTAGGAACTGGGCCCACAGCGATGGTTCTGTCCTTAATCTCCACCATCTTTTAGCAGTAAAAGTGTAGCAAATATCCAAAAGGCTCTTGAACCCCAATCCCCCTTCTTTGGTTGGAAAACTCATGTTCTCCCAGGAGGACCAATGATAGTTATTTTTTCCATCTTTTTCTCCCCATAAAAAATTAGCAAATTTCATTTCAATCTCATAAAGAACTGTGACAGGAGGTATTAGAGCAGCAAATATATGTAAAGCCTGAGATTGTAAAACGTGTTTAATAAGTACAACCTTACCTCCAGGGGATAGAAATCTACCTTGCCACCCTGCGATCTTATTAAGGATCTTTTTTGAAATGTCAGAGAAATAAGAAATTCTCTTTCTACCACAGTATATAGGACAGCCTAAATAAGTAAAAGGGAAGGAAGCTTGTTTGTAACCGGCCCACCTTCTAATCCTCCTATTATAAATTCTGTCGGTCTTACTATGTGTGAGAAAGAAAGTTTTTTCGTTGTTGATTACCTGTCCTGATGCCTGTTGATACAACTTCAGCTGTTTCATAATGAGCTTAATAGAATATTCATGGTAAATTTCCACAAGTTATTGTTTCATTTGACAACTTTGTAAAGTTTTTCCTTTGACAACTTTGCATTGAAGTCGTGTCGTTTTTGCTAACTGAGAATTCAGAGATAGGTGATTTAGTTAATTTTCTCTCTAAAGTTGTTTTCCTTCAAAAAAAAAAATCTCTCTAAAGTCACTTTCATGCTTGGACTTTTAAGTACAAACCTTAAACTTAAAAACCCCGTGTTGCTTTTAAAAATTAGGAAATAATAATTCATAATTGTACTCAATGATAAAACGTTTTTTAGACCAATCTTGAAGGAACAAATTTACATCTTCCATAACTATCAATGACCTAGTTTTTCAATTGACTACGTGAGTAGCTCAACTAACTAACAAGACTGCTAATTAAAGAGGGGAATTAAAAATGTCAAATTTAGCACCATATACTTTCGATTATGTTTTATCCTTCATTGTAATTTTTGATCAATAATATCATTACAGTTAGTAAATCATCTCGAATGGATTTGGGAGCTTTAAATTCGTAATCCTAACGGAGCTCCAACATGGATTTGGGAGCTTTAAAACCCAGTTAAAAGTTTGACACTGAAAATTCCACGTGTTAAAATACTTTGAAAAATGTCCAAAAACACCCATCTACTTTTGATTACAACAACAACATACTCAGTGGGGTCTGGGGAGGGTAGGATGTACGCAGACCTTACCTTTATCTTTGTGGGGTGGGGGGGGGGGGGGGATAGAGAGGTTGTTTACAAAAGACCCTCGGCTCAAAGAAAGGAAAAGAGAAGGAAAGAAGAGAAAAGAATGTGCAAGGAACAGAAAAGTACTTCGAAGCAAATACAAAAACTATAGCAGTAAAATAACAAGTACAAAGCAAATGTTCAACAGATGGTTATGCACATCTAAGAGTAAGAAACTAAGAGAGTACTAAATAATATTGTTAATAACAAGAGGCACGTCTACTTTTGATTTTATTTTAAAATTACCTCTCGTTATATCGTTATATTGCATTTATTTTTTGGCATTTACTTTTTTCTTTTTTGAACTTTTTTCGACCCTCAACTAAGAGGTATATGGTTCGGATTTGGGCAAATTAATCCCTCATTATTTCGGTTAAAATTATTGAGAAGCCAATATGCAAAACTTGATAACTTATAAATTAGCAACCATAGCATATAATACATAGATTAATTTGTAAATAGAAAGCTAGCACACAAAAATATCAAGTTATCCACGGGTAACGTTAGTTGTCTTGAAAGTCTTAGCTTTTGTGACAAATGTACGTTAAAGAAATAACACAGATATTTTTATTGTTCCCCTAAGGCTATATATAGACCGGTGAAACTTTTCCTCCTCTTTTGGCATATTTTTAATTATAGAATTATGATACTAATCTTAGCCCTATATTAATTAGTCTCTCAAGGCTATATATAGGCCGGTGAAATTTTTCCTCCTCTTTTGGCATATTGTTAATTATAGAATTATGATACTAATCTTAGCCCTATATTAATTAGTCACTCAACACATGACATGCTCCTGTGTCCTCTGATTATAACATGATCAGATTTCAGTTTGAGATAATGATTCAACGTTAATAATTTGTAATCAACAGTTTCAAGATATTTTATAATTTGAATGAAAGAAAATGATCCAGTAATTTCAACGTGACATATAAATTTATGTGTAAAATTTTATTAAAATCACAATAAATAATAGATATGAACTCATTACTTTAAAATATAATAATTTTACCTGTAAGATCTTAAAGAGTTGAATCATAGCCTTAAATCCTACATCAGCCTTTGCCTGTAACGATTTCTTGTGTAATATAAGTAGATCTTTTTTTATAAGATTAAAAACTATTTACAAAAACAATGTATAAAATTAAAAATAAATATAAATTTATAAATAAATACAAAACTAATTGAGCCGGAAAAAAATCACGGAGTCATGGTGCTATGATACTCTGTTATGGCGGTGGACATGATCAATTCAAATATAATAATGAAAAATATATTAGTATAACTTTAAAGTCCGGAAAAAACCTATGGAGTCATGGTGCTATGATACTCTATTATGGCGGTGGACATGACCAATCCAAATATTATAAAGAACAATATATTAGTCTAACCTTAAAGTCACACTTACTAGTAAATCTATATGCTAAAACACACCAAATTTGGTTTATGTTTCTCGTAAGGTGATGCTAACCTTTTTCGGGAGGTTGAAAACAAAAAAAAAAATCAACGACAGTTTTGATTGTTCGCGTCGGTTCGCCAAATCAACCGACCAAATCAAAATACAAAAGATGTCTTTCCTTTTTAATGAAAAGACGTAGTCCAAAAATCTCTGTGTTGGTACTAAGTGGGCTCCCAACTTTTGGGGGCCTAAACATCGGCTTTATCAACTTTATTCAATAGCCGGTCCTGACCAAAATTTACCTCTGATATAAAATTGAGTTTGAATAAAATGATTTTCAAACTTAATCTTTTAAATGATATGATCATACATTTTAACATGATATCAAAGTCAAACTTTGGTCAATCCATTTGCACAATCACTTTCTCTCATTATATTCTATCATTCTGGTTTTTTTTTTCTCTCCGGTCCATTGAACCACAAGATTTGCTTCAGGCTTACTCATTAATGTGTTGAGTCTTCTTGTTAATTTGCGTAAGAAAAATGAAAAGTGAAGAGATTTGTAGGGTGGAAACCCTAGAAATGAGAGAGAGACGAATTGGGGATTTTTCTCTTCATAAATTGAGTCTGAATTACATTTGCCAAAACTGTACAAAATTCTAATTCTATTCCTATTTATACATATTTAAAATGTGGCTACAAAGTAAATTAAATGATCAGTCCGGTGGGCTGTTGTGATGTGGGCCTTGTGCTGAGTTGGGCCTTTGCCTTTGTGCTTGTCACACCCCCTTTTAACCGGGTTAAAGCAGAAGTATGACATATTGGAGATTCCTGTTTTGTTTGTATTAAGGAGTCGCCACCTAATTATTTATGGTGAATTAGGACACCTAAATTTATTAAAGTTATTTTAAAGTTAACTCTGTTTAAGGTCTGCGAAACTTAAGATTCTAGGTAAGGGTTCAATTAGTCTAAAGGGAAGGTATTAGGCACCCTTTAAGACCCATTAACAATGGTTAACCGACCAGACTTATAATTAATTAGGCCAAGTGTAAATATAGTATTATAGAAAAAGAAAGTAGCTTTGTAAGTGTGCTTAAAGTTATAGATAGATATGTAAGAATGCTACTTAAAATAGAACTTGTAGAAAATAATTATTTGTATAAAAGGATACTTTTAATGCTATTTTGAAGTACTTATAAATGTTGTTAAGGTTTTGAGACGAAAGTAATAATAGCGTTGTTTAAAATAATACTTGTAGAAAATAGAAATTGCATAAAAGAGTTTAGTTAAAAATAAACTAAAAGAAAGCGGGACATGTAATGTTTATATGTGGAGGAAATGACTAAAATTTAAAAGAGTTATTTAATAAAGTTTTAAAATTTATTCTAGATAAATATGTATTTCAATGTGTATTTCTAAGTGTTGAAAAAGAACTAAAAGCGAAAGGGTTGTTCGTTGAATTAGTTTGCCTTTTGTTCCTTAGAGTAAGCTAACATTAGTGTAAGATTTGCGATGTTTTAAGTTTCTAAAATAGTAAGCATAAATTATTATTCCCTAAGCCGAAAGATGTAATCATGCTATTTTGAAAATCAATTACTCAAATAAATGTTATAGATACTATATAAGTAGTTTAGAACATAAATAGAAGTGAATGTAATTTTGTGGAATTAACTACCCATAACTAAACTAGAACCCTTAATGTTACTAAAGTTTATTTTAATTAACAAGCATAAATGTTAGTCATACAATACATGTTAAATACACACAGAAAATGGAAAATAGAGGGATAGATATAATATAAATGGGCTCGGCCCATTTGGATTGCTGTGATCCATTTGCAGCTGGGCTTCGGCCATGTAACAGTTTTTATTTGTTGCTGCTGTTGTCACGCCTATTGGGCTTCGGCCCAGATTTTATTTCCCTTGTTTGGCTGCGAATTGGTTGCTACTATATGGGGGCTGACTCGAGGAATGTTACGTTGGGCCTTTAGCCCAATACCGGATGCGGAAGATGATGACGAGTCGCTTGGACTCGTATGCGAGATGTCATGCATAAAAATGAAAGAAAAATATTAGTATATGATTAACAAATAGGACTAAACATGTATAATGCAAATTCGAAACAGGCTGATAGCTTTCAATTAAAACAAACGATCTCCAAACGAACAATAAGAAAAGAAGTTAAACGAATGTAGCAGGGTCATATTCAATTTAGATGTCTGCAAAGAGTTTCAACAACCACACGAATAACTGAACAACAGACCATAATAATTAAGCAACAACAGCGATCTCTCCTCGAAATAGTCACCAAAGTAAAGAATCAATCCAGCCAAATATGCATGCTGCCAAGTAAACTAAAAGCCAGTGTTCTCAGCCAATGATACTTATCACAATTAACATGCGCAGCTGTATGGAAGACATAACTCAGAAAATGATTCGAAGAGAAATGGACAGGATGATACTCATCTTTTAAATCTCAAGAAAAAGATTTTTAAAGAAGTTTCAGCAGTTTATCAGACAGTAAATGTTAAGCTAATATCTGTTGATTCATTTAATCTTGATGGCTAAAAACAGAAAAACAGGACATGAAATAAGCTGATTACATAAATGAATTTCGATTACTCAAATTAGTTCGTCTTTGAAATCGTCACAGCGAATGAATTCTGCCCCAAAAGGTTTAATAGTTCTCAAAAATATTCCAGTTCCTTTTAATCCAATAGTACTAACTATAAACTGAAATACCTCTGCCAAGTAAAGTTTGCGAACACGCTTTATACAGTTTCGGAATAAGCACAGCCTAAACCAAAACAAAATCCAGCAAGTTGGATATATGATCCTTCATGCTTAAACAAAGAACCAGAATTTCAAACAAGAAAAAACAGTGACACTTGGTACAGACATTCCACAGAAGGAGCATAACATTCAGCAGGCAGACAATCAAATTTGCACACTGGATTCACATTTAACAGGGAAGGAACTAGTAAATACTTAATCTCCCCAATCAAACAAAACCAAACAAAACCAAACACCCAGTATAGGACCTTTTACTTAAATAGAACAGACAGGGCACAAGATGGACAGAAGGCAGGATTAGGAAGTAAAGTGTGGAAAGAATGAGAATTTTAAGGAAAAGCCCCTTTTTAAAGACTTATAATACCATTTGAAATACAATTGCTGTACATGAAGAGCAAAGCCTGAAGCAGTGACCAGAAGACATGACAAACAATGTTCAGATCAAAACAACACATGTGGGGATAGCCAGAAGACACAACGACCCTCAAATAAACGAATGTTAATTGATGGGCCGCAACTGCAGAGACAATATAGGACTCGGAAGCAAACTGTGGATGCTTTGACAAAATGCACAGCACACAGAACAACAACCAGGACTCAAAACAGAAGGATGCGACGAACAAATTAAAATGATAAAGAGTCGAAGTCTCACAGTTTTAAAGAACCAATGGCCAAATTCAAGGAATACTTAGGAATGACACCTCAAATAAGTGAAAGATATGCTAATGGTAAAGTTAAGGTGTTGTCACAAGCAAGGATAATGCAGCCATGCTTGAAGGCATTCACAATTATTTTGAAAGAAAGAGAAAGTGTGAGTTAGTTTAGCTCAAACCAGATCGAAATTTCCCTTTTTTTTTTTCAACATCCAGACTTGAGCTTTCTAAAGAAACATTTAGGCATACGTGATCTTCAAACAGTCCAACATGCATGTGTATTAATCTCCTATGATTGACAAGCTAACAATGCATTAATCATACCTCAAAGAGCAGTTGAATATAATTATCCTAGTCTGAATTTAAACATGTTTGACAGTGAACTAATCAACTAAACCAAAACTAGATTTGGTTACATTATGCACTCCACTTGAACTAACAATAACCATATCACTGCTACTGTTTTCATATCAGCGTTAACCAAAAACAGAACACCTAAACCTATAGATTGATAGACGATTATAGAAATGGTTCAGTATCGGTCTGTTTTAATCACATACACGATATACCTAAGATATACACACCATGGTGTGTATATCAGATGTATATCAAATGTATATCGTCTTCTTACCTTGATAGCCCACTGTATATCCTATGTATATTCAACTTCATCTAGATTCTAAGTCCTGGAAATTTAGTCTAAACCTCCAAACCACAGCATACGTCAAATTCATTTAGCAGTTAGTATCTATCTTAACAACACCCAAACATCGAACAAATAACGCGACTACAAAGAAACTACATAATCATTAAACATATGGCAGCATAAACAAAATCTTAACCTTAAAGTCCGGAAAAAACCTATGGAGTCATGGTGCTATGATACTCTATTATGGCGGTGGACATGACCAATTCAAATATTATAAAGAACAATATATTAGTCTAACCTTAAAGTCACACTTACTAGTAAATCTATATGCTAAAACACACCAAATTTGGTTTATGTTTCTCGTAAGGTGATGCTAACCTTTTTCGGGAGGTTGAAAACAAAAAAAAATTCAACGACAGTTTTGATTGTTGGCGTCGGTTCGTCAAATCAAAATATAAAAGATGTCTTTCCTTTTTAATGAAAAGACGTAGTCCAAAAATCTCTATATTGGTACTAAGTGGGCTCCCAACTTTTGGGGGCCTAAACCTCGGCTTTATCAACTTTATTCAATAGCCGGTCCTGACCAAAATTTACATCTGATATAAAGTTGAGTTTGAATAAAATGATTTTCAAACTTAATCTTTTAAATGATATGATCACACATTTTAACATGATATCAAAGTTGATCAATCCATTTGCACAATCACTGTCTCTCATTATGTTCTATCATTCTGTTTTTTTTTTTTCTCTTCAGTCCATTGAACCACAAGATTTGCTTCAGGCTTACTCATTAACGTGTTGAGTCTGCTTTCCTTTTAGTTCTAAGCCTGCTCTTCTGCCTGTTAGTCTAAACCCAAGAAAATTATTAAAGTCCACGTGTATCAATCTTAAGAAAAATGCAAAGAACAAAATATTAAAGTCCATGTGTAAACCCAAGAAGGGCTAAACGCAGGATGGTGTTAGAGAGAAATACTCTTGTCCTCGTTTATTGGGTAAGGCTCTCCGAAGGGGTTTATAATATGATGGGTCACTCCACTAATTACCTTAAGATTTTTAGTTGGATGCTCCAATTCTTTTACGTGTTAGAGAAATATATTTATCTCTCTTCAGTTGTGTATAAGGATTTCTAAAGTGGTTTATAAAGTCTCGGGTCACTCCACCAATTGTCTTAAGGTTTTGGATTTGATGCTCAGATTGTGTCACCCGGAGTGGTTCAACACTATTGACAGTTAAAAGTCAAACTTCGATGAGAGACCTTTATATATATATATATATATATATAGAGAGAGAGAGAGAGAGAGAGAGATCTATTTTTCTAGCTTTTTGAGATGCAAAGTTATGAGTTATGAATAATTGTCTTATAATTGATTTCTTCTAATAATTCTTTTCCAATCAATCAATATATATTATAAAGCTAGGCAATAGAAGTGTGATGTGACACATCTCTATGACCAAGAAACACAATTATCTTTTTTCTCCTTTTTTTTTTTTTTTTTTTGCCTTTTTCTTATTTTTTAAATCATTTATGTACTATGTTAAAGAAAAACTAAAAAGTTACTCCATTAAATCTCTTGATTGTTACGTGAAATGTGCTACATATCTCTTTATAACATTTATAATAAAAACGTTCAGACTATGCTAAATTACTTCTACATTGTATTTTATCTTTTCTCTATAGCCAACAATTACATTTTTCTTTTTATCTCCTTTCTTTTTTTTTTAGTAATGTTTTCCATTTCTCTCCTTCAATTTATTTAACACAGTGAAGTAATAAAGGAAAAACGAGTCAGTCCATTTGCTTTGCCTAACAACCAAATAGCCAATGAAGTCTGAAAAGTAAATACAGATCCGTTTTCTTAAACCCCACGTAGCTTAGCACTTAACTATCACTAGTATAGTACCCGCGCGATGCGCGGAAAATGTTAGAGAGAAAATTATAAAACAATATTATTTTATTTGCTTGATCATATTATTTAAAATTTAAACCGTTTGATCCATGATCATTGATTGGAAGGAAATCATTTTCTCCTCTTAAATTGTCGTAAGATCCTGTGTCATGTGCAATTAATAGTCAGAGTATATATGTTGATGAATCCATAAAATTACTTACCAGGATAAGAGAAAAAGTTCATCCAAATTGTTGAATAGAAAGATATGAATACTGCTCTTGATCTTAATCTCTTTTCACTATCACGTTAAAATTTCTTGGGAATAATATTAGTCATTTATTTTAAATCTGGCAAGGAAAGACCACTTGTTATCAGGAAAATGAAGACTTGTAGTTTAACTTCTAAAAAGGAAACCTTTTAGTTTTAAATCTTAATTATATAGGATTAAAAGTTTATTTCATGAAAAAAAGGGTCTTTACTTATACAAAATGATACCTTACTAATGTTCAACATATCTTATGGTGTATTCTATCAACAATTGCTTTATAATAATACCAAATAATTGAGTAACAATATACAAAACTTGAGTATTACAAAACCAAATAGATCATAAAAGTGTGAAAGAGTAAACAATATGCATTTTAATAGCTAAAGTCCCGAAACACGAAAATGATTCATATGCAGATTTCAAGTTCTATTCTTTGTCCTTCATTCTTCTCAATAGTTCAAAAAAGAAGCATAGTTTACATTAGACCTTTTTCCATCTCCTATTCATTCATATTTTGTGTTTAGTTGTGTATTTCGACACAATCAAATTTAGAACTCCTAATCACTTTTGAACTTGTGAACATATACCACATAATATTGTGCAGTAAAAAAAAATTCTCTTCTTCAATTATTTATTTTTCACCTTTATTTGCTTTAAATATTCAGCTCCATAACTCATATCTAATTACCTATCAATTCCTACTATTAATAATATCCATTACTCTCATAATTAACATATTTATAACCCCCAAATATTTAATTTAAAGTTTAAGATACCTTATGCTATTCTTCTATTGTTGGCTATATAAATTCATCTTTTTGTTTCATAAGACCTACCCAAGATTTTCCTTTTCATTCTATAATTGAATTAGTAATGCTCTCATATCATTATTATATTATTAGATTCATGTTTTAGTTAGGTTCGATGAAGAAGGCTCTTGAATGTTGATTTGTTGTTAGAGGAGGTGTTGACGGGAGTTCGGAAAATTATGCACTAAGTGATTTGTATTTCTTTTTCCATCTATTTTTTATGGTCCTAAGGAGGATGTGTATGTTGCATTTTTTCCTTCTCTATTTATTTTTTGGTCTTTTCTCTCTATGAAATCACTTTAGGTTAGTTTTCTATAAATTTGTGATTGTCACAAGTCTGTATTTTCATTTGGGCTAAAAAAAATAACGCTACATATGTAAGTGGCAGAAATATGGCAGCCGGAGTCTCGCTGTTTAGTCTAATTTTCTCTCTTTAATCTGACCTATTTGTAAATATAAATTGCAGCATGTTGCGAGGTTTTATTTCCAAAACATGCTTTTAGTTACTAGCCTCAATATATAGTCATTGACGGTTGGCTTGCCAAGGCCAAACTTAATACGCATATATAAATATTTATTTGCACAAGCGATATGTCAAGGTTAAGGACAAAGTTATAACTTCCGATGCGAGTTTTTGTAACTTCGAATACATATATCGGAAGTTATTTTCAAAGTGGCTAAACAGATAAACTTTTATAAAATAGAATTGAGACTTAAATATGGGTTTCAAAATCGATTATATGTTTAGCCACTTTTCCAATCTCAAATGGTTGAATCCATTTGATGAATTATTCATTCAAAATAAGAGCATTAACTGAGAATGAGGTGAATACAAAGAGAGCTTCTTTGTATAGGATGTATTGATTTATTTTAAGTCATTTCTTATTACTGTTTTTTCACTTTTGTTTAATTAATGTTTATATTTTTTAATATTCAAATATTAGAGGAAGATCAGTTTGTGAATTCAATGAGATCTTCCGAATTTCATGTTTGTATTTTTTTTTTGAATATTTAATATTAATATTAATTCAAATATTAGAATATATTTTCTTTATGAATTCAATTTTTAATAATCACGCGAAGCGCGGACAAGTTTTCTAGTGAATAATAAACTTAATCCATTCAATCTCTCTCGACTCTTGAAACATGGTTGATCCAAAGTAAGATTTTATCAATTTTAATTTTGTATAATGATATTATCATATAATACAACCAGGTTAATAAGTTTTTCATTTAAAAAACAGTCTCCTATATTTTATTATTTCGTTTTTTTATTGTTTGTTAAACATTATCAATAGCTTCTTTTTAGGATTGTATAAAAGCTTCATTTTTCCTTTAAGTTTTAAATAATCAAATTCATATTTTTTAGTTGACATATTTAAATTTCAATAAATTATAAAAGAATAATATATGCCAATTATATCTAAAACAATAAACTTTAACTGAAAAAATAATATTAAAAAAATTGAAGAAACAGAACCTGATTCAAGTAACTTGGTCTGAAAATAAG
Source organism: Lycium barbarum (assembly GCF_019175385.1). Lineage (NCBI taxonomy): Eukaryota > Viridiplantae > Streptophyta > Magnoliopsida > Solanales > Solanaceae > Lycium > Lycium barbarum. Next base: position 9,655,099 of record NC_083339.1, on the reverse strand, counting down.
AACATTTTTCTTCACAAACTTTCAATAAAGCTTGATATCAAACAAATGCAGAACAATAATTTTTTTTTGCCACACACTTTAGCCTCTTGTTTTTTTCCAGAATAATATTGGTAAAGAGAAATCTGTTGAAGCCTTGAAGGAACAAAGAAAATATAAATAAAAGAGGAAGTGTTCGTTGATGTCAAAAGAAAGAGGACTGAGTATGGCATAGCCAAGAAAGGAAATGTAAAAGTCTTATTTTCATTGAAAAGGTAAAACAAAGAATTGATGATTAGTTTCACTTTTCTTCTATAAATTTTTGTATCAACATGTTACAAGCTTATTTTGAGGCCCCCTTTATGTCAAATCAAAGTACAAAAGATATCTTGTTTTTTTAGTGAAAATATGTAGTATTTTTTCCTATACAAAAGCTTATATAACTATTTTGGCATAAAGTGGGGCACCCAAAAGTTGAGACCTAAAGCCCAAAGCTTCACTATCTTTACCTTAAAGCTAACCTTGTATTTCACATGGTATCAGAGCTGAGAATTATATAAAATAAATAAGTCAAAACGATAGAACATGATGAGAGAAAATGGTTGTGCAAAAAAGCTCACCAAAGCTTGGCTTTGATACAAGTTTAGATTGAGTAAAATAGCTTTCCAAACTTAAACTTTTAGATGAAATAATCACACATAACTTCAACGTGGTATCAAAGCCAATTTTGATCAATTTGTTTGCACAACCACTTTTCTCGTCATATTCTATCATTTTATATTTTTTTTCGCTCTCTCTCAATTCAGCTCATTGAGCCACACACTTCACTCTAGACCAACTCCTTAACTTGTTGAGTTTGCTTTCTTTTTTATCTCAATTCGACTCTTCAACATGTTAGCTTAATCTTTCCTTTCAATCTTAAAAATGATCAAAAAAAAAATATCCAATGTACGCGTAAACACAAAGACAAATTGTAGGAGAATGTTAGAGAAATACACGTGTCCCATATCTGTTGTATTAGGGTGTCGTTTATAATTTGTGATAGGCCAATCAACCAATTGCCTTAAACTAAAGCGATTAATTGTGTCATGGATCACTCCACACCCCGCCTTAAGGTTCAGTTGAATGCTTAGATTCTTTCACGCGGTATTAGAGTAAGCGGGTAAAAAAAAATAAAGAAGCCCAAAATGATAGAACATGACAAGAGAAAGTGGTTGTGCAAATGGGCTCACCAAAGTTTGGCTTTAATACCAAGTTGAGTGTGTGTACAATAATTCTCCATCTTAAGCTTGTCAATGAGATGATCACACATCTCGAGATGGTGCCAGAGCAGACATAGTCCCTAGCTTCTAGTCTTATTGTTACCCATTATTAAAAAATTCATTTATTTGACCCATTATTAAAAAATACATTTATTGTTACCCAAACAGAATCAGGCTCATAGATGATGGAACAAGATGAGAATAATATTAAAATATATTTTGTCAAATAATTAAAGTTTTTAGATGATATGATCATAATTTAATAAAATTAAACTAATCATTCTTAGAACAAAGAAGTACAAAAAATATGTGCATCCTAATCGCAAAATCTTGGGTTCGAAGTAAAATTATTGTCTCAATTTAATTCCATCCATATTTCTATTAATAATAACTTGTACATCTTCAAATCATTGGATGCATAGCCAACCAATAATTAATCATTAGTTGTACATAAAAGTTAATACTTCTCAGAACATTTAGATAGAAAAAGCCCAAATCATTTCTCATATATTATGATGGTCCAAAATAGCAACAGACCCCAAACAAATTAAAGTATAGAAAAATAAGCACAATATGATGTCGTTTTATTTTAGCTCAATCTCAACTGGATTTGAAATCATAAGCTATATGATCTCTAACTGTCACAAACTATATGGTCTATTAATGGATATATTTAGCCTACTTATCAAGATTAAAGTTGTTCAGAATTTTTTTTTCTTTTTCAAATTGACATAAAGAAATCCACATTTTCATAATGGGGGAAAAGCTGTGTACATTTATTTACTTTGCTTTTTATTGATCTGGCTGAGGACAAAAAGTGAGTGTGCTAATTATGTATCAAGTTGACTACTTCCCATCCATCTATTCCTTTTATAGCTTTTTACAAATTGTGTCTCGTGTGTGCCTTTGCTATACAAAATTACAACGACAAATACATTAATGCCCCACCAGCCAAAGAGCATTATTCTTATTATCACATTTTACTAAAATGGAAAGAAATCGAAAGAAAGAAAAAATAAACATAAACATAACATCTTTCGAAGGGTCTGATCCTAGATTTAAATCTTTTGAGTTCTAATTTAGATCTACCACAACTATTTTGATCTACTGATTTTTTTGTTTGTTTGTTTAAGCAGATTTGTTGAATTCGAGATCAATTATTTGTGCTTATTAAGTGAATATTTTAGTAACATATATAGGGTCCAAGCAAAAGTTGCAGAATTTGGATAAATTCCTAAGTTACATTGTACCTTAGGTTTTCGTTACGAAATATATAAATTTCGGACTGTTGTACTTCAGATTTTCGTCACAAAATATATAAATTTCGGACTGTTCTATTTTTTAGTTAACCGTGGTTTAGCTAGATGATTTTTAAAAATCTATATCTATATACATACATATATATATATATAAAGGAGAGACATAGGCCCAGTGACGTGGTACTCTCTAGAGCCTAGAATTTCCCTATTAAACTTAATATTGAGAAGTCCAAAAGTCACTACTAATTAGAACCAACCAACGCACCCCTCGATTGGAAAACCAATAGTCATGCCTCATTAGTTGGCTGTTATGTACGCCTCATTAGTCTACTGTTATGTGCTAAGGAAAACCAACAAACGCACCCCTCAACTGGAAAACCAAAAGTTACCATCTACAGGGACCCCGCAAACAACACTCTAATCGGTGATCTTTTTCTTTCCCTTTTTTCCCCTTTCTTGATACTTGTCATAATTGAGATAAATGGATGTAGCTTTCTAATAAACACGTCAGATACATAATATACATATTCATCATATTGATGAGTTACTAAGTGGATAATCTCTACCTTCTCTTGAAAAAAATGACGGATGCGATTATCAGATAAATTTTTTGGCTTGATTGCACTTCATACACAATGAACTTTGGTCTATCTAATTCCCCCCATTTTGCAGTCCATTTCAACAATCTTCTCTTTGTTCTTCTTTCTTTTTGAAAGAATGTGCAAGACCATCAATTTTTACGTCTACCGGAAATATCGACATAGTGATCAAGAAAATGTATACCTGATATTCGGCTAAAGGTATATATTTATATTACATTATCGCATCATATCTTATGCATAATTGTGTTGTGACATCATTATGTTGAGTGTTTCGGGCTTATTACGATTTTTATGTGTGTAGAAAATGTCGGATGAACTCGATCAAAAAGAGGTGATTTTGGCTTGAGTTGAAGCAACGGAATGAAGATTGAATGATGACCGAGCTCGCACAAGGTCCTCGCCGCACGAGACTGGCAAGCAAACAAAGATGGGGGAAGTCATTATCTGAGTCTCTTAATATCTAAAGAAAGTTGTTTTATTCACTTTACAACTTAATTGCTCTTACTATTTATTCTTTGTTAGTTAAAAAATTCAAAATATTATACCTCGGAGGATTGATTAAATTGACTTTCTTGGTGATACGAAAGTTTGACAGAAATATTTATTTGTGGGATCGATTCCGGACTTAAAACCGAATTATATTTGCGACAAAAGGTTATCCTTTGTCGACAAAGGTTATCCTTTTTGTACGAGTTTTGAGTGTGATCAATACCCATATAGAATCTAGGAAGTAGAAATAATATCTTGTAATGCCTACGATTGATGGGCTTTTATTTTATTCAACATTATAAGTTTTATATATTTAATCACAGAGTAAGCTTCATACTACTATACTGAGTAGAGTCCATTAGTAACTGGTGCAATGGTATGTTATGTAGAGCGAAATCTTTTGATTCTCCAATTAAATTTATTGAATAATAATAAGTTTCTCTTCATGATGTCATTTTTTGTTGTGTATGAGTTGATGCTAATACTTTTTACTTTACCTCTCATTGGTTTCTAACATATATACTAGAAGCTTTACGTTAAGAAACACATCTAGATTTTATTGTGATTTAATAGTTTTAATAATTTATATATCTGAGCAATTCACATATATGAAGTATAAGTTTACTCATATCTTTCACGATTGTGAGATAATATATGGTACACATAATCTAAATGAAAAAGGACTAGCTTTATAACAAATACTGTTGAAAATATTATTACTGTCAATGAAGTCCGACACCACATAATTTGGCATGGTCGTCAATGACACATTCTTATATAGTTTGCTTTGCTTTTCTTTCTTATTTATTCCTTAATAAAAAATATTAGTAGCATGTAAATTCAACAAGGTTTACTAGTTATAATAGTAACTTCGGGTGATAAACATTCACTTGAATGATCACCAATAAAATTTGCAACCAAAATAATTAATGTTTTAGCTTATCGGGGATTTAGAAAAATAATTTAAATCAATTTGCTTCCTAAGTCACTTTCATACTTTGACTTTAAAAAACACCACCTTAAACTTAAGGAACGTACAATGTTGCTTCAAAAAGTGGGAAATGATACTAATTAAAACTAGTCCATGAAAAGACTTGTTACCAATTAATGGAGTTTAGGGTAGACAACTTAAATCTGATTTAGAAAAATAATTTAAATCAATTTGCTTCCTAAGTCCCTTTCATACTTTGACTTTAAAAAGCACCACCTTCAACTTAAGGAACGTACAATGTTGCTTCAAAAAGTGGGAAATGATACTAATTAAAACTAGTCCGTGAAAAGACTTGTTACCAATTAATGGAATTTAGGGTAGACAAATTAAATCTCATGTCCTCCAACATATTCCCTTATATATAAATAAATAACTAATAATCTTGTAGTCCATGGTCAAATGACTAAAGGAGTGGCTCAACTAACCATGGCAGATATAGAATAGGTAGATAAACATCATACTCCACGAGTTAGTTTTAGAATCTCATGAGCAAATTAAAGTGGCGAATAAAAATAACATAAATTTTATAATATTGTGCATGCTGTTTCTAAGACCACTATTAACTATAGACAAATTATCTTAATTAAGTTTATAACAATGGTGGTGTGTAATAACTTGGCCGCCCTCAAATGGAATTTTAATTTATACTAACACAAAAACTTTAATGTGAGAGATAAGGGTGAAGTCATGGTGATGATTTCGATAGAAATCTAAAAATTTGTTGCAATTCTGTATTTTTGTTAAAGATTTTCTTTAATATGTACAAATAATTTATCCAGAACTCACTAAGCAAAAAAGAAAAAAAAGGATTCAAAACCCATAAACTAAAAAAATTTGACTTCAGCTCTGGGGATAGTACTTTCATTACAAAATATAGGATTTTTAATCCTAATAGGAAAGGGACGGAAACAGATGCTCAACTTAAAGTGAGTAATCAAAATTCCGTACTCGATCTCATTATTTTTTATAGAATTCTGTGAAATCGTCGTTGATGAAAGTCGTATGTATGATTTGGAGGAGATCTTTCACATCTTTCGAAATCATCCACACCAAGGTTAGAAACATGATTTGCTTGAAATTCTTAAGTCTAATGACAGATGTAAGCTAAAAATAAAAATTAGTAGATATTTTTATATTTCACCTAACATTATAGGCTGGTGACTTTGCCTCCTAGATTCAGATATTGTCAAATTAGAGAATTAAAAGACTAATTGCAGCTTTTTACCTCTAACTATGACAATCAATCAGATTTCAATTTGTACACGATACTGATTTGGACGCTAATTGTTTCATAATCAATGGTTTAAAGCACTTACAGCGACTCATCAAAAAAATTGTACTGCTTATTGTGGATTACAGGAATATTTTCAGATATCTCACAAATATATATTAGTATTATCTAAGTATCATGCTTTCCAGTAACTCGATTAGGTCAACTAAAAGAAATTACCAGACTTTGGCTTTTCTAATACAGTGATGATGACATCACTTTTTTTCCTTTTCAAATCTTCATCTTAAATCTTAATCTTAATTTGCTGGTTTACTTTAGTCCTTTTTACCTGAAAAGGTGTATGGTGTTGAAGTTGAAATATACCTTCCTCTGGCATTTGGCGCCGTAGAAAAAATATCTTTTTTAATTCTTTGTTTAAGCAGGATTTTTGGCTCTTAAATAACATAGTTCATTTTTTACCAACACAAACCTGAACTAATAAAAAAATTAGGTGTAGACAATACACTCCCCAATTTTTGTTTTCTCCTTAATTCCTAATGAAATTCATAGGGGCACGGGACCAAGATACTCTAATAAATGAAAGAAAGATAAAAAAGAATATCAAACTATCAATCTTAATGATACTATATATTTATCTTTTTCCAGTGGATATATTAACTAAAAGAAAGCAAGAAAATGATGATGGTTCAACGGGTAAGGCGTAAGCTAGCAAACTTATGCAATAAAGGAGTAGAATTGGCTTCTTTATTTCTGATGCAGTAAAATATGACACAATTAGTATTTGTGAATCAAACAAATTTTACTATGAATGTTAAACTAATTTTTATAATCATATTTCAATTTTAAATATTATGAGTGCATCTCACGTAGTTTCTAAACGTTCAAGAATAATAATAAATTGAATGTATGAATTTTCAATTAAATAAAATTAATCTTCAAAGTTCAAACCTTTTCATTAGTTTGCTTTGACATGGAAGATATTGTTTTGACACAAATATCTTGCCGTAAGATTAATTTAATTTGAATTTAAATATATTCACCCTAAGATGAGAAAGATTTTTTTTATTAGTAGTAGCTAGATTAAATCTTGAGCAGAGCTTAAGCATCTGGGATTGACAGAGCTATGCTAGCTTGTCCAAGAGAAGTCAGTTGACACTCTTTCATCGGAAATTACATTGTGTAAATAGGTCAAACTTATTTTATTGTATAAATATTACTCCCCTTAATTCTGTGTATATATATCTCTTTATATTTTAATTTCTTTTCGTAAAAATTCTAGCCGCGCATCCCTATGAATTGTAGTCATGAATACAAGGAATGCCAATATGAGATATACAATGAGAAGGAAGTCCTCATTGATCAATAATCTCTATCTGAAAAATATTAGGCTAATGGATAAATTAACTAGCAATTAACAAAAAACAAAGGGGACCCTCCAACATATAATCTGCAGTCATATAATCTAAAGTCTATGGGTTTAGACTTATTAGTCAGAAGGAATGAACCAAAGGTTTGTGGAGATCAATTCATGGCCCGCTTTGATTGGTTTTAGTGAATTTTAGTAGTCATGCTTGGACTAAACTAACCCATAATCACATACTTCTTGTCTACATTTTATTGATTTATAATTAATTAATAACCAATCATGTGTTAAAATACTTACCAACTTAAACTAAAGTCTAAAACAATAATAACAAGAAAAGAACCCATATCTTCCGGTGTTTAGTTAATTAAAACTTGAGAATTGTTCCCATGTGACATGAAGAATATAATTGCAATATCTTAGCTGGTGATCCACTTTATCATAGACAAAATACTTTATTAACTGAAATTAGAAGGATAAAATTAGACTTCGTTAATTAACACATTGATTAACCAAAAAGAAAAAAAAAATCACAGCTAACGAATGTAGTGGGATGATTAAAACATCTTTTCACCCCTAATAAGATTTTTGTGTTTAAAATGGAGTGTTAGGGAATATTCTGCACTTATTTAGAAGATTTATAGGATAATTAGCATTTACTATAATACATCATGTTTACATTTCTAATTCGATTGTATTACCATGCATTTATTCTTGTACAGTTGTACTTATTACATTCCCATTTATTCTTTGATTGTAATGTTATATACTGATTGTAAATAGATAATGCGATACCCACTTGGTGGGGTTATTCCACCAAAATATTTTAATTTGAGTGGAAAAAAAAATCATTTTTCACTTCTTTCTTTATCATGGCATATTCTTCTCCCACCCTTGATTTTCCAGAAAATATCACACCTGTCACTTTGGTGCTCCCCCTCCACCCACAAATGCCTTTGCAATTAGCAAATCTTCTTGTATTTGCTCGACTCGATCTAAAGAAACTCCAACTAATTAATGTTGCTTTGAACTTGGATAAAAATATTGACACGATTGTGAAAAAGGTTCAAATTCACACATACCACATCTACTTTTTATTTTATACTTTAAAATTACCCCGTTATACTTTGGTTAAAATTTATTTTCAAATCTTGAAGCTCTCTTTGGAACCCAAAACCGGAGGTATATATGGTTCATAATAGGGCAGAGAAGCCAATCTGCATGACTTGATCATAACGATCATAGACCAAATAGCCATTGCAACGATATTTAAAATCTCTGATAACTTATAAATTAACAGCCACAACATATAACTTAGAGTAATTTGGTCTTGGGAAGCCAGCACCGCAAAAATCTCATGTTATATATTTTTGAAAACTTTTATGTGATAATGGTGTCTTGAAATTCTTTGCTTTCATGACAAATGTACGTCAAAGAAATAGCCAGGTATCTTTATATATAGTTCACCTAAGACTATATATAGGCTGGTGATTTTTATATATAGGCTGGTGATTTTTGCCTCCTAGATTGAGATATTATTAATTATAGAATTATACTAACCTTAGCCGTATGTTAAGAGGCGCATAGCACATGCTAGCTCCTGTTTCATATGATTACGACATGATCAAATTTCAGTTTGTGACAATGATTCCACGTTAATATATTTCTATAATCAACAGTTTATAGAACTTACGGGTCATAATTAACTAAATATTTTCTTATATGGCCAGACCTTTAAAATAATTTAACTAATTCTAAAATTGGTCTTAACCGACATTTAAACGAGATTTTGTAGTGCATGTAACTTTCTTCTATTCAAATTATAAAAGAATACGTCGAACCATTTCCTCGAAATAAAGTTAGTTGTCAAAATATAATATAGAGTTGTATAAGTTATGTATCATGTTCAACGCAACCTGCGACTCGGGAGCTAGCTACTTCTTAGGCAAGAGCAGAGATATTGTTTACGATATGAATTCAACATAATTCAATAATTTTCTCCCAATTAAAATTTGTTTAGATCTTTAAAATTTATTTAATATTTACAAAATATAAATTTAGAACCAATAACTTCAAAGAATTTAATTAAATAAACTTTGATACTGAATCTGTCTATGTTCTTATGCATTGCGTGAAAGATCATTAGTTCTTGCTTGGAGTTTTATTGTCAGCTTAACAATAGATCGCATTTGAGAAAGTAGTTTTTCGGAATTGAAGTTGATGAAGATAAAACTTTTACTTAATATTAGTAATATTATGTCGTTTTAGGTTATTTCTTGAAGCTCGAAATTAAAGAGAATACTATAATTCAAATGGGAGTGTCATATATACTTGGTGAAATTAACTTGTATGCAGTCCTTATGAATAGAACTTGGAGGTCACTAGGGTATTGACTTTTAGAGAGGAAAGGTGACCGGAGTTAGGGTACCGCGAGGAGTTCATTCAGATCTTCTTCGTCAAAAATTTATTGCACATATAAGATTAAAATTATTATTTATGTATATATTTATATAATAAATATTGAATCCCTTTGATTTCTTTATTTATTTACGGCTGTTATTTTTATTTAATTCAGTATTATATTTCTGAAATTTAGTTGTTTAGTTGAGGTAAAATAGGAGTTTATTTAGTACCCTAGTTGAGATAGAATAGGAGTCTTTCAGCTATTTATTTCTTTATCGTGAATGAATAAAGAAGTAGAATTTTTCTAGTTCTGTATTTTTTTTTTTCTCTTCTCAGTAAAAACAACAAATGGTATTAGTAGCTTTTTGATTCTAAGGGATTGTGAGTTAGAGAAGACCAAAAACAGAAAACCTAAAACCCAATACTGTTATGGCTTCAAGCAATTTTTCAATTCCTTCACCCCCTATTTTTTTAGGAGAGAATTATCCAATTTGGGCTGTGAAGATGAGAACCTATTTGCGAGCATATGATTTGTGGTAAGTGGTAGAGGTTGGTGGAGAGATAAATCCCTTGCCAAATAATCCAACAATGGCGCAGATTAAGAATCACAGAGAAGAGGTTTCGAAAAAATTCAAAGTTTTCTCTTGCATTCAATCAGCACTTTCTGATGTGATTTTCACAAGAGTTATGGCCTGTGAGACTGCAAAGGAGGCTTGGGACAAGTTGAAAGAAGAATTTCAAGGAAGTGACAAGACCAGGAAAATAAGAGTGATAAATCTGAGAAGAGAGTTTGAAACTCTCAGAATGAAGGACTCAGAAACCATTGAAGAATTCTCCAACAAGTTGATGAAGGTTGTAAACCAGATCAGACTTTTAGGAGAAGAACTTTCAGACACAAGAATCGTTGAAAAAGTTCTTGTGAGTTTACCAGAAAGATTTGAAGCAAAGATCCACTCGAAGATTCGAAGGATCTCACAAAAATGTCACCTTTAGAATTTGTACATGCTCTTCAAGCTCAAGAGCAGAGACTATCCTTGAGGCTAGAAAAAGTTATTGAAACTGCTCTTCAAGCCAAGTTCAAAGGGAAGATGCAGATGCAAAATGAAGGTAAAAAATCAAATATTTATACTAATTTTGGTAGAAAAAACCAAGGTGATTCTCGAAATGGAGCCGAGAAGAAAGAAAATTTTCCACCGTGTAAGTTCTGCAAGAAAACCAATCATAAAGAGGATGATTGTTGGTTTCAAGGGAAGAAACAACCTCTTCAATGTAGATACGGCCAAGTTGAAAAGTTTTGCAGAGTGAAGAAAGAGCACAACAAACAAACTCAAAAAACCAACGTTTCGGAAGTTGAAGACCAGGAGGAGCTTGTGTTTACAGCAATGGTAGCAACGAGATTGGATGAACAAAGCACATGGTTTCTGGACAGTGGTTGCACCAACCACATGAAGCAACGAGATTGGATGAACAAAGCACATGGTTTCTGGACAGTGGTTGCACCAACCACATGACCAGCAAACAAGAATATTTTACGAAGTTGGAATCTGCCAAATGCCTTGTTAAGTTGGCAGATAACAGCAAGTTAATAATTACTGGTAACGGAACTATGGCAATTGAAGCTTCCAAAGGTACTAAATTAATTCAAGATGTTTTATTTGTGCCTGATCTTGATCAAAATCTGTTGAGTGTTGGTCAAATGCTAGAACAAGATTATGGTTTGTGGTTCAAAAATAAAAAATGTGTTGTTACTAATCCTAGTGGCCAAGAAGTGATTACTGTTGAAATGATAAAAAGAAGTTTTCCTTTCGATTTGAACTCAAATTCTGAGGAAGCTTGTCGAAGTAGTAGATGTGAGTAAGATTCAAAATTATGGCACAAAAGACTTGACCACTATAATTTGAAATCAATTCAATATGCTCAAAAGCATGATTTAGTGAAGGAGTTGCCTGAAATTGAGCTATGTTCTGATGTGTGTGAAAGTTGTCAACTAGGAAAGCAACACAGATTGTCCTTTCCAAAGTCAACAACATGGAGAGCAAGTGCGAAGTTGCAACTGGTCCATTCCGACATTTGTGGACCAATGAAAACTCCTTCTCTCAATGACAGCAAGTATTTTATTCTGTTTATAGATGATTTCACTCGAATGACTAGGGTATATTTTCTTAAACGAAAGCTTAAAGTGTTTGCTAATTTTTAAGAAGTTTAAAGCTTTTTCTGAAACTCAAAGTGGGTGTGTGTTGAAAACTATTAGAACAGACAATGGGAAGGAGTATACTTCAAGTTAGGGTTGTTCACGGTTTTGGTTAAAATCAAAACCAAACCGAAAATTTAACCAAACCGAATAAAAAAACCGACATTTGGTTTGGTTTGGTTTGATTTGGTTTTAAATTTTAAAAACCGATAATATTTGGTTTGGTTATGGTTCTAGTAAAAAATAACCGAACCAAACTGATAAATTATATACATAAATTTTATAATTATTTATATGTATAATATTAGTTTTTCATAAATAATTATAAATATTTTATACCTTTTAATCATTAATTTGATTTTTGGTCTACTTATTTCACATGATTGTTTAAGGCCTACTTATTTCACATGATTGTTTAAGGCCCGTGTTTTTAAGAATATGCCAAAGCCCATGTCTTTAAGTCTTTTAACTCTTTAAGTGTTAAGTGTAAACCTACTAACAGAAGCTCATGTTAGAGTCTAATGTCTCCAACTTAAATTTTTAGCCTTTCTTTGTCAGCCATTTGATTTTAGGTTGTTTCTTCTTCTTTTTTCCGAATTTATACCTTTCTTTTTTCTTGTTTGAATGGGTCCTAAACTTCTAATATTTTTCATATGAAAAGGACAGAGGTTGTAGATTTGGAGGTTCCTATAGAAGATACTTCAGTAACATCAGCATTTGTTGCAACTCAAGCACATAGTAATGCCCTAATACTTCTTTCGTGGGTAATCCTCCTAAAAAGCAGAAAAGAACAACTCCTTGTAGTCAAGACCCTAGCCTTGGGGATAATGATAGAAAAACATCTGAAGTTTGGGATTATTACACACAGTTTTTTGAATAAGATGGGAGAATTGAGGGGAAAATGCAATTACTGCCCCAAAGTTTGGGATCATTACACAAAGTTTTTTTATTTCATATATTTTCATTTTAATTTTAGGTAGTCTTTATGTTTAATTAATATGTATGTTTGTAACAACAACTAAAAGCTCCAATGCTCTACTTTATTTCCAGGTATGTATATTAAGATGACAAAAATGGTGCAGCCACTACTAAGTTCGTTTTTAGCTCTATATTTAATAGTTTAGCAACTTTGAGTAACTTAAGTACTATACTATCACTAATAGTGAAAATGTTTCTATGATGTATATCGTTCCACCTTAAACTATAAATAAAAGTTATCGTTTGAACAAAAAAAAAGACATGTCTTTTTCAACTTTTTAATGTTTTACTGATAAGTCTAATGGCTGGTAGTCATAAACCGAAAAATCGAACCAAACCGAACCAACCCGACAATAACCAAACCGGTGGTTGTTATTTTATTTGGTTTGGTTATGGTTTTAGACATTTGAAAACCGACTAAATTGGTTTGGTTATGGTTTTAATCAATAACCGACCCAAACCGAACCATGAACACCCCTACTTTAAGTGAATTCCATTTATTTAGTGATGATATAGGAATTGAGCATCAACTTACAGTCTCTTACTCACCCCAGCAAAATGGAGTTTCTGAGAGGAAAAATCAGTCGGCTCTTGAGATGGCTAGGTGTATGATTTTTGAGAAAACTTTGCCGAAGTTCTTTTGGGCAGAAGCGGTGGACACATTGATTTATTTGCAAAATAGACTGCCAACAAGGGCTATGGATGGGATGACACCAATTGAAGCTTGGAATGGTATAAAACCATCAATAGGGCATCTAAAAGTGTTTGGTTCGTTGTGTTATACTCATGTACTAGCTGTCAAACGGAGTAAGCTTGATGAAAAAGCTAAAAAAGGAATTTTGGTTGGTTATAGCTCTATCTCTAAGGGCTATAGAATTTACAATATTAAATCTGGAAAAGTTCTTATTAGTAGAGATGTGAAGGTGGATGAAGATGCTTATTGGGATTGGAATATCTCTCAAGTCAGAAAGATGACTGTTGAACCTGCTTTTCAAGATTCAACTGAAGACTTGGAAGTAGAAAATGATGAAGATTTTTCTGTTAGAGGCACTAGACCGTTGGCTGAAATTTATGAAAGATGTAATCTTGCTGTCATGGAACCTTCAAATTTTCAAGATGCCAACGAGGTTGAAGAATGGAAGCAAGCAATGAAGGAGGAAATAGCCATGATTGAGAAGAACGAGACATGGAAACTCATTGACAAGCCTGAAAATAAGCAAGTTATTGGAATTAAATGGTTTTACAGAGTGAAGTTGAATGCAGATAGATCTATCAACAAGCACAAAGCAAGGCTGGTTGTTAAAGGTTATTCTCAACAACCTGGAGTTGATTACTCTGATACTTTTGCACCTGTTACAAAGATAGACACCATCAGAATTTTGATTGCATTGGCTACACAAATGAAATGGAAAATCTGGCATTTAGATGTCAAATCTGCCTTCTTGAATGGTTTTCTAGAAGGGGAGATCTATGTAGCTCAACCTGAAGGTTTTGTGGTTCAAAGAAGTGGAGGTAAGGTGTATAAGCTTCAAAAGGCTTTATATGGGTTGAAGCAGGCTCCAAGGGCTTCGTACAGCAGAATCGATGCTCATTTGTGCAATCAAGGTTTCCAAAAGAGTGACAATGATGCTACGCTCTATATGAAGACTGTCCCAAAAGATGGCTCATTAATTGTTTCTTTATATGTTGATGATTTGCTTATCACAGGCAGTGATGAGAAAGAGTTGCAGAAATTTAAAGTGAAAATGGAGAAAGAATTTAAAATGTCAAATTTGGGAGAGATGAAGTATTTTTTGGGGCTGGAAGTATACCAATAAGAGGCTGGAATTTTTCTCAATCAGCAAAAGTATGCTTTGGAGATTCTGAAAAAATTCAGAATGCAAAATTGTAAACCAGTCCCTACACCATTGGTTTTGAATACCAAATTTTCAAAGGAAGATGGAGCCCAAAAGTGTGATGCTTCCTTTTATAGAAGTTTGATTGGAAGTCTCTTGTACTTTACGGCTTCAAGACCTGATTTAATATATGCTGCTAGTTTGCTTTCAAGATTTATGCAAAATCCCAGCGACATTCATTTTGCAGCTACGAAAAGAGTGCTTAGGTACTTAAAAGGTATTGTACAACTTGGAATATGGTTTAAACCGGTTGAAGGTGGTGCTTTGCTTGGCTTTGTTGATAGTGATTGGGCTGGAAATATTGACGATATGAAGAGCACTACTGGCTATGCTTTTTCCTTGGGTTCTGGTGTGTTTTCATGGAATTCAAAGAAGCAAGAAATAGTGGCACAATCCACTGTAGAGGCAGAGTATGTAGCAGCATCTACAGCAGCAAATCAGGCTATTTGGTTAAGAAAAATTCTGAAGGATCTTGGAATGGTATTGCAAGTCGCAACTAAGATCAAGTGTGATAACAAATCAGCAATTGCAATTGCAGAAAATCCAATGCAACATGGTAAAACAAAGCATATCCTTGTCAAGTTTCATGCCATTCGAGAAGCCAAGAAAAACAAGGAAATCAAGCTTGTTCATTGTTGTTCTGAGGATCAACTTGCTGATATTTTTATCAAAGCTCTTCCCAAATTATGATTTGAAACTCTTCGTGGACAACTTGGAGTTACCAGCAAACATCTCAAGGAGGAGTGTTGAAGTATTGAGCTATTTACGGCTATTATTTCTATTTAATTTAATATTATATTTCTGAAATTTAGTTGTTTAGTTGAGGTAAAATAGGAGTTTATTTAGTACCCTAGTTGAGATAGAATAGTAGTCTTTCAGCTATTTATTTCTTTAACGTGAATGAATAAAGAAGTAGAATTTTTCTGGTTCTGTATTTTTTTTCTCTTCTCATTAAAAACAACAACTTTTTTATATTTTGAATCTCCTTAATAAAAATCATGTCCGTCACTAAACCGTAAATTAACAAAATATTAGAGAGAAGCGCCAAAAATTAGGAAATGGCCTATCGGCTCTGTCAACACTCAACAACGAGCTGACAATATAGTATAATAGAATTTGTATTCTTACCTAAAACGGACTTAGTTGTTAATCAAAGACAGAAAAAATGTGGTGTAGATCATTCCATACAGTTGACCTTTCCCCTATTGGCAAATAATTAGAGATGATCACTTTGTGGCAATACACATGGAGTCAAGAAACGTAGGAGTATGACTTATAATATGAGCAATGTTGATCTTCTCTTTTGCATGTCATAGTATTCCACATTCTAATAGTGCTAGTGTTCTCTAACAATTAACGTCTAATTCAACCCCAAAAGATCGCTCATGAAGTGAGGATTATCCAAAATCGTATAATGAGACCAATTTCACATACATCTCACAACCAATGTGGGACATAACTTAACACCTCCGGCACGTCCAAATTGTCAATTGTAGTGTGGAAAATATGATATGAAATTCCAACATGGGATAAATCAAGAATTAGGATTGGTATAACTCGATCCTATATCATGATAAGAATCTCAACCCCAAAAACTAACTCATGAAATGAGCATTGCCCAGAATACTTATAATTATAAGTAAGAACAATTCCACATCCCACAACCGATATGTGGGACAACATAACACATAACAAATGTTGTTTTAGTTATATGGTCCTTATAATACAGGAGATCTTTATGAAGTCATTTTCTTCAATGGGAGATCATTTCTTTCTAAATTTGGGTCCTCTAGAGAAAAGGAAAAAAAGTGAAGAAGCATAAAACTTAATGGATCAAACTGTCCATCTAAAAGTTAGTAACAGATTTATGAAAAGTTAGTTAAGTCCTTAACTATAATTAGGAAGGATGTTAGTTAGTTAATGATAGTTAGACTCTTAATCATTTTGTACTTGTATATATATGAGATAACACATATCTCATTAACTAATGACATAAGATTGAATCATAGAAATTCTCTCTCTACAATGCTTGTGTGTTCTTCTTCTTCTTCTTGTTCAAAATAATCTCATAGTTCTCTTGTTCTTAGTGTAATTCTTCATTCACGTGTGGTAGATTAAATAAATAACATGGTATTAGAGCATACACTGTGATTACACAGTGAATTCGATCGAATTGAGTCAAAGTTACGTTCATATTCCTCTCAAACCAGTACAATCGGGTGAAAAATCTGGAAAAAAAACTTGAAGGTACAGCAATGGCAATTGATGATGCAATGAATAACAATGTCAAAAATACTCAAATCAACAACAATAATACTCAAGGTGATCAGGGAAATGGATCCACTCAAAATGCAACTGGAAACCTAGGTATTGAGATTGATTATAATCATCCTTTATTTTTGGCACCTACTAATCAGAGTGGAATTCACATTATCTCTTTTTAATTAACTGGCATTGAGAATTACTCTATCTGGTATAATTCAATGAGAATTACCTTGTTAGGGAGAAACAAAATTGGTCTAATAGATGGCACATATAGCAAGGATAAGTTTCCAGAAAGTCTGTGGAATAGATGGGAAAGAGTTAATGCCATAGTTCTATCTTGGATTATGGCAGCTGTAGAAAAATGAATGTTAGGAGGAATGATGTATGCAACAAATGCACAATTAGTCAGGGAAGAGTTATATGAAAGATTCAATAAAATTGATGGATCTAGAACTTTTAATGTGCACAAGGAAATTGCAACTCTCACACAAGGCACATCTTTTGTTTCTGCTTTATTCTAAACTGAAGAATTCGTGAGAAGAGTTTGAAGCCTTGATTCCTATACCTAGCTGTAACTGTGACAAATCTAAAGAGTTTGTGATCCACTTACAAAATTTGAAGTTGTTCCAATTCCTAATGGGGCTTAATGAAAGTTATAACCAGGTCAGACGTCAGATTCTATTTATATGTCCTATGCCTAATTTGAACCAAGCTTATTCTATGGTAGCTAGTGATGAGGGTCAGAAGTCTATAGCTGCTGCTTTAGGGTCGCTAGGTCTGAATCCTACCTCAATGGAAAATGTTGATGTAGCTATGTACTCTAGAAACAACTCTGGAAATCAGAAGTTTAAGAGACCTTTTGGACAGCCTCAAAGTCAACCTCAGAATCTGTATTGTGAGTTGCGTAAAATGAGGAATCATGCCACTGAGAAGTGCTTCAAAATAGTGGGGTATCCTGCTGACTATAAACCCAAGAGAAGGCAGTACAACAATCTCACAAGCAACTATGAAGGTGGTTCTAACTTTAACTCTAGAAGACCTGCTGGTTATAATGTTGTGACTGAGACTGATGGACAAGTAAGTCAGCTAAATTCAAGTCAGGGGATGCAAAGTGGTAGTAGCTCATCTCAACATCCAGGAGGAGCAGGAAGTAGCCAAGAGTATGAAGAGTAGCAGATAGGACCATATGGCTTTTCTAAAGGACAATATGAACACATTGTGAGCCTACTCAAAAGCAAAGGTGAAGGTGACACTGCTTTCTCAGCAGTAGCAGGTATGCATACTGCTTTATATACTTCTAAGAACTATGCATTAGCACTAATTGGTGATAAAAGTCTTAGAGACTGGATAATTGACACTGGTGCTACTAATCATATGATAGCTGATAAAAAGTTGCTAGACCATGATACAGTGACACAAACTAATGAACCTAAAAAGGTAGACCTCCCAAATGGAGATGTGTCACTAGTAACTGATACAGGTGCTAGTACCATATCTGAAAGAAGCACCATCAATAATGTGTTCCATATACCTCAGTTTCAGTATAATTTGATGTCTGTATCTCAGATTACAAGAGAGTTAATGTGCTCAGTTAATTTCTTTTCTCATTTTTGTGTGTTACAAGATCTCTTCACTGGGAAGGTGAGGGAGATTGGTAAGCTAGAAAATGGACTCTATATCCTAGTAAATCAGTCCTTCATACAAAACAAGAAGGTTGCTCTCTTTGCTGGAAACACCAGAAATGGAAATAAGTGGATAACCAATGCTGTTGATATAGATTTGTGGCATAAGAGGTTGGGACATATGTCAGCAGTTTCTTTAAATAAAATGCCGAATGTTAGCATAAACACCATTGCAAAGCATATTGATTCTTGCACTACTTGTCCTTGTACAAAACAAGTTAGACAAAAATTTCCTAACAGTTGTATCAAGACTATTACTGCTTTTGATCTTATACATATGGATGTATGGGGTCCTTATAAAACAGCTATATTTGATGGCCACAAATATTTCTTAACAGCAGTAGATGACTTTACTAAAATGACTTGGGTGTTTTTGCTAAGACTGAAGTCTGATGTATGTGTGATCTTACAGAATTTCCTGAATTATGTTAGTACACAGTATGGCACAACTATCAAGTGTGTTAGAACTGATAATGGAACTGAGTTCCTGAACACTACTTGTAGTAAAATGCTTCCAAATAGAGGTATAATTCATCAAACTAGTTGTGTATACACTCCTCAACAAAATGGAGTGGCTGAGAGGAAACATAGACATATTTTAGAGGTTACAAGGGCTATCATATTTCAAGGACAATTCAATTATGGGGAATTTGTGTGCAAACTATTGTGTACCTGATAAACAGGATGCCAAGCAGTATATTAACAAACAAATCTCCCTATGAAAGACTATACAACAAACTACCAATGCTCAGCCATCTAAGAGTGATAGGCTGTTTGTGTTTTGCTAAAAATCTGCAGGTATATGACAAACTTATGTCTAGATCTAAAGTTGTTGCGCTTATGGGCTACTCTGCAACTCAAAAAGGTTACATTTTATATGACCTTCATGCTAAGACACTATTTGTGAGTAGAGATGTACAGTTTTAGGAATGAGTGTTTCCATTTGAGTCTATGACTTCCAACACCCCTAGGTTGATGCCTAACACAACCTCAAATGCATATTTGTTTGACATTGAGTATTCCTCTTATATGATACCTACTCAACCTGAAACAATCAGACTTGTTGATGGAGATATGAATAGTGCACCTGTTGGTACTAATATAGAGCATGGCATAACTCATAGTGAAATTCATAATCAATCCTCTAGTATGGAATCACCAGATGTAACTCCCACATCATTACCACCACTTGCCACTTCCAGTGTTCCCTTACAACCTTCCACAACTACATCACTTCGTGAAAGGAGGTCCTCTAGGACCAAAGTTACACCTAGTTGGATGAAGGATTTTGTGTCTCTAAATATCCATCAAGATGTTTCTTATCCCCTAACTCACAGTATCTCATATAAGAAACTTAGTCCTGCATATCAAGCTTATGTTGCTAAGATGTCAACTAGTACTGAACCTAGAAACTATGCAGAAGCAATGAAAGATCCAAAGTGGATAGATGCTATGAAATGTGAGATAGATGCTTTGGAAAGCAATAACACTTGGAAAATAATTAAACTGCCTCAAGGTAAAATCCCTATAGGCTGTAAATGAATTTATAAGATAACGTACAAAGCAAATGGAGAGATTGAAAGATATAAATCTAGGCTTGTGGCCAAGGGCTACAGCCAAAAAGAAGGCATTGATTATCAAGAAACTTTTTCTTCAGTAGTAAAAATGAAAACAGTCAGAATGGTACTATCTCTTGTTTCTATGAATCAATGGCATGTCCACCAAATGGATGTCTATAATGCCTTTCTACAAGGTGATCTTTATGATGAAATTTACATGGAATTGCCCCAAGGATTCAAGAGCTAGGGGAGATGAAAGTATGTAGACTCATTAAATCCTTGTATGGGCTTAAACAAGCTCCAAGACAATGGAATGCAAAGCTTACTGAGGCCCTAACAAAGGCACAGTTCAAGCAAAGTCAATTTGATCACTCCTTGTTCATTAAGAAAGAAAGTAGAGGAATTACAATAGTATTAGTATATGTTGATGATATGCTAATCACATGTAGCAATTTGCAACTAATCAAAGAAACAAAAGAATCACTTCAGAAAGCTTTCAAGATTAAAGATCTTGGTGAGTTGAAATACTTCCTTGGCATTGAATTTGCCAGATCTAGCAGAGGCATATTGATGCACCAAAGAAAGTATGTACTAGAGTTACTTTATGAAACTGGCTTAACTGCAGCTAAACCAGCCAGTACTCCAAGTGACATAAATGTCAAACTTACCACTAGGGAGTATGATGAGTACATTAGGAAACAAGCTAAGGCTGAGAGCCTACAACAAGGAGAAAAAGAGAAATACTTGGAGTATTTAGCTCAAGATAAATCGACAGATCAAGGTCTATATCAGAGGATCATTGGTAAATTATTATACCTTACCATGACTAGACTAGACATAGCATTTAGTGTCTAAACACTAAGTCAGTTCTTGCAAGAACCTAAGCAGTCACATATGGATGCAACCATGAGAATTATAAGATATTTAAAGAAACAGCCTGGACAAGGCATACTTCTATCAAGTAACAAGAACACAGAATTGACTGCATTCAATGATGCAGACTGGGCATCATGCCCTTTAACCAAGAGATCAGTAACAGGCTATGTTGTAAAGTTAGGAGACTTTGTGCTCACTTGGAAATCAAAAAATAAACTACTGTATCCAAGAGCTCAGCAGAGTCTGAATATAGAAGCATTGCAGCCACAACTTCTGAGATTATTTGGCTATTGGGTATATTGAAGGAACTTGATATTCATTTTACAAAATCTGTTGAGATTCATACTGACAGTAAAGTTGCTATACAAATTGCAGTCAATCCTATATATCATGAAAGAACCAAACATATTGAAATTGATAGCCACTTTATAAGGGAAAAAATAGTTCAAGGTATGTATTTGTGTCAACCAAATACATACCTACATTAGAACAACCTGCTGACATATTGACCAAAGGGTTAACAAGAGTGCAACATCAATATCTAAGCTCCAAACTAGGTATGATAAACATTTTTGAAGCATCTCCTACCTAGTTTGAGGGAGAGTGAAGAAGCATAAAACTTAATGGACCAAACTGTCCATCTAAAAGTTAGTAACAGATTTATAAAAAGTTAGTTAAGTCCTTAACTATAATTAGGAAGGCTGTTAGTTAGTTAATGATAGTTAGACTCTTAATCATTTTGTACTTGTATCTATATGAGATAACACATATCTCATTAACTAATGAAATAAGAATGAATCATAGAAATTCTCTCTCTACAATGCTTGTGTGTTCTTCTTCTTCTTGTTCAAGATAATCTCATAGTTCTCTTGTTCTTAGTGTAATTCTTCATTCACGTGTGGTAGATTAAATAAATAACAAAAAGAATATGTGTCCTGTAAAATTCAATGCTCCGTTTGATCCATGCCATATGTCTAATGAATACTAGATAGCTTGGATTCATTCAGAGATTCATAGTTACCAACAGGGATTAAATATAAAAAGAAAAAGAGCAAGAATATGATGGGGATTAGCTGTATTCTGTGACTTAATTAACCGGAAGACACTTGCCAAGGTTACTTAATTATGTTAAACGTCAATTTAATTAGTTTGAAAAGTGCGATGAATTCAGAGTAAAATTGGACCGAGTACGTAGTATTCAAGTTAAACACGTAATTAAAATTGAAAAAACTAAAATTTTCAGGTTGTTTGATTTACCATCTGAATATTTAACGTCGCAACTATATGGAACTAAACGCACCTTTGAATCTTAATCAGGATAAATTTAACTATTAAAAGAGCTAGCAGTGACTAAGCTAATGACAAATACATTGGCTTGATAAAATTAGTAATATGCAACTTTTTTCTACAATCGATTGGGCAACTGTCAAGACATTATTGTTTTTCTTTAGTACTTCTTTCTTTCATTTTTAGGTATAACGTCTTTAATTTAGTACTTTTTTTTAGAGTTCTCATAAACTAATCCATGTGATATCAACTTGTCCATGTGTTAGATTTTGAAATGTTTTGCTGGATTTAGAGCAGATTCATTTCAATTTCCACCGTCTCTGGGTTCCTTAAAGGATACATTTATGTCATGTCTCATACACCTAACAGAAAATAAATTTATCCAAAAAGAAAAGAAAGCGACAATCTAAAATGACTTAGGGTGTGTTCGGTACGGAGAAAAACATTTTCCGGAAAATGTTTTTCAATTTTCTCATGTTCGTTTGGTCAAAAATTTTGAAAAACATTTCCCTTAGGAAAACAAGTTCCTTAAAAATGTGAAAATGACTTCTCTAATCAAAGTAGGGAAAACAATTCCACAAGTGGCATTTCACCAATCACCCAACCCCCCAACTACCAAACCCCAACCACTCCCGCAATTCATGCACCGCCCCAACCCCAACTCCTTACCCCCCCCCCCCCCAAAAAAAATAAAAAAATCTTCTGGGTTTTCTACACCACCACATCCCTCCTCACCCCACACCCCACCGCCCCGCCCCCACCCCCTGCAAAAAAAAACTTTAAATTTGTTTTCTGGGTTTTCTACACCACCATATCCCTCCCCCCCCCACCCCCCACCCCTCCCGACACTCCACCACCCCCTCCAAAAAAATTAATTTTTTTTTTAAGTTTTCCTTTTTGATTCTCTACACCCACCCCCTCCAGAATTTTCTACTTCATATTTAATTTTACCTTTATAAAAAAAAATTGAAAGTTTTCGGGGTGAAAAATTAAAATTTATGGAGGAGGTGGTGGGGTGTCGGGTGGGGGGTCGTGGGGGGTGGGGGGTGTAAAAATCCAAAAAAAAGTAACTTTAAAACTTTTTTTAAGAATTTTTTTTTGGGGTGTGTGTGTGTGTGGTGGGGGGGGGGGGGGAATGTGGTAAAAATCCAGGAAAAAAAAATTAAAAACTTTGAAGAAAACAAAATTTGGGGGGGAGGGGGTGGGTGTGAGTAGGTGTGGGGGTTGGGGTGGAGTTGGTGAGGCTTGGGTGGGTATTTTCCGGAAAATGTTTTCTACCAACCAAACGAACATGAAAAAATAAGTAAGAAATTCACTTATTTTCCACTACCCAAACGAACATGAGAAAATAAGTAGAAATTCACTTATTTTCCAAGAACACATTTTCCTCCATACCGAACACACCCTTATTTCAATGAAATTTTAACTAAAAGCGACAATCTAAAATGACTTATTTCAATGACATTTTAACTACGTATGATTTTTTTATTTTTTTATTTTTGCTTAAATTTGGCTAGGGATGAAGGAAACTCAACTCAAGATAAGAAATGAATCTTGGATCTAATTTAATTCAAAAAGTTAGCTTAAAAGGTGAGTATTGTCCAAGATCACATAAAGAGACAAATGACCTAAGCCGCAATGGATGTGAGACTCGATACCTCTCACACGTCTACGACTGGACATATGGAGCGTGGATAATATAAGATAGGGTAACATCGGGTAAATTATGAATTAACTAACTTTAATACCATGATAAGAAATGATCCTTGGGACTACCTCCACTACAAAGCTAGATCAAAAAGAAAGCGGGACGTGGCGGTTGACGGCAACGTTAGCAAGTCCAAAGACGTCGGCGGTACCCTCGGGAAGAGTTATCTTTTTTGTTTAATAGCCTACCCACCCTGAAAACGGCTCAGCCCCACATAGGCCGCGACATATGCTAGCCATGGTGATCTTGGTTGTGGTGGGTCAGTATTAGCGGTGTGCGCTTTCATGTTGGAGGTGGACATACAACGCCTCCATGCGAAGAGACAAATAATCCAAGCCCAACCAATATGGAACTCAACAACTCGACATGATTATTGTATTTGAACTTGGAACGTTGTGATTCAAATAACAGACATTTTTACCACTAAATTATCATCACGGAGAGATCACACATATAAATTGTTAAATATGTCAAATAATATAGAACTGTCACGGTTGGAAACATAATTAAATAAATAAAATTTTAATTTGTTCTATATATAGATTTAATAGTTTAAACTTTTAAATGAGATGATTACGTACTTCAATATATGTAATTTTTCTTGATTTCATTGATTTCATTTCATGGAGAATATAATCTTTATAACTCGTAGAATCGTAGTAAACTGTGTAGTTCAACGATATCTTGTGCAGCTTGAAGGAAAATTAAATAAAATGGGATTGTCTTACATGGTGAAATTAAATGAAAGACACTTGTAGTATTGAATAAACTAGCTGCAGGGTAGAGGCCAATTGGGGTTTTGACTTTAAGACTTTTATTATTAGTATACATTCAGAATTCAGATTAAGGATGAGATTGAAGACAACAACAGCAATTAGCAAATGACTTGTTCCCAGTGAGATG
The DNA here is from genome assembly GCF_019175385.1 of Lycium barbarum. Classification (NCBI taxonomy): domain Eukaryota; kingdom Viridiplantae; phylum Streptophyta; class Magnoliopsida; order Solanales; family Solanaceae; genus Lycium; species Lycium barbarum. The sequence goes on along the minus strand of NC_083339.1, from coordinate 9,630,179 downwards.
ACAATTTATTTTTATTTTTCAAATGAGCTGACGCCTGACGATATACGAATTCCTAGTAAATGTTACCTAAAATGAATTGTGGTTTTAAGTCAAAAGATAGGAAACATGTGGTCTAACTCATTCTAAATAGTACTCCACTATTTAGAACTAAGCCTGTCAAGTGGGCTGGGCCAGCCCGAACCCGGCCTGATAAACCTGGCCCACCACCGGCCCGGCCCAGACCCACTAAGAGGTGTAAGGGGCTGAGCTAGGTGAGATTTATTAGGGGGCTGGGCCGGACAAGGTGGACAGCCCACCAGCCCGGTCCACCAGTAGCCCGGGTGATGGCCCACCGGGGCACCGGCCCGGCCCACTTCAAATTAAAAAAAAAAAAGGAGATAAGTACTACATTTATTACTAATAATAAGTATTTTAAAAACATTGTATCCCAACAAATTAGGAGTCTCTTTTTACGGAGCACTTTAGTTTTTTTTTAAATTGTATTTTAAAGCTAGACAATCTTGTTTTCTCAACAAATATACCTTTGATACATTTTCAGTATATAGTATATATTAGATTGTGATAGTTTTATATAAAAGTAAAATTTCATTATCATGTCATATATACTGTGAATACGTAGATTATATCAAATATAATAATCCCTCCGTTTCAATTTACGTGAACCTATTTCTTTATTAGTCCATGATAAAAAGAATGACCCCTTTCTATATTTGGATACAATTTACCTTTATGCAATAATTTATAGCCACACAAAATATATGTGACTCATTGAACACTACAAGTTTGAAAGTCTATTCTTTTTTCTTAAACTTCGTGTCCAGTCAAATAGACATATCAACATCTACATAAATAATTTAAAATAAAACTTAAAACTTAAATTGATAACATAGCAAATTCAAAACATACAAACTTGAACGGCGAAATATTGCAAATCAAAAGTTCAAAACATACAAATTAAACAGCTAACATCGATGGACAAATTTAAAGAAGAGATAAACTTCAAAGTTCAATTTCATGCCTTTTCACAAGTGTCTACGCAACACACCGGTACCCCCCTCCACCCCTCACCCCCCCCCCCCCCCCAATAGGCTAATACCCGACGCTCAGGACTTGTGGAGATATATGTCACCACAATGTTGACATTTAACATGTTCCTCATTTACTCGCTCAAAATGCATCCACACCGCACTTGAAGTTGATCTTCGAACTCGAGGAGAAGGTGGAGGTGAAGTAATGTACACTAGTTGAATAGCAAATTTAGATAAAGAGAGAATTGTGGAAGAATTGTGTGAGAATGAAGAAGAATGGAGTGGTATTTATAATTTGAAAATATGACCAAAGTGCAGTTATTCATAAATTTAGGGGTTCAACTAAAATTAGCAACGACTAGTTTTTTAAATTTACAACGGCTAGCTTTTTGAATTTGACGACGACTAAACTTTTTTTAATTTAGCAATTTTATCATTAGTTGTAAATGTTAATTTTATTATTAGTAGTAAACGTAAATGTCTATTTTTGTATTAGAACTTTAAAAAAAAAAAAAAAAAAGGCCCGCCCACTAACTATAACCCGGCCCGGTTAGCCCGAGGTGTAGCCCCTATCCGAGTAGGGCTGGGCCGGACACCCTTTTCCCTCTCCAAGCTCGGCCCCTTAACTTACGGCCCGGCCCCGAACCAGCCCCTTGTGGCCCACGTTAAATGGCCTGGCCCGGCCACTTGACAGCCATATTTAGAACTAGTTGACCTTTCCTCTAGTGGCAATTGGCAAATTATTGGAGACAATCACTATGGCGATCTTAATACATAGAGTCAAAAACATTGACTTTAATTTATTATATCAACTCAATATTGATCATTTGCATGTACGTCCTAGTAGTTCGGAATTAAGCATGCTTAGGACAAACTAGTTAACAAGTAGAATGCGTACAGCACAACCGACGGGTGTGGATTGCGGTGAAATGGTTGAGATTTCTCAATCCAAGTTTTGAGTTCGAACTTTAAAAAAAAAAAAAAAAAAAAAAATGGTAGTCATTTTATCCCTCAATAAGCCTACTCGATGCAAATTTGCAGTAATCAGATCAGTTTTTTTTTTTTTTTTGCCTTGCCTTAAAGGATATCATACTACAAAACCATTAAAGCATTACCAAAATGTTCAAAAAGAACAAATAATTGCAACCACAGTAAACTGGTAGCGACAACAACTTTGCTGATAAAGGAAAGAAAAATTTCTTGCCTTAAAGGAGATCATACTCCATCCATTAAAGCATTACCAAAATCTTCACCACTCCCAAAAGTCTCATGGCATATTGATAGAAATCAAACAACTTAAAACAGAAGTTTTAAGTTTTTCTAGATTTGGACAGTTGAGCTCCAGGGCTAAGTACTGAAATTTCAAAACTTTCGAGTAACAGCAATTTCAAATCTCTTGACAACTAGAAAAACCCCCAACCGCCCTCCCCCCGCACAAAAAAAAAAAAAAGGTCAGGTGAAAAATTAAGTGCTAGTTTAAAAGAAATGGCAGGATAATGAAATACAGAGATTAAAAAGATGTATGCACTTCAAAATTTCCTAATTCGTCCATGTATAACCTCATGAAGACTAGTTAATAAAATAATCGTTATGCTTTTCCTTTTTTCTCTATTGTAATATGTTAGCTCTTTTCTTTTTTCTTTTTTTCATTTGCTTGGGTTATGATTTGTGTTGTGGAATTATTTGATACGTTACAAGTCCTTTGAAGATTCAAGGAGAAGTATTTTATGATTTAGGTAAATATAACACAGTTTAATTTTTTTTTTTTTAAAAAAAAAATCTATATCTAGCCATTAAATAAAAAACTACTTGAAAGTTCTGAACATCCTTGACGATAATTCTGGCTCCGCCACTGTGTTGAACTAACTCCGTCAACACATTCAAAGAGTTATGCTTCATCTCCACCTAGAGGCAGGCCATTATTAATTCTGCATGACTTTCTGGAGGAAGAAACACCACGAATTTCCCATCTTGTGGGAGGCCAACCAAAATGGGAACTACTGCAAGTTGGGTGTCATGATGCAGTTCGGGATATTGATCTAAAAATTGATCATAGAGACATTGTGATTGAACCATCTGCTATAGCCTTGACATCATAAGCATACAAGTACATGTCCAAGGTGAACCAATAGAATGTATTGTTAGTGAACACTGCAGGTACATTCATGGTAACCATTCTAGTTCAGTATCAACGAAGTTCCAATATTTTCCGTCTATATCATAAATTTCACCACCTTTGTTCCGAAGAAGATCAGGTTTCAACTTAGTTAATTAAATCGAGATAGCTAGTTATACGAAGCAAGAATTCAGAAAGTTTTTATAATTTCAGTTACAAGGGATAGTACCAGGAAACACCAAATTTAGGTTAAGCTAAAAAAATAGCTTCAAAAAAGTCGAACAATTCTGCCACTCTTGATCTGAAAATATATATATTTTATTTGAGTACTATTATTTGCTTTGCCAAACTGGAGCTAGAGAGAATTAACAAAGCCGAGATTGGTCAAATTAAAGCCCTTAAACGCATGTAATGATTTCAACTTCTTAACAAAGTAAAATTGGTAGTTCAATATTATTACTCCCTCCGTCCCATATTACTTGGCACATTATTAAAAATATATGTCCCAAAATTATTTGGTCATTTACAAAACCAAGATAAAATTAATTAAATCTTTCTCATCTTATCTTTAGTAGTAAGTGTTCTTGAGAATAGTCAATATTGATTAGAATGTATCTATTGGAGAGAGATGGGGGTAAGATAGTAAAATACCTCTTTTATTTATGACTAGTAAATCTAATCGCGCGAAGTCACGAAATATCTTATTAACTTGACAAACTAATTTACTATATTCGAAAATTGTAAGTAGTCTAAAATATTCTTTTTAGTCCTCCAAATCTAAATAGATTATATTTTAAGTTCTAATCCGTTTTTTATTAGCACTTTTCTTAAACTATATTTCTCTAACTTTTATCACCTAGCTAAGACTTGTTCCTTTAGGTAATTATATCAGGAAACACTTGATTCCATTTTGGCCCTTGTTCGTCCATGACAACTCCCATTTCTATATAATAGAATATTATACTATTATTAGATAAATATAATTTTTTTGACCATACAAATCGAGATGTATATATTTTAAACAACCGATGGTCTCCCTCGGTTTACATTGACGGAGTCCATCCTTTTTTTCTTCTGAACCATTACTTTTCGATATTGTTAAGTTCGCCGGTTTTTATTCGGTTTTGCCTTATCACCCATTCGTCGGTTTTGACCCTAAGTTTTTGACTTATTTTAAGTAGTGATACGAGATTTGATAATCTTGAATATAAAATAAATTATATGATATAACAGGTAAATATGATCTAATAGCATAAAACTTCTTATACTAACAGAAAATATAACTTCAAATTTGAACCCTAAAAAGGGGGAAAAAAATATCAAGGGAAAAAGTGATACCCTCTCTTTCCATGGCTGCATGGCTGCAAAAAAACCACCAATGAAGCTGCAAAAATATGGAGAAGATGGTGTTGTTTTTTGGAGTAAGATCATAAGAATGTATGTAAGTCAAGATATGAAAACAAAAGAAAGTTTGAAATATGTTAGTGATACATATAGTTTAGTGCGAGGTGCTAAGGGCTGCTATAAAACTCATTAATGGTGGTTTAAACGCTGGTAAGACCCCTTTGCAGGATACTTGGGGACAACTTCTGAGAAGGGAGAATAGGGAGAAAGAAACGAACCCAAGATATTTTGCAAAAAGTAACAAAATTGTTAAATAAACATGGAATATAAAAGAGTAAAAGAGAGATAAGTCAGAGAGTCAGGGTAAAACAGCAACTAGAATACCCATTTAATTTGAAGAGACGACCATTGAGTTTCTGAATTTTATTTTGTCATGAAATTAACTCATATGTTACAACCCTTCAAGACCTCCTATAGAATAACTGATACAATACGTTGCATCTTTTAGTTGATTCAAATTAATGACCAAATAACGTAATTAATGAGGCAAATCTTTTATTATTCTGCAATTGTTTTGGGGTGAAAAATTGGAGAAAAGCCAAAAAAAAAACACAAAAAAGATAAATGTGAATGTTGGCCATAGAGAGGTACCACATCATCTAACTTTATATATATATATATATATATATATATATATATATATATATATATATATATCGATAGATAGATATAGATATAGATTTCTTAAGAGGCGTACAAAAGAGAAAGTGGTCAAGTAATATGGAATGGAGGGAGTATATTCATTAGGTTAGAAAAAGGACCCTTGATTTTCAAAAAAAAAAAAAAAAAAAAAGGCCCCTTGAGCCGAGGATTTATTGGAAACAGCCTCCCTACCTACCTAAGTAGAGTAAGTTTTGCGTACATATTATCCTCTCAATACCCCACTTGTGAGATTACAGTGGGTATGTTGTTATTGTAAGTTAGATAAATGACACAAATAGATAGAAAAATAATTAATTAGCACGCATGGCCTATAATTTTTTCTTTTTTGGTAAATATATGGCCTATATATAAACTAAAGAATAAATTCGCGCGAACTAAATGAATTCTTCTTTGGAAAGATTAGAGCCCCTGAAAATGAGGATAGCATCTACAAATTATTTATCATTAGTGAAGTGGGAGCTACAATATTCAATATTAACGTTTTTTTACGTAATTTATAAAATAGTAAATCAAGAAATACATTTGTCAACAATATTAAAATTTTTTGTGATATTTTAGAAAGGTGAGAAATATAATATAAGTGATAATTATCTACATCTCCAAACACGTGACAACTTAAATAATCACTGAATGATTGAATTTTCGCTTGTCCACAAAATTTATTAGTTTAATGGACATATATTTGGAATAACAAATTGAAGCGGAACCAATTACTTGTTCCTCTATCTTAATTACAACTTAAGGGAAAATACATAACCCCCCCCCCCCCCCCAACATATAGTCAGATTAATTATGACGCACCCAACTGTTGCCACGTCACTGACACTTTTCCTTTTTTTTTCATTTGATTTTTCGTTTATTAATTATATTTACACTAATTAACCTCTAATTAACCATTAATTTTGTCTTCATCATCACTAAACTATTCTTCTTCATCACTAAACCCTTCTTCTTCTTCTTCATTTCAAGAAATCCATTAACCCATGTTCTTCCTCCATTAGCACACACACATTCAACCCATTTTCTTCCTCCATTAACACACACACACACATTCAACCCATTTTCTTCCTCCATTAACAACACACATTCATCCCATTTTCTTCCTCCATTAACACACACACATTCAACCTATTTTCTTCCTCCATTAACACACACAAATTCAACCCATTTTCTTCCTCCATTAACACACACATTCAATTTAATCATCAATCATAAAGAGCTTATTTTCAAGAAACATTCAACCCATTTTCTTCAAACCATTTTCTTCCTCCATTAAAACCCATTTTCTTCAACCCATTTTCTTCCTCCATTAACACACACACACACACATTCAACCCATTTTCTTCCTCCATTAACACACACATTCATTTGAAGGCAAATCAAACACCAAAATATCTCCTCCACTGAAATGGCATTATGTTTTAATAGGTCAGACCCATTTTCATATTGGTGTTGTTGCTGCTGCTGCGGCGGTGTGGCGGCGGCGGCGTTGGTTGAGGAGAAAGAAGAAGAAGAAAGAGAAAAAGGAGAAAGAAGAAGAAAGAGAAAAATAAATTGCATTTAACAATTGAAATGTGGAAGAAAGGGAGGGTGGGGGTGGGTGAGAGGATGTAAATTTTTAAAAATTAATTTTTATTGAAATATAAAAAAAAAATTTACTGCTTTCACTCGCCATAATTTTTTTTTTGCCACGTCAGTCGAAAATGGTACTAAAATACTGAAAAATTAAGACTGGGGGGTAATAGGTCGCCCGCAAAGGTTTGGTGCGTCATAATTAATCTGGCTATACGTTGTGAGGGGGGGGGGGGGGGGGGGGGTTATGTATTTTCCCACAACTTAACAAAATTTCCACGAAATAGTATATACAATCCTCCTCGTTGATCTCTATGATTGTATACAAAATAAATACAAAAGAGACAAAAATTGCAACATTACAACATCGGCTAAAGTAGATTTATTTGTAACTATAAAAAGGAACGAAAAGAATCTATACATTTCTTTATTTTTCTTTACGCAATAAATGTTTCACTATATAATTTTTCATGTTTCTACTTGTTCAAAATCATAATTTAATGTCGCTATCAATAAATAAAACCAGCAAATTACATAAAATAAAATAAAATTACAAATATATAATTGCAGTACATGTCACGACACATATATAAGGTGAAAAATAATTAAAGTGAATCTGAATTAATCACAAATATTATATATTCATATCATATTACCAAAAAACGTCATCGAAGAATGTTATGAGATGGTTCTTCCATATTTAGCTAAAGATCTTGAATTTGAGCCTCGAGAATTAACGAAGAAATTCCTCATAGAAGGCCATGTTGGATAATCCCAGTGATCCCATGAGTTAATTTTGTTACCAACCTCTTTATTATACAAGTTTTCTACCTAGTGCATAAAAGTTATTTGTAGTAAAATTACTGACAAAAAATAGGAATAAGAAAGTACTCAACCATTAAAAAATATATAAGATGTAGAAACATGAGACACATTAAATCCTCATTAGTTATCCAAGTAAATTAGAATAAGAATAAGAATCCGAACAGAATATAAGAAATAAACTGATTAATTAAAGGATAAATTGTTGGGAATATAATAAGAACCAAGCCATCGTTATAAATTAATTATATATTATAATTTTATCATCATAAAATGTAATACAGTACTAAATGTTAGGGGAAAAGAAAGAAACAATATTGAATAAAATAACATACAAATAACACGAAGAGCTAGAAAGGATAGTGGAATCATATTTTTGGGACCTGAATCACACAGGGAAAAACAAAAATACTTACAAATAGAACTGTAGTTAGATCCAAATATTACAAGAAATGACAATAAAAGAAAATGAAAAAGCAAAATCGCATTTTAATTGATATCATCAAATTAACTTCTAAAGGTCTATAATAAAAGCATGCTTATTCAATGTATAATATGCTAGAACACGTATGAGAATCAACTCCAAAAATATTATATATGGTATTCATTGAAAAGATATATACAAACATTAGATGAAGTAGATGATGAGCCTGAATATGATCAATGATGCCAAATGTTGCCACTGCACTCTTTCACCTATTCATGTGAAGATACGAATTATGGAGAAAGACATGTTTTATGAAGTTAGATTAATTTTTTTTAAGATTAACCAAATTTTAAGAAGACAAATTTGCTATGTCAGGACTTTTTTAACAAAACACATGGATGGGTAATTTAATCATCATTATCAGACCTCAAAAGAAAAATAAAAACCTCTCACAAAATATGCAAAAGTTCAATATTATGCTAGTGAGAAATTTAAATAACACTAATGAAATGCATTATTACCCGTTCAAGAACATCTGGAGGAAGAAAAATAAGGGCCAAGAGGAGGACATTCTTAGTTGGTTGGCTGTTGAAGAAGCCGCATATTTCTACGTTGTAATATTGTTTTATTGCATAATTAATCACTAAATTAATGACATTGACTTTTCAGCTTTCTAAACTGAAAAGACATGGTAAATAAGAGAATTAATGTGATTAAAAATTTACTTCTAGGTTTTATAATATAGAATATAAGTAGAAAAAATTAAGAAAAATGCCAAAGAAATGAGAAAAAAGATAAATGTGATCCTTGGCCAAAGAGAGGTGTCACATCACTCTTCTCTTGCCTAGCTTTATATTATATATAGATATAGATGTTACTGTAATAATTAAGAGCAAGTGAAGAAGGTACTATTATATTTCTACTCCATTTGTTCTTTTTGTTAATTAAAGTGATCATTATTCTTCTAGTTGGCCACCTTCCAAGCATTCGTGCTCATGCACACATGATACAAAGGCATTAATTTTATTTTTTTCCAATATAGATTTGCTTAAGAACTCGTTTAAGCAGCTGCATATCCAATAATCATTAGAACTATATTGGAGTTTATGATTGAATAATTATGTGCCTTAATCATGTATATACAGTTAGGACTTAGGCCCCAGATAAAGGGAGGAATGTCTTTAAATTAAGTACATACCCCACTTCCAGTATAATTTAAATGTAAAGTGCACCCGCACTGCTAAATCAATTTTTAATTTTAAACTATTTTTTCAAGGGTCTTTCAACTTCGCAATAGTTATTTGGTTTACTGAGATTTTTTTCTTTTTTCCAATGATCTTGGTCTTAAAATCTGTCTTCGTTGAAAGTCGTATATATTTTCACCCTACTTTTAAAGCCCCATGCATGTCATTGCCACTATAAATAGAAAGCATAAGCATGAAAAGTTCCCTCTCTTTTTTTGTTTGATCTGTCAACTTTACATATTCCAATGGAAAATTGAAAGGATTAGCTAAACAATGACGCTCATAGCTCATTAGCTACTAGTAAATTAATTCCTTTTTATTCCTCAAGTATGTAGTATGAAACTATGTCCCATGCGATCAAGCTACAATTTTGTGGTTTAATGGCGAAGTGTATTTGTTAAAAATTTGGTACATGTCATGCTTTGACTGTAACTCAACTTTAACAGAACTACTAAAAACTTAAAAGATTGTCACACTCCAAATGACGTCTAGAGTTTGAGTTCAGAAAATCGGGGTCCAAATAAACTGTCTCCGTTATGATTTTAAATAGTCGAGATGCATGTAAGTTAACTTAAACGGCACCATATTTTCTAAATTAGGAAGCTGTTTCCGTTGATCCGACAAGACGATATCAGAATCTTGAATATGCTTTTGTTTTCTTTATTCGTTTAAAGGAGAAAAAATCTTGAATCTACTATAAATGATTCATAAAGTATACTGATATATTTAACCTCCAAAAGAGGACCGATGCATGTGATCCAGTGTGGTCTTAGCTTACTTTTTAGCATGAGCGGGAAGCAGTCAAAAAATTCTATTGTTTTTAATGCGAAAAATAAGTACTTTATCATATTCAATATGGTTTGCTCTTATTAACCAATTCAAAGTTGAAACCTAAATTGGTTGATGCACAATCGGTAAGTTTTACTGAGACCTATAATGACTTATTTCAAAAAGGACTGAGCTAAAAACTCCAAATGAAAAGATTAATCGCGACTCTGAAGTGAACCATCATTTGAATTAAAGTTCTTCACCAATTATTTATTTGAGTATCACAATTTTAAGAGAGCTTTCGTAAGTTACTAGAATGTTTACTCTTCTTGAATTTGAAATATACGTTTAGTATGTTCGCTTTTACGTTCTTTTGCATTTGATTTTAAGTTAAAACTTATAATTACAGACGGTGCAAAGAAATTTCCAGTGCAAGTATAATAGGTCAATTGCCATATTGTTAAAATTACCAATCGACACTTACTATTAACCAGTTATCTGTAATTGGTTTTTAAGTGATCTAATAATGTATGATTCTTTCCCAGTCCTGGGTTATGATTCTTTCCCAGTCAAGAACCCAGGACTTAGTTCAAGCAGCAAAGATTGAGGAACTTATGACTTAGATCACAGGGTGTTCAAACGGCAAAGATTCAGGAATTTATGACTTAGATCACAGGGTGTTCTACACCGTACAAACTAAGCCTGGTATTTAAGTGGAGAATGTAGAAGAGCAAACTCATTTTCCTTAGTTTTAAAAGCTGCAATTGGTCCTAAAAGTTGAGCCAAAAGGATTTCTCGATCCAAAAAAAAAAAAAAAAAAAAGGTACACTGTTATATATAAAAGTAAAACTCTTGGACCTAAAGCTGAAACGTTAGATGTGCATATTATCTAAAATGAAAAACGATGCTATATCAGCTAGAAAAAATTTCGTTCTCTGCTTTTAAGTGACAGGAAATGGAATGTCCCGATATCACAAACGGGAAATACTTCAGAAATATAGAGGCAATAACTAATACGTATCTAGTTGCCTCTGAGATCAATGACATGTTGATATGTCAGTTTTCTGATTAAAATGCACATTCTAAAAAAAAATATGGATGACACAGCTTTGAAACGAGTATTGCTTCTTTCAAGTCTGTATTTTCATTTTTCAGAAGAACATTTGCCTTTGAGCTTCATTTGAAACTCTCACTTTTACCTCAAAAATGAAATACCACCACAACCAAAATTTAAAGCTCTTATTTAGTCCCTGAACATATGCTGATAAGGTTCTGGATTTAGCTAGTTAAGTATATGTGAAGGATTATTGACACTTTTCGCAAGTCAGACATGGGGTTAAACAAGTTACATTTTACTTTTACGAATAGAATAAAAAAACTGTACTAGGAAGAGAATGTGTAATGTGGCTGAAATTTCAACAAAAAAGCTAAAGGGATATATCTTTCCATCAAATGTAATCTATGTGCCCTGTGGAACACAAGGCAATTACACAAATATAAAAAAAAAACCTATAATTTCAACTAATTGCTTTAGACATTAGCATTTTGCTTGTTGTCACAAACTAGGTTTGACAATGGCCCGATTTGATCTTAAACACATGTACAGGTCTCTGTCTAACGTAATTTGTCTAAAGCTCAACACAGCCCATTAATTTTATGAGTGCCATGAGAAAAACGACCTCCTCCATTCATAGATGATAATTATACAACGTCTAGGAGCCAATGTGAAACTAATGCACTTTCTCCACCTCCTTGAAATGGCTAAACAGGTAAAAGTAAAAGTTCGCAGCTTTGAGAAATCACAGCAAAAGAATATGCTGAGAAGAATAAGTTCAATTTGAGGCAACAATGAAAGTAATCTGGTTTATCCAAGATCCATTCTTCTGCTTTTCTTTCATTTTCCAACAAAACTTGGCGAACATTTGGAGCAAATTTATGAATTCTAAAAGATTCAAATAGCTTACAGAAAGGATGAAGTACAAATAAACTTACATCTAGGGGCTTAAAGAGGAACTGACCCATAGAAAACTACCTCTGCTGGCCCCGTCATGTATATATGGTTGTCTTTCTCACTCCACTCAATGTCCAGTGGCCCACCAGGCAAATCAACTGTACAGCGCTGCTTTAGGAACGGGGAAGAGCAATGAATCAAAGGAGCAGTCAGTAACAAATAAATGGAAAGACAGTCACACATACATGACATGATTTTCGTATTTTCCAGCATTAAAACCCGAAAGTAATCAACTCCTTACCCTTGCAGCAAGACCCTCGAGCACTGCTGCAACGACTACGGCACAAGCTCCTGTCCCACAGGCTAGTGTCTCACCTATACTCAAAAGGATAAATTCAACGTTATATTTAGCAAGTAACTCGGCCAATCTAATACATCAAATTATTAGTAGGGTAGAGGTTTCTTTTTTGTTCTAAAAACAAACCTGCGCCACGTTCCCAGACGCGCATTTTAAGGTGCGTTGGGGAGAAGACTTGTACAAATTCTGCAAATCAAACAACTAATTTCAATCTTAACCTAAATATTAAGGAAAGGAGCTGATCAAATGGTCACAAGAAAGAAGTGAAACAACATGAGCATAAGCATCCATATATTTATATTTCTTAATCCGAACCAATGGCAAGGAGTGCAAGAAACTACAGAAAGTGTGTGCATCCCCAATAAGCAAGCTACATTTTGAACATAAATGACAACCTTGAAGACCCTGCCCCCCAACCTATAATGATGTTGAAACTGCACCTAAAGCCCATTAGTTCCACTTTCTACAAATTGCTACTGGATAATGCATGCCAAATACCAAGCACTTGGTCACGTAACTTTAATAGGAAATGTTAATCCGGGTCAATAACCATGAACGGCTTGCCAAAAGTAGAGTACAGATAACCAAGCTGATTAACCAAAAAACAGAATCTCAAAATGCTCCCTCCCTCCACAGAGAGTCACAAAGGAAAAAACAGTTTCGAATTTTGGTGTGTAATCAACAATTCCAAGGTTCTGTTGCCCCGGAGTAATATCCAAATGGGTGGTTCTAAAACATGTCAAACGAAAAACTTTTCTATTCCTGGAGAAGTACAGCAGTTAGAATCCGCTTCGGTCACAAAAGTTATTGAACACAGCCAGCAATGAGGAACTGATGGAGATAAAGAAATCGGATAAAAGATGGCAATATATTATTGAATTAAAAGGCAAGCCCAATGAAATCATTAGACACTTGGAAAAGATTGGACTGTAATCAAAGCAGGTAGATAACTTATTCCGGCGGGCAGCAAGAGGAGTGCTGGGATGAAACTGGTTTGTACACACTTGTTTCAGAGCATGCAGGAGAAAGAAGGAAAAGAGTAACTGCTGGTATCAACCTGCGCTCTCTTCAATTCGCTCCTAATATTAGTCTCAGACTGGATTAAGCAAGAACTTGCTTAGACAGCTACAAGAAGATCTACCTTTCGTCCCCCTAAAAATGACTCTTATCAGTAAGCATCTTCATATTTTACACAAAGATCTACCCTTCGTCCCCCTAAAAATGACTCTTATCAGTCAGCATCTTCATATTTTGTTTTTTGAAATAACAGAAGCTAAAATATTTTGTGCTTACACCAGTCTTCACTTCTTTCAAAACCACATTATACAACGTAAACCAGTTCTGCTACTTTTAGTCCATTTCCAAATACTGAAATCGCATTTTCATTGTAAAAACCCAAAGAAAAGAACAATAATGTGAAACAAAAGGGATCTGTGAGACAAAAGCCCTGGATTTGGCAGATTTTCAAATGAAAATCATGCTAATGTAACATAGGCAGAGGATGAGATAGAGGCATCAAATATCTTGGTATTAGATTCAATTTTTTAAAAGAAAAGAAAAAAGAACATAACAAGGATGACCTTAAGATCATACTCATGCATCATTAGAGATAGTAAAATTTCGAAACACTGACAGATTTAAACTGACCTGTGTTAGTGCGAGCAGGAAACATAACATGATGCTCAAACTTTGGTCCAATTTCTGCTAAATTTAATTCATCTACTTGCAAATCCTGTTGCATAATAAGCAGAAAAGAGAAAGCAATCAAGACCCAGTAAATGGGAGAGACACACAAGCTCCCAGTGATATGTTTTGTTTCCTATTTTTGTACAAGCAGAAGCTTACTGTTAAGTAGTGAAATAATAAACAGATAACCACTAAATCCTTGTAATAGTAAACGGAATGACTAGCTTTTCATGAGGAAAAAGATGAAATTAATACCCTAAGAGATACTTTACTCCGGTTCTCTAAAGAACATAATAGTGATTGACTTGAATTCTTAAATAAAAGATAAGATGTTTAAGAGGCTGATTTACAGAGTGAACAGCTTGGTACAATGTTCAGCATAACAATCTTTGGTTATTATTTTCATACAATAGCATGCTGAACCGTTCTAATCAATTGTAGCACTATCTTCCTATGATTCCACTAGAAGTAGTATCAAATAGCACTAATCCAAAGAAAAGTACCTGGCTTTGTTCTGTACCAAAAGTGACACAATGAGGATTCCCCATGCTAACACACGTTACGTTCCATGCTCTTCCGTCTACATCTAGTCTTGATTTAACAGCAGATTGATCTCTATTAGGGGGAAGTTTAGTGGGCACATCTGATGCCTTCAGAATGGGTTCACCCATATCAACCCTAACCTGAAATTAGAAACAACAAATAAATTTGAACAGCAAAGCAAATCGGTGAGTGCTTTCCTATTAATTCAAAATGATCAGACATCAAACTTCAAAGGAAGAATATTTTCAGTGTTGAATGGATACAGCAAACAATATTCCTTCAATCAATCAATCAACAAAGTCAGTCCCAAACTAGTAGAGAGGCTATATGATCTCCAGTATCCATTCCGCTCTATTCATGCAATAGCTTTTTAATCTAGCAAATAGCTGAGAAAAATAGAATTTACCTTTCCATCATCTTGAATCTCGGGAACAATTAGTCCAGCCCCAGTGTGTATGGTGAAACTACAAGATTTAAAAGAAATGACACCAATCAAAATCCAGCATAAGAAACCATATTCGTCTGATGCAATCAAATGCTATTATTGAATTTAACAATATATCAAGACAGGTGAGCCGCAAAATTAATGTTGATAGTTAATTCAATTAATTAATCATATCTTTTACCAGAATCAGATTAAGCATACAGAATAATAAGGTGCAACCAATGATTCTTATCACTGTTTACTTTATCGAGAAACTTCTTTGGACCCCATGGTCATACTCTATGCAATTGCTAAAATTACAGCTTCCCAGAGATATATTTATATTCTGAATAGGGATAGATTAACATGAACCTTCCGAGCCAGTAGAATATGTTCATTTATATAGTCAATGAGACATTAACAAAATACCATCTAGTGTTTAGGAGCTTTCTGTACAGCTTTTCATGATACCACATTCAAAAGACAAGTCGAGCAAATACTATATAAGAAAAAACCTTAAACAATGTGTTTTATTCTATGTTGCTCGGGCTCGGGTGCGGGTGTCGGATACGGATCTAGAGGTCGGACTCGGAATGATCTAAATTTTAAGATTCGTGGGTACGGATCCGGGTGCGGGGATTCGGCAAAAAATAATTCAAAATTCTAATAATATAGCTACAAGAATATGCCTAGATTATGAGAGCTTTTTGTGGAGGCACTTACATATAGTTTGTACCGGACATGTGATTCAATCTTCCATTCTATTAGAGTGCTAGACTGCGTGCTCCGAGATGGACAATATTTCATCCTTTCTCCTACAATTTACACAACAAAGTAGCAAACTAAATATTGAAAACATATTAAAGTATAACAAAGATAATTAAAAGAATTTAACATAAAGCATAAGAAAACTTATCTTTTCAAGAGTTGCACAACTCTTGATCTTGCTCCACATCTTTGCCTCTTCAGTAATCAAGAGTTCCTTTTTGTTTTTTCAGCCATAGATGAAGAATTTTGAAAAGGATTGAAAAAAAAAAAAAGAACCAGTGAAGAGTTGCTCTTAGCATGTACCACCGAAAGATGCTTAGAAGAGGAAGAAGAAAAGTCTTCCGTCTTTGGAGGGAAAACAAAAATTTTGGGAAGTGTGGACAAGAAATGAGCATATACTAGTAGCCTTGTGGCTACCTCTGATGTTTGCCAACTTTGGACTAAAATGACGGTGTAGAGTACCTTTTTTGGACTACAGCATTAAGAGCCTGTTTGGATGGGCTTATGCGTATAAGCTGCAAACAGCTTATAAGCTAGAAAAAATAAGTTGGGGTAGTCTAACTTATTTTTTTTTGGCTTATAAGCTGTTTTCAGCTTATAAGCTGCTTTAGATAAGCTAAGTCAAATGGGCCCAATTATTTTTTTGAGTTTATTTTAAGCACAAAATGACTTTAAGCTAGCCAGCCAAACACTCAAAAAAGCTGAAAACAGCTTATAAGCCAATCCAAACGGGCTCTAAATGAGATTGGATATGTCATATGTGTTTAGTATATTATTTTATTACTTTAATTTATAGAGATTTGACATTTAAGTTCTTATGAATAATTACATTACAGGCCTTTAATATTCTTTAATTAAGTTTAGTTGATTAATGTGATTTATTTGAAAGTTATATAATCATAATTATTAATTATGTAATGTTAGGGGTCGTTTGGTAGCTATTTAGAGTTATGCAAGTATTAGTTATATATGAATTAGTTATGAAGAAATTTATGTTTTTATTTATGTAGGTATTAGTTATGCAGGGTTTATTTATTCACGTATTAGTTATTCCAACATTTACCATGCATAAAGTAATACATAGATTTCTTCATAACTTATATATGTATTAGTTATACGGGTTTCTAAACTGTAGATCAAACATCGTATTAATTTTATACATGAATAACTTACCTCCTAACTAGGTAAATTAATACGATGTTTGATCTACAGTTTAGAAACCCGTATAACTAATACATATATAAGTTGTGAAGAAATCTATGTATTACTTTATGCATGGTAAATGTTGGAATAACTAATACGTGAATAAATAAACCCTGCATAACTAATACCTACATAAATAAAAACATAAATTTCTTCATAACTAATTCATATATAACTAATACTTGCATAACTCTAAATAGCTACCAAACGACCCCTAACATTACATAATTAATAATTATGATTATATAACTTTCAAATAAATCACATTAATCAACTAAACTTAATTAAAGAATATTAAAGGCCTGTAATGTAATTATTCATAAGAACTTAAATGTCAAATCTCTATAAATTAAAGTAATAAAACAATATACTAAACACATATGACATATCCAATCTCATTTAGAGCCCGTTTGGATTGGCTTATAAGTTGCTTATAAGCTGTTTTCAGCTTTTTTGAGTATTTGGCTGGTCAGCTTAAAGTCATTTTGTGCTTAAAATAAACTCAAAAAAATAATTGGGCCCATTTGACTTAGCTTATCCAAAAAAAATAAGTTAGACTACCCCAACTTATTTTTTCTAGCTTATAAGCTGTTTGCAGCTTATACGCATAAGCCCATCCAAACAGGCTCTTAATGCTGTAGTCCAAAAAAGGTACTCTACACCGTCATTTTAGTCCAAAGTTGGCAAACATCAGAGGTAGCCACAAGGCTACTAGTATATGCTCATTTCTTGTCCACACTTCCCAAAATTTTTGTTTTCCCTCCAAAGACGGAAGACTTTTCTTCTTCCTCTTCTAAGCATCTTTCGGTGGTACAGGCTAAGAGCAACTCTTCACTGGTTCTTTTTTTTTTTTTCAATCCTTTTCAAAATTCTTCATCTATGGCTGAAAAAACAAAAAGGAACTCTTGATTACTGAAGAGGCAAAGATGTGGAGCAAGATCAAGAGTTGTGCAACTCTTGAAAAGATAAGTTTTCTTATGCTTTATGTTAAATTCTTTTAATTATCTTTGTTATACTTTAATATGTTTTCAATATTTAGTTTGCTACTTTGTTGTGTAAATTGTAGGAGAAAGGATGAAATATTGTCCATCTCGGAGCAGCAGTCTAGCACTCTAATAGAATGGAAGATTGAATCACATGTCCGGTACAAACTACATGTAAGTGCCTCCACAAAAAGCTCTCATAATCTAGGCATATTCTTGAAGCTATATTATTAGAATTTTGAATTATTTTTTGCCGAATCCCTGCACCCGTATCCGTACCCGGATCCGTACCCACGAATCTTAAAATTTAGATCATGCCGAGTCCGACCTCTAGATCCGTACCCGTATCTGACACCCGCACCCGAGTCCGAGCAACATAGTAAGAGATACAATCATATTGAGAAGCTGGAATCTAGCGGCACTATCTTGGAAACTTATAAGGGATGAGATCCTAAGTTTCTATGAAGCACTTTATTCAGTCTCTGGCCAATGGAGACCATCTTGTTCTATGGACAATTTACTAGCCAATTCCGAAAAGGAGGGACGGTGACTGCAAAGACCCTTCGATGAGGAAGAGATCTTGGGGGCAACTAAGGAGTGTAATGGGGACAAAGCTCCGGGTCCGGATGGTTTTAATATGGAATTCTACAAAAGATGTTGGAATTTTATCAAGATTGATTTGATCATGGCAATAAATTTCTTTCATTCTCACGAGAGATTTGAGAAAAGATTCAGTGCTTCATATATTGCTCTACTCCCAAGAAAGCTGTTGCAAAGGAACTAAAGGATTATAGGTCGATAAGTCTAATCGGCAGTTTCTACAAAGTGCTGTCCAAATTATTGGCTAACAGACTCAAATCTGTTAAGTGCAAGCTGATCTCCCCTTCTCAGATGGCTTTTGTAATTGGTAGACGGATTGTAGATGCCTCACTCATTGCAAATGAATGTAAACACTCCAGATTGAGGCAAAAAACAGGCTGGTATTTTGTGTAACCTAGATATCGAAAAAGCTTTTGACAATGTGCACTGGGAATTCTTGATCAACTTATTAAAGTGGATGGGCTTTGGGGAAAATGGGTCAGATTGATCCATTTCTGTGTTTCCACTGTCAAGCTGTTCATTATCATCAAATGGATCACCCAAAGGTTTCTTTACTTCACGAAAAGGTCTAAGGCAAGGAGACCCTTTCTCCCCTTTTCTTTTCACCTTGGTTATGGAAGGCCTAAGTAGAATGTTTGGAGCGGCAGAAGTCCAGGGGTGGATTAAAGGGTTCAACCCAAGTTTGAGGAACGAGGGAGAGAAGCATTCACCCACCTTTGTATGCAGACGATTCCCTTACTTTTTGTGATGCAGAAAGGGAACAAATCTTTTATCTGCGCATGGTTCTTTTGTTCTTTGAAGCAGTTTTGGGACTTCATATTAATTACTCCAATAGCGTTATTTACCCGGTTAATAATGTTATTTCAGGAACTTTGGGATGTACAGTAGGTTCTTTTCCTGCAAAATACATGGGACTCCATTCGGGGACAAAATCTAAATCCCTAGCAATTTGAGATGACATCTTGGAGAAGCGTGAAATGAATATCTCTTGCTGGATCTTTCTCTTGGGGGAAGGTTAGTGCTCATCAAGAGTGTACTAGATTCATTACCCACCTATACTATGTCGTCGTTCCCTTTGCCAATAGCAATGGTGCATAAAATAGACAAAATACGCAGAGACTTTCAGTGGCAGGGTAACAGAGAAAATGCGACCTTTAATTTGGTTAGATGGAGTGTATCTACAGACAGGAAGTCAGGAGATTTGGGTACTAAAGACTTAAATATTCAAAGTAAAAGTTTGCAGCTTAAGTGGCTTTGGAGGTTCAACAAGTGGAGAGATGTCACTGTGACAAAATATGGATTTCTCAATCCATGGATAACCAAACAACCATATCTCTCCAACACATGTGACATGTGGTATATGGAAGCATCTGAGAACTTACTGGGACATCTTTCAAACGCTTCCTTCAGTAGAAATCGGTAATGGTACAAAAGTAGGATTCTGGACAGACACTTGGCTGGGCTCTTCACCTTTAAAGGATCAATACCCTTTCCTATATACAGTGGCACAGAATTCTGAAACATTATTATCAGAATAGTGGTCTAACTCTGGCTGGGATATTAATTCAGACATAATATGAACAATTGGGAACTGGGAAGTGGACAACTTTTGCTCTTTGTTGTCTCAACTACACAGTTTGCCTCCCCTTTCTGTCCAGAGACGACTCTTTAAGCTGGAAGTGTGATGCTAAGGGATGTTTCTCTGTTATATCATGCTACAAGCAGTTAAGTCCTCCCCAAACTGAAAATTGGCCTTGGAAGTGTATTTGGAAAAAACAAAGCTCCTATGAAAGTGGAGCGTTGCACGGTTAGTGGCGAGAGGAGCTTGTCTCACACACGAAAACCTTCAGAGCAGATGTTTGCTTTGCAACAATGAAGCTGAAGATATCAACCATTTATTTCCTCATTGTAAATTCACATCTCAGATATGGAGTCTCTTTCTCAGTTTACAGGGAATTAAATGGGTAATGCCAAGAACAACAAAGGAACTATGCACTACAATGCTGACACTTGAAAGATCTTGGCAATGTGAAAAGGAAAACTTGGACTACCATCCCTGTGGTGATATGGCGGACTATATGGAAAAAAAGGAATGCGAGAGTTTTTGAGAGCAAACATGAATCTGTAACAGTTATGGGAAAACAGATGGGTAGGGGGGGAATATGGTTGGACTCTATAGGAAGTAGTGGAGTGATTATTGTGCTGTGGGATAAAAGAACATGGAAAGGGGAATATGTGGAGAGTGGGGATCAAATGCTCACTTGCAAATTCACTGGGATCAACCAGAATTTTTCCTGCCATCTTACTGCTGTTTATGCTGATTGCGCGAGAGTGGTAAGGAGGGAGTTATGGTGGGAGTTAGGAGCTATCAGAGGGTTATGTGAGGGTCCCTGGGTGGTTTGTGGAGATTATAATGTGACCAGATTCCCTTCTGAGAGAATAGATTGCAACAGAATTACCGGAGCTATGGCTGAGTTTTCAGATTGCATCAATGATCTGGAACTAATTGATCCTCCTTTATTTGGGGGATCTTTTACATGGAGGAGGGGTGTTAATCATAGATATGCTTCCAGGATTGACAGATTTCTTTTATCATCACTTTGGGATGAAAAGTTCTTGCAGATTAATCAAAGTCTACTTCCAAAAGTAGGATCTGATCACAATCCCATTATGCTTACTTGTCGAGATATGAACTTCAAGAAGACATATTTTAAGTTTGAAAATGGGCGGCTCAATGTGGAGGGTTTAGGAGTAAAGTGCAAGATTGGTGGAATTCTTTCAGTGTGAGAGGAAGACCAGATTTTGTGTTAGCCTCCAAGCTTAGTATGCTAAAAGACAAGCTTAAGGAGTGGAGCAAAGCTAACAAAAGTACTTGGAAGGAGAAGAAGGACCATATTTTGACTCAAATTAACAGCTTGGAAATCATCCAAGATCAAAGGCCTTTAATTGATGATGAGCTGGTGCATAAAGCAAATCTATCCTTGGAGTTTGAGGATGTAGCAACGAATGAAGAAATTGCTTGGAGACAAAGATCAAGAGTCCAATGGATTAAACATGGAGACAAAAACACTAAGTTTTTCACAGAGTGCCACTTCACATAAAAGATCCAACACAATTGAGACTCTGAAGATTGATGGAGAAGAAGCTACTGACCTTCAGGCCATTAAAAATTCCATCATGGAATTTTATCAGCAGCTGTACAAGGAATCCGAAGCTTGGAAGCCAGATTTTGTTTTACAAGGAAATCCTCATATTTCCTTCGAAGACCAACAGTTGATGGAGAGACAGTTCGAGGAGGAAGAAATCCTTGAAGGTATCAGACTATGTGCTGCCAATAAAGCTCCTGGACCTGATGGTTTTCCTATGGCTTTTTATCAAGGTTTTTGGGATATGCTGAAGGAGAACATAATTCTCACCCTTCAAAATTCCCATGCTCAACAGTTCTTTGAAAAAAGTTTCAATGCTACTTTTGTGGCTCTGGTCCCCAAGAAAGTAGGAGCCGTTGAACTTAGGGATTTCAGAACCATTAGTTTGATATCAGGTATGTATAAGATCATCTCAAAAGTGTTGGCTGAAAGGCTAAAAAGGGTGGTGAGCAGACTGGTTAACAAACATCAAATGGCATTCATAAGGGGAGACAAATTATGGATGCTGCTTTGATAGCTAGTGAATGAATTGATACCAGGATGTGAGGGGAGGTACCACGGGTCATGTGCAAATTGGACATTGAGAAAGCCTATGATCATCTCAATTGGAACTTCCTTATAAGTGTGCTTAGACAGATGGGCTTTGGCAATAGATGGCTGAAATGGATTGAATTCTGCATAAAAACTACCAGTTCTCTGTGCTTGTCAATGGAGAACCAGTTGGTTTTTTTCCAGCAGAAAGGGGACTCAGACAGGGTGATCCTATGTCCCCTTTCCTTTTCATCATTGCTATGGAGGGCCTTAACAGAATGTTGAGGATTGCTAATCACAACAGATGGTTGAGGGGATTCATAGTAGGGAACAGAGCTGGAGAGGTGTTGGAGATCTGACATCTTCTTTATGCAGATGACACAATTATTTTTTGTGATGCTACATGTCACAAAATCAGTTGTGACGTTAATTTTATTAGTTTTTCCAGAATATGTTTAGTCCTTCTAGGTTTAAATGGCATTTTACTTATTGTCACTTTAGTCCTAGTACTATTTCTAGTTTCTTTGCATAAAGGACACGTGTATTTAGAGAATTAGCTGGATTTTGGGTATTATATACCCGTTGTATAGAATTGAGCTCATCATCAATTGAAAAGAAATATCTGCTTCCTCTCTATTTTCTTTTCTCTCCTTCCCTTTTCTCTACTTCTCCATTGATGAGCTCATCGGAGCTCTTCATTTCGTCACAAATGAACAAGAGTGCTTCTCTCTTGTTCAAATGGAATCAGAACCGACGATACTCGGCCTCGATTCTGCTGCAATGTCCAATTACTATTACAATCATCCACCCCAAGTATCAGATATCTCAACCATATCTACTGCCCATTTGCACGATTCAACCGTTCCAAATTTCTATCCAGAGTCCTATAGGGTTGAGCTCACTACCGATTCATATGCTTATCACCAATCTCACTCTCATCAGCACTGTCCAGATTCCTTTGGAGTTGGCCTCATACCATCAGAAAACACGATTGGGTTTGACAACTTGCTCAACTTTACTGAGCAATTGGAGAAAACGGTAATTTCTCCTATCACTGTTGATTACACACATATTTGCCCTAATTTTGATGATGGAACACTATTAGAAAACAGTGTCGTAGAAGCTAACGAAAAATCCGCTAACGAATATGAAACGCTTGACCAAATTCTTCTAATGTATGGAATCCATGTGACTAATTTGCAATGGGATGATTGTGAAGAAGATGAGCCTATGGAGCTTGAAGGTGATGAACTTTCAGAAAACAATGTAGGCTATAAGTTCGATAAAAGTTTTTAAAGAAATTAACAACTCCTCTTTGAAGGAGAAGTTCAGAATGAAAGAGAGGACTCGGATGACGTTGGTTATACCAACATAGACAAATTAGAGAAATCAAGCCAGCCGCTCTTAGCAATGGTCAGTTCTGAGGAAATAGAGGACCAAAGAGAAATGGAGATCGAAGGTACAAAGGCTGGTACAACTGCTACTCCTTCTAACGGTAACATGTCGAGTGTAGATGCTTATGATTTAGCTTGTCTGCCGGAAGGGTATGTGAATTATTCTGATTGTCAATTTGTGCATTCTATTCATTTTCTTGCTTTGAAAATGGGGTTTGAATTGGCTGAGGTGTTTCGGAAGAATTCTCTGGCAAGTAGATATCCCAAATGTGGAGTGAATTGGCTTGTTTCCAAACTTTTCAATAAAAGTCGTGAAAGGGAACTAATCCACGTTAAAAATGTAGAGGTAACAACTGTGGAATTTTGGGAGAGCTGGTTGCTTTGTCATGTGGTTTTTAGACAGCTGTCTGAAAATGCATGTCGGCCTTACATTTTGTGGGTCAAAATTGCGGTTCTTTCGACACCTTTGCACTTTTAGCAAGTTCCATAGAGCCATCTGTATGTTTAGGTCCAAGCTATTTTCGCCCATCAAATCGTAAGGTGAAAATATTGGCATCAAGGAATAAAGACCATAAGATGAAGCCTCACAAAATGCATTTTGATTGTACAAGAAAGTTGATAAGAAATTCAGGACCAATTCCACAGTTGCAAATGGAAAGCTTGTTAGAAGGAGCATATCCATATTTTGGTTACCCAAAGAAAGCTATATTGCCAATTGGAAAGATGGAAAAAAATGAGCAGTTATCAACCGGTTCTGTTGTTTCTCTTCTCAATCGTTATGTATTAGTTCAAGAAAGAACAGTGTGTTGGGTTGTCCAAAAGGTTCTAAAAGGGATCTGTGCTCTTCTATTTGTTAAGGGGGAATGTAAAGCAATAAAAGCTTTTGAACTTATTAGAGCCAGAGCATTGTTAGCGGAGATAGTGGCAAATGATGTGTGGTCAAAGGCTGTGGAGAATGCGTTTGGAGCTTATACCCCATGTGGAACAAACACTCTAGTTATCTGTGTTTCTCATCTAGTCCTTTTGGCCTTGTGCTTAAACCGAGTATGGAAAATGACGAAAGATCTCTCAGTCCAAGGGTTCCGCTTGAGGTCAAATTACTATAACTACATGTTGGGTCTTTTAGCTGCTTATTGCACTGCTGTGACCTTGTTTAGATTGGTCATGAGAGTGTCAGCCTTGAACGTAGATGGACAACTTGGTCTTGCCCCATATGAGATAATCTCTTCGACTATCGAGATTCTTGCTTGGTTTTCTATGCTAGCAATGATTGTTCTCGAGACAAAGGTATATATCTGTGAGGCCAGGTGGTCTGTTCGGTTTGGAGTAATATACAGTTTGGTGGGGGACGTGGTGATGCTTAATCTTATCCTGACTGTGAGAGAGTACTCTAATGAATCAATACTATATTTATACATCAGTGAGGTTGCTGTCCAGGTATTGTCTGGATTGCTGTTGCTGTGGTCTGTTCGGTTTGGAGTAATATACAGTTTGGTGGGGGACGTGGTGATGCTTAATCTTATCCTGACTGTGAGAGAGTACTCTAATGAATCAATACTATATTTATACATCAGTGAGGTTGCTGTCCAGGTATTGTCTGGATTGCTGTTGCTGTTTTATATTCCTAATATGGAACCTTATCCCGACTACTCTCCAATTCGAAGTAAATGTTTCAACAACACTGTGTATGAAGAACTTCCTGAAGCAGAGCAGATTTGTCCTGAGAGGAATGCGAACATATTTTCCAAATTTACTTTTTCATGGATGAATCCTTTTTTGAAAATGATTGCATGGATGAATCCTCTTATGCAACTTGGTTATAAAAGACCATTAACATATAAGGATGTGTGGGAACTGGATATTTGGGATCGGACTAAAACTCTAAACAACTAGTTTCAAAAAAATTAGGCAGAGGAGTCTCAAATACCTAAACCATGGCTTTTAAGAGCTTTAAATCATAGTCTTGGAGGAACCTTTTTTTTTTTTTTTTATTTGAGATGGTGACAGTTAGTCTATATATCCACAGGTTTACTACATCCAAAAGTGTAGTCCCCCTCCAAAAGTGTTACAACTTACATTGCCCTGACTATTACATTATATCATAACCAATCTAATGCTGTGTAAATATCTACTGTCTAATCTATCATTTCCTGCTTACACCAAAAGTAGTATAATCCTAGGCAATTTAACTTCAATCTCTGCATGCTACTCTGTTTGTCTTCAAAGCATCTCTGATTTCTCTCCTTCCAAACTTTCCACCATATACTTGCTGGGACAATCTTCCATCTCTCCTCCTTCTTTGCTGCATTTCCATCTCTGTTCCAACACTTCATCACCTCTTTTATGTTACCTGGTTTCACCCATTTAATTTTCCTCATCTTGACAAAGATCTGCCAAAGCTGGTCTGTCCACTTGCCATGTAAAAAAAGATGGTTGACTGTCTCTGCTTGTTCTCCACATAGGTAACACCTAGAACATAGTTGGAAGCCTCGCTTGTTCAAATTCTCATGAGTCAGAACTGCCTCCTTTGCTAATAGCCATGAGAAACAGTTTACCTTGTAAGGTACTTTTGTTCTCCAAATCATCCTCCAAGGCCACCGTTCCACCTGAGTATTTGTTGAGTTCAAGTCTTTGTATGCAGATTTGACAGTGAAGCACCCTTTGCTGTCAAGTCTCCATACCAAAGTATCACTCTCCTCTGTTAAGTTGTTAAAGTGGGCAACTGTGTTGTAGAAGTCTGCTATCCTTGGCATTTCCCAGTCATTCAAAATATCTTCTAAATTGTAAATTCCAACCCTGACCTGTCCACATTTCAGCCACTGTAGCCTGTTGAGCTTGGCTTAAGGTGTAGAGATCTGGATATAGCTGCTTCAGAGATTCTTGACCACACCACTGGTCATTCCAAAAGGACACCTTCAGTCCATTCCCAATTTTAAAGTTTGATCTGGTCAAAACCAATGGCCAGAGATTTCTAATGGATCTCCATATACTGCATCCATATGGAGTATTCACCATCTCTGTCATCCATTTATCTTCCATCCCATATTTTGCAATGATCACCTCCTTCCACAGTAAGTTTTCATTTGTTGCAAACTTCCATAGCCATTTCATCAATAGGCTCTTGTTCTGCTTAGCCAAATCTCTGATGCCCACCTCTCCTTCTTTCTTACTGATTGTCATTTCTTCCCAGTTGACAAAGTGGAATTTCTTCTTGTCCTCATTTCCTTGCCAGAAAAAGTCCCTTCTCAATCTATCTATCTTTTTGACCATATTCACAGGAACTGGAAACACAGACATCATATAGGATGGCAGTGCATCTAGTACACTGTTCACCATGGTCAGTCTCCAAAAGATACTGACTTTTCCAGTTTGTCAGTTTCTTTTCACACTTCTCAATCACCCCATTCCATATTTCCTTAGATTTGCTTTTTGCCCCCAGGGGCATACCCAAATAAATTGTGGGTAATTCACCCACTTTTCCTCCCAGTGGGGAGACTTCTAGAAGGTTGGCAATGGTGCTTCCCAGTTCATTGGAGCACTTATTCCAAACCGACTCTTACACTCTATGCAACAAGGTGATCCACCATGGATAGGCTACGTCTATGCATCCACGAGTTTTGTTGGAGTGGCGTTTGGTGTTCTCTGTGAAGCTCAGTATTTTCAGAATGTCATGTGTGTTGGATTTCGCCTGAGGACTACTTTGGTTGCAGAAGTTCTCCGGAAGTCTTTGAGTTTAACCCATGAAAGTCGGAAAAGTTTTGCATCAGGAAAGATAACCAACTTGATGACAACAGATTCTGAAGCATTTCAGCAAATATGTCAGTCACTGCATACTATTTGGTCAGCTTCCCTTCAGATTAGTAATGCATTGGTTCTTCTTTACCAGCTATTGGGGGTTGCAGCACTTCTTGGTGCACTTATGTTGGTTCTTGTGTTTTTGGTACAAACATTTGTAATAAGCAAGATACAGAAATTGACGAAAGAAGGATTACAACGTACATACAAGAGAATTGGTCTCGTGAATGAAGTATTGTCTGCAATGGACACAGTCAAATCGTATGCACGGGAAAATAGTTTTCAATCCAAGGTTCAGGGTGTTCGGAATGAGGAGCTGAGTTGGTATAGGAAAGAACAATTACTAGCAGCGTTGAATAGTTTCATTTTGAACAATATTCCTGTTGTGGTGATTGTGATCTCATTTGGCGTATTCTTCCTAATTGGAGGAGATCTAACACCAGCAAAGGCATTAACATCTCTATCCTTGTTCGCGGTGTTACATTTTCCACTCTTCATGCTTCCAAATATAATAAAACAGGTTGTTATTGCAAACGTATCGTTAAAACATGTAGAAGGCTTCTCCTAGCTGAAGAGAGAATACTTCTTCCCAATCCGCCTCTTGAGCCTGGACTTCCAGCAATTTCAATCAAGAATGGAT
This sequence comes from Lycium barbarum, assembly GCF_019175385.1. Taxonomy (NCBI): domain Eukaryota; kingdom Viridiplantae; phylum Streptophyta; class Magnoliopsida; order Solanales; family Solanaceae; genus Lycium; species Lycium barbarum. Next base: position 9,602,113 of record NC_083339.1, on the reverse strand, counting down.
GCTTTTTATGGGAATCAAAGGCCGAGACACCAACATTGTCAAACATCAATTTGGATATCCCAATTGGTAGCTTAGCAGCTGTTGTTGCGGGCACTGGAGAAGGAAAGACATCGCTAATATCAGCAATGCTTGGAAAGGTGCTTTGGATGTTGATGTGGGCAGTTCATCAGTTCTCAGTTTCCAGGCTTTGATGATCCTCGAGGACAAGGCTAATTTAGAGAGGGATGGATTGTCACAAAATCAGTTGTGACATTAATTTTATTAGTTTTTCCAGAATATGTTTAGTCCTTCCAGGTTTAAATGGTATTTTACTTATTGTCACTATAGTCCTAGTAATATTTCTAGTTTCTTTGCATATTTAGTCCTTATTTATGTTATGGGAAAGGACACGTGTATTTAGAGAATTAGCTGGATTTTGGGTATTATATACCCGTTGTATTGAATTGAGCTCATCATCAATTAAAAAGACATATCTGCTTCCTCTCTATTTTCTTTTCTCTCCTTCCCTTTTCTCTACTTCTCCATTGATGAGCTCATCAGAGCTCTTCATTTCGTCACAAATGAACAAGAGCGCTTCTCTCTTGTTACACTACACCAGAACAAATTAGCTTCCTTCGAATGATACTGGTGATATTTGAAGCCACATCAGGATTGAAGGTAAATTGGAATAAAAGCAATATTTTCCAGTCAAGTATTGCAAATACAGGTCTTGGCAAATATCTTGGTATGCCATTGGGGTCAAAACACAAAGCTTTGGAGATATGGGATGGAATCATTGAAAAAACAGAAAAAGAAGTTAGCTTTGTGGAAGTCTCAGTATCTTTATCTGGAAGGGAGACTCATTTTGATAAAATTCTATGTTGGATGCTCTCCCAAAATATGTAATATCTTTGTTTCCTATACCAAGCAAGGTAATTGACATCTTAGATAGATTGAGGAGAAATTTCTAATGGAATGGTAATAAGGAGGGCAGGAGTTTTCATTTGTGAAGTGGGAGACAGTTCAGAAGAATAGAGACCAAGGAGGTATGGGGGTCAAGAATTAGAAGCTGCAAAACAATAGCCTACTTATGAAATGGCTATGGAGGTACAATGAGGAGCAACAAGCTCTCTGGAAGGAAGTTGTCCAGCAAAATTTGGCGAAGAAGGACACTGGAGTACACATCCTGTCACAAACACTTATGGAGTGGGGGTGTGGCGATCTCTTAGATCTTTATGGCCTGATCTCAAGAGAAACTCTTGTTACAAGGTGGGAAATGGCAGCAGGATTTTATTCTGGAAAGATAATTGGTTTTGCAATGGAACACTAAAGGAGCTGTTCCCTGTGCTGTTCTCTATTTCCATTAATCCTGAAATAACCAGTGTGGCTGAACTTTTGACTCAGGTGGGAAATTTTTTGGGCACAAATACTGAAGCAGATACAATCAGATGGAAGCATCATATTGATGGAGTTTTTTCAGTAGGCAGGGCTTACAAAAGGGGAGTGTTTGAACTGGCAGAAGTTTCAACTGGCCCATGGAAGCTTGTGTGGAAGAACGTGGCACCAACCAAGGTGAAATGTTTTTCTTGGTTGGTGGCAAGGAGAGCTTGTCCCACACATGAAATTTTACAGAAAAGAAGAATTCAAATAGCATCTAGATGCTCTATGTGTCAGAAACAAACAACCATTTGTTCCTTCACTGTAAAGTTACAACTCAAGTTTGGGCCTTTTTTATCAGTTTATCCGAGGAAAGTTGGACCATGCCAGAAAACACAGCAGATCTTTTAAGCTGCTATACCAGAAGGGGGGTAGCAAAAGTCAGAAGATATGGTGGAGAACAATTCCAGCTTGTATATGGTGGAACATATGGAAGGAGAGAAATGACAGAATTTTTTAAGGCAGATCCAATTCCATTCAGAAGATCAAATGGAATTGTATTAGTTCTTTATGTTTTTGGTGTAAAGAAAATAGTATAAAGGATGCATTACAAGTAGTGGATTTCATAGGACTTCTATAATTATTACCACCATGTAGCTCTCTTTTTGGAGGTGGCCAGCATATCCCTTAATGCTGAGGAATACAAAGTTACTAGTTTCAAAACCAAAAAAAAAAAAAAAAAAAAAGAGAGAATCAACTACAGATGTATATCTTCTCTTTTTTCTGTGTGTGCAACAGGTCTATTGCAAACGACTTAGATGCCATAATTGACTTCCAGAGCTCATTACACAATTTGTAATGTAGCCTCCTTTTGTACTTATTTTACAGCATTCTCTTATTGCTGAAGTTGATATTTTAACTTTAACAACTAAAAAAAAAAAAAAAACAGAAGAAGAAGTGAAAAAGGAAAAGCAAGCAGTGTTGCTTGGCAGTCCAATTCTAGGTATGATCAAGTTACGGAAGCACTATTATGTTCCATGATGGTTCATGATATTTGATAATCTTAGATACGTCAACTCATCAAGGAAATTCAAACTGTACCTCTTCAGATACCAAATATGTAAGTTTTAAGAAGCTCCATAATCCCAAGAAGGTCAACATAAAGAAACAAGTAATAAAATAAAATAATTTCAAAAAACGTAAATATATAAGGCAGATATATGAGGCTCTATAAAGAGAATGTAAACACCTTCTCTTTCCATGTGAGTTCTCAAGCTCAGCTATAAATTTGGCAAGGCATCGAATTCCATTACCACACATCTGTGTATAGAGAAAGGATTTATTCGTTAACAATCACGAACTTCAACTTCAAATAGGAGGATAAATGACAAGGCATTTCTGGTCACTCAGTAGATGCAGAGAGAAATTTTCAGACTTCCATTCATTCTATATCCGGAGAAGGAAAAGAAAAGGAAGATAACAAGAAGGAAGACCTAGTTACATACTAATAGAGCAATTCTGTACTTCGTGAAACTAAAAATGATGCATGTTCTGCTATTTATTCCATTCGAAGGGGGCATATTTTGCTGCAAACACGATTCTTCAGATCTTCTAAAATCTGTTTTTTTTTTTTTTTTGGACTGAAAAGGGAAAGCAATGGCATGCATAACAGATAATTGACACAAACAAAAAATAAGAAACCAAGAAGATAAAGATAGACCGAACGAAAGCAAGAGGGTTTCCACCACAATTCAGCCCTTTCTTCTATCATAGATATACAGACACAAAGACCCAACTTTTAGAGGTAAAAATAAGCCAAATTACCCTTCCTGAGACAGAGATGCAATCAATTCTAAATTTGAGGACTGTGTAATATTACCTCTGGCTCACTTCCGTCTGAATTGAAGATCCTCATGGTGTAATCAGTCCCATTGACACCCGGCATTGCAAATATCACACCATCAGCACCAATCCCAAAGTTTCTATCACATAGTTTCGCAGCTTTATCAGGAGTGACCTTAGGTTCTGTTGTATCTCTATTGTCAACCTGCTCAGGACAAGCATAGAGAAGATAAGAATCTAATCAAACACCCAACTAGAGAAGAAAAACAACAAAGTACTAGAAGAACCATGCCTCTTTTCCCCTCATATATTTAATGTGTACTTCCCCAAATATCAAATGCCAGTCATGGACTGCTAGTCGTGATTCACAAACACAGGATTTTTGTGTCCGAACCTTAAATTGTGAGCTTGATCAAATAGATAACATAATGAAGTTTCGACATTTAGAACTGTCAGTTGTTAACTCTTTTTTTTTTTTTTTTTTTTTTTGAAAAGGTAACACTTGTATATTTATCCAAAAATCAGACCTGCCACAAACAGTTACAGGTCTCATAGTTACAAAAGAGTATTCAGAAGATCTTCAATCCTATAACAAAAACTTATATAGAACCTAAGACATCCATAAATGATTCTAGATCTTCCATATACTCCTGTTTACACCAAAAGTAGAATAAAGCAAGACAGTTCATTTTCATCTTCTGTAAAGAATTACACTTATTTTCAAAACATCTAAGGTTCCTTTCACTCCACACAGACCACCAGATGCAAGCTGGTATAATTCTCCATCTCTCTTTGTGGCCAGAAAGGTTGGCATAACTATTCCACATCTCCAGGATTTGAACGATTTTCTCAGGCATTATCCATGTTAACCCTTTCAAATTGATGAATAAACTCCATATCTAAAAGGTAATCTTGCAGTGAATAAAGAGGTGACTAACAGTCTCTGCTTCTTCACCACAAAAGAAACACCTTGGACTAAAGTTAAAACCCCATTTCATGAGATTTTCCTGAGTTAGTACTGCCTATTGAGGCAATTTTCCAGAACCTAAACCTTTCAGTGCCAAACCAGTATAGCATTTACAAACCATAGTAGAGGGATTAAAATCTCTGTGAGTCTTCTTCCGAAAAAGGTCGATCTTTAAACAGGCCGCCACTAAGGTAAAAATTCATCCTTTTCACTTTCTTTCTTTTTTTTTTTGAAACTGAACCATCCTTTTCACATTTTATTGAACAAGGAAGCAGCTTTTAGCATATTGGGACGACATGAAAAGAGAACCGCAAGATGAATGAGGTAATTCAAGAAAGAGTATAAACAAGAAACAGAAAGCTCCAAGGATATACTAAATTAGAATAAGATAACTTCAGCATATTTAAAGTCAAAAACACGGGAAAGATAATAAAGTACTCCTTTTGTTCCAACTTATATAGAACTCTTTCGCATTCTGGATGTCTCAAAGTGTTTTACACCATTCTAATATTATTATTCTATACAATGCTCTCTGTATCAGACAAATTTTTCAAACAGAAACTAACTTCTCAACTGAATTCAATTATTTTCTTCCACCACCAGTCTTCTATCATACACAAGGAAAAATAACATCTTAAACTTTGTATTACGTCAAACACCATCATATAAGATAGAAATGACTCATTACCAAAAGATTTCATTAGACAAACTGTGAATTTGATCATTAGTGGAACTAGTATTTAAATGGAAAAACAAAATCAGTAAAACGTGAAAAAAACGATAGATTTACATCAAAAAATAGACATTGACCGAGATAACTGGAAACGAATGCAGCAAGTTTCATCTTTTACTTTTTTACAGCATACTTCCAAAATTCCTCATAAATTAGAAAAGCAATATCCAGTATTGAGCATTGCATATATATGTATAGTGTATGTATTACCAATATGAAGTCGTTAGTGAAACTAGCATTTACAAAGAAAGAACAAAATTAGTAAAACGTGAAGAAAACCATAGCTTTACATCAGAAAATAGATGCAGTTGACCAATATAAAGGGAAATAAATGTGGCTAAGTTTTACTCCCCTGTTGTATTTTTTCATCATATTAATATGAGAAGAATTGCAACTTATAATATTTTTTTCATATAATTTTCAAACATCTAAAACGTAATTTTAAAATATTGATTTAATCTCATTCAATGTAGATTAGTCAAATTGACTCTCGAGAACATACACATGACAAGTAAAAGTGAACGGAGAGACTATCTTTACGTTCACACCATACTTCCGAATTCAAGGGAATTAGAAAGAGAGAAAAAAAACAATTTTCATTATTGGGCATTGCAAATATATATATATACATATATATGTGTATTACCAAAATGAAGTCGTTGCCGAGACCGTGGTACTTGACAAAGTGAACAAATCCGGTTTCTTTACGATCCAGGAATGAAGTATTTTGCGGAGCTTCGACTTTCATTGAAGATGCTGCAGATATGCTGAACTTAGGGCATTGTTTGGCGAATTTGAGATTTTTTGATTGTGGAGTTATGGGAGAAGAGAATCGAATGGGATTCGCGGAAATTGAAGAAAGAGAAGGGCGGCGAGTTGGAGTTGTCAGAGGTACTGTAATGGCGGCTGCTATCGCCATTGCTCAGTTAGGAGTTCGACAAAGTGAAATGTTTTTCACCCTTTTATAAAACAACCGATTTAGTGTGATCATCTGTTACCTTTTTTTTCACTTGCCTTTACTTATTTTTTAATAAACATGTGCTGTTTTTTATCCTATATTTTAAACTAATAACTCTACTAATATTCTACCTTCTTTTTTTGTAATATGGTAAATTTATTCTACCTTATTCTTCAAATCATTGGTATATGATATTATGAGACGTCAAAAAATAAAAATATAATTTATTAAACTGTTATAGTTATCAAAATAGTACAGTACATTATAATATAATACAGTATTATTAAATGATACATAACAACCATTCAAACAATTAGCGTCTTTGCTACCTCCCCACTATATTACTAGTTGATAGTCAACAAAAAGTATATTGGTTTGAGTTGGATTCGAAGATCTTTTATTAGTCTTGGGTGTTATTGATCATTTTATATCGAAATTTTAATATTTTTTATATATTTACGTAGAGTATCCACCAGTTAATGGGTGCTCGAGCACAAAACAATAATACATGGGTCCGCCCCTGAAATTAGTCTCGCGTTTCTCCTTCAAAATACATCTAATACTACTAGTGTCACTTGGTCCGTGCTAAGCCCGAGCCCAAACCGACATTAAAAATTCAGTTTGTAGATATTTTTTCTGCTCTTGGTTGTTTATTCTTGTAACATTAGTTTGACATTTTCGAAAGACTTCTAAAGTGTTACTCGTAAAGTATAAAAAACGTATGTTAAAGGAAAACATTTATCTTAGTTTATATATTAGATTTTTTTAGGAAAAAAAATCAATAATTGAAAGCTCCTCTAATTTAATTTTTTGAGATTAAGTCACGATAATCCAAATTGAGCTTTCCATATGTTAAAGTAATTTCATTTGAGTTCTTTGAATTGAACTCATATTGGCTAACTTATTTTTTACCAAAACATATTTTGCAAAATACCGGATAATTAATATGTTATATAATTTAGGACAAAATAGTTAAGTTTAACATGAAAAAAATTATTACTCCTAAATTATATAAAATGTATTATCCGATTTTTTACAAAATATTTTAATAGTAAAAAAAAGTAAAAAATATATTTTTTGCAATTGTCTAGTATTATTACTGTATCGAGATCAAATTAGATTTCTTTAAATACAATGTTTTTTCAAACATTTTTAGAATATATATATATATATAATATCTCATAGTTCCTCTTTTAATATAGTAATTTATTAGATAATTTTATGTTAAAAGTGCGCGCACATAAAATTTGATCAATTAACACCATATTTCGGAATTCATTTTTCAATTGAGACGGAAGAGCTATTATTTACATTTTTGATAAAATTTAAAAGTATTTAACAATGATATATTGAAACTAGTTTAATACTATTTTCACATTAAAAACTTCAAATACGTACGAGTATGCTTTGTGGGGCCACTATAACATTTTTCATGACATCATCTTTTTTAGTGACATAAAAAAAAAATTAAAAACTCTTAAAATTTACCAAAAATGTATGATAATTTATAAAGTCATAAGAATTTCAAGTAGAAATAAAGAAGGATAAAAAAAATTCATGTGAACTACAAAAAAAATAGAGATTCTTCCTTATATATAGTAGTAGTAATTTAATGTGAATGATTATTCTTTGTGAATTTTCATAATATATAGGTGTCAATTCCACTGTACTAGGTGAAGGAACTACCTGCTCCAAGACATAGATTAAAAGGACCACAATTGTGAGCTTGTGCATTATGTAACAGTCCAGTAATTCATTTCTCACAAAATGCATATTATTAGCTCATTGACCATTTGTTGTTCCAATTTCTAAACTAGTTGAAATCACTTATATGAATTCTTTGTACCCATTCCTTCATACTAGATTATCTTTATTATATCTGCCAGTATATATAAGAGCCCAAAAATCAACTTTTACATGCCTTAGCCAAACCCCAAAATCTTGTGTACATTTGCTCAATAATGCAGATCAACTGTTCGATGAATTGCCTAAACGAAATGTAGGATCTGCTACATCTTTAATTAGCCACTTTTCTAAACTGAATCAACACAAGAAAGCAATAACTATCTTCTCAAGAATGTTTGAGTTGAATATTAAACCCAATGAATTCACATTTGGCAATGTAATTCACTCATCAGTTGTTCTCAAAGATCCCAATTTAGGAAAGCAATTTCATGGCATTTCGATAAAACTTGGGCTTAACTCAAATGTTTATGTAGGTAGTTCACTTTTGGATCTTTATGTAAAGCTAAGTGGAATTGAGGAAGGTCATCGTGTTTTTAACGATACACATGAACCAAATGTGGTTTCTTACACGACTTTATTATGTGGTTATCTTAAAGAACAGAGGTTTAATGAAGCTATGGACATCTTTAGGATAATCCCGGAGAGAAATGTCGTTTCTTGGAATGCTATGATTAGTGGGTATAGCCAGAAAGGACGTAACGAAGAGGCTGTTAATCTTTTTATCGAGATGTTGAGACAAGGAGTTGTACCTGATCAATCGACGTTCCCTTCTTTGTTTAGTGCAGCTGCAAATATGGCAGCATTGGGAAGGGGGAAAAGTTTTCATGCTTGTGCTGTGAAGTATTTGGGTGGTGAGTTTGGTGTTTTTGCAGGCAATTCGCTTGTTAGCTTTTACGCGAAATGCGGGAGCTTAGAAGAGAGTTTTTTGGTCTTTAATCGACTTCCTGAAAGAAATGTTGTGACTTGGAATGCTCTAATATGTGCTCATGCTCAAAATGGGAGAGGGAAAGTAGCAATCGAATTGTTTCAGAGAATGAAAGATATGGGAATTAAGCCGAATAGTGTTACTTTTCTTGGTTTGTTATTGGTATGTAGCCATGTTGGTCTTGTTGATGAGGCTTATTCATATTTCGAGCAGGCACGAACTCAGGATGCTAATTTGCTGAAACCCGAGCACTACGCGTGTATGGTTGATCTGTTATCGCGTTCAGGGAGGTTTCGAGATGCTGAGAAATTTATTCATGATTTGCCTTTTGATCCAGGTATAGGCTTTTGGAAGGCATTGTTAGGAGGTTGCCAGATTCACTCGAACATGAAGCTAGCGGAACATGCAGCCAGAAAGGTATTGGCTTTGGAGCCCGGAGATGTTTCATCATATGTGATGCTCTCGAATGCACATTCTGCTGCTGGAAGATGGCAGAGTGTGTCTATCATAAGGAATGAAATGAGGGGAAAAGGGTTGAAGACGGTCCCTGGGTGTAGTTGGGTTGAAATCAAATGCAAAATTCATGTGTTTGTTACTGGAGACAAGAGACATGCCCACAAGCCTGAGATTTATGAAGTTCTTGGGTACTTCCTCGAGCATGCAATGAAGAGCCAAGAAACTGATCTTCTTCAAGAATTTTAATACACAGCTCCACGTTTCAATTGCCGTCCACCTTGTAATTCTTGATGTACTGCTGCATAGTTATCAATGAACTGTAAAAATAAGTTTGAAGCTATACTTAGCCAACTTTCTCGAGACAATGAGGTAAGATGAGCTACGATAAGTTAAATGGGGAGAAAGACGTATTATGGTCTTGATGAATGATTATGCCACAGGCACACGGTTGCTTCAGTGCCATGAAAAATGTTGTCAGCTATAGCCAATCTAATAGGCTGAAATAATGCAATTAGACTCATATATTGTGGCATCTGAACAAAGATCAAAACTCAGCCTCAAAAGGAACTGCAAAGTGTTGTGAGCTGCTCAAAGTGGCATGCCTGTTGTAAATGCGGCTCAGCAGCCTGCACAGGTTTTGTGTTCACAACTAGTCACAAGCAGTTGTTCATTAGCTTCTTTGCTTCCTGTTTTCGCCTTGAACTTATTTTTTTAATGATTTGCATGAGCCCCGGGAATTGAGCCTTTAAAGGAGATCTTGCCATTGACATACTCTAGTATCTTCAGTCTATAGTGTACATTATACAATTATAGAAATGACAGTAATGAACAATTGTACAAAGAGTATTATTAATTGTACTATAGAACTTGGGCCTATCTCATTGGCAAACGAATTTCTTAGCTTTCTACTGTGAACACGTACGTGTAGAACACTACTGTTTAGCAAGCAACGTGGACTCTTCATTTTCCCCCAAATGGACCAAGCTGCTTTCCCTTTGTTCTGTCCCTTTTCTCTTCATTTGGAGGAAAGCCTTTGGGAAAGTGCCCTCTGCCCTTGCCTTCCTGCCAAATTCGAATTATTCATCGTGATCTAATCCCGGCGAATATATTGTTGATCGTAGTTTTGTCAGTAAAATTGGTGGCGTTGGCTTCTCAACCAGGATAAATTATGATACAGGTCATGTGGGAACACTTTTCTGCACAGACTCTGAGTACCAAAGGTCTGGATTGGTCTCTCTAAAATCTAACATTTATGCATTTGGGATGATTCTCTGAATTATGCTTGTTTTTCTTATGTTCCTTCATGGTGAGTGGTGACCATGTAAGTGGTCGATTCTACTTCTTTAGAGATTATTCATTAAGAATTCATTCTGCCTCTGAAGTTCTCTTTCATTTGTGCTTTAATATCTTTTTATTTTAGTTCAGTATTGATGATTTTGGGTATTTGATTTATGCAAATGTGGTCCTTTCTTTCTTGGTTGATTCTGAACATGTATGTGGTTATTTGTTCAACGGAAAAGGGCCTAAAATACCCTCAAACTATTAGAATTGGTACAAAAATACCCTCCATCCACCTTTGAGCCCCCAAATACCCCTGTCATCCACCTATAGGGTCTAATATACCCTGCCGTCCACCTATGTGGTCTAATATACCCTTATTTCGAACAGTCCCATCTAATTTATGACGTGTCGTGACAAAATTTAATTGGTTACCCCACATAATTAACTAATGTAATTAATTTTAAACTATGTTGACCGGATCCCAGCCCACCTACTTGACAAACCCGACCTGGCCTAGGTATACCATAATTAAGTATTTCCTGGTAAGTGCGAAAGGAAATGGTTACCCATCACTTATGGCATACTGGTTTTATTTATTTTTTTGTTTATTTTAACTATTTTTTCCTTTTCTTTTGGTTTTTGTTAAATTATATGAGGGTTATTAGCTGGATGAGAATAACTGAGTGAACAGTGGATAAACCATGCAGCTTGGTATTAGTGCTTGAACTAAGCATTAGCGTACCGCAATTTTTATTGTTTCCAGCATAAATAAGTGATAATTTGATAAAATTGCTTCGTTTTTAGCCTTATTTAATTTGGGGCAGGTCAGGTTTGTCGGGTAGGTGGGTTGGGATTCGGTCAACATAGTTTAAAATTAATTACATTAGTTAATTATATGGGGTGACCAATTAAATGCTGAAATGTCATAAATGAGACGGGGCTGTTAGAAATAAGGGTATATTAGACACCATAGGTGGACGGCAGGGGTATATTAGACCCCATAGGTGGAAGGCAGGGGTATATTAGACCCCATAGGTGGACGTCAGGGGTATTTGATGGAGGGTATTTTTGTACCAATTCTAATAGTTCGAGGGTATTTTAGGCCCTTTTCCGTTTGTTCAAATGCCAATATGAAAATTTGGTGCACAAAGTGCTACATCACTAAGCATACCGGAATTTCACCTGAAGCAAAACTAGTACTTTCTAAAAAAGGGAAGAACTTTAATGCAACCAAGATATTATGAAAACCTTGTGAGTTTTCCTTATAGTCCATTAAACCAGCGCGAGGCTGTTGATCATTCCACATTAAAATTTTCATATCGAGGATGCTGCATGAGTCAGCTTGGGCTAAATTGAGCTGGGAAGAAACAAAGACTGCTATTGTTTCTTTATTTTCATTCTTTCTTTGACTCTTTTGTTGTGTGGAGATTCTAATGCTAATTTTGATGATGTTCAATTTGAAATTCCAAGTAGAAGGTGGTTTAATGTCCAAAGAGATTTAAATGTTCAGGTCGGGAATTTACGCATATGCAATCTTCAAGGGTTGTTTAATCTTTGACCTATGAAACTGCGATCCGAGAAATTATGGTGACTCCACATCAAATGCTTCTCCAACTGTGTTTACTACTTTCTTGTGACTGAAGGTGCTGATTTCACCCTGATGTTTTTGTATCTGGAGTTCCAAATGTAAGTTACTATGGCATGGAGATAAATTGTGATATTCTCGCCATAAGTTAGCTAGCATTGATTTTTAAATACTTGTTAGTTGGTTCTATGTCTGATCTGCTATTTAGTACAAATGAGTTGTGTCAATTTTTCTATGAGGCTCGAAGGTATCTATAGCTATTCTCCCTATTGTTTCAGAGCAAGTATTTAAAGGTCTCTCAATTATTCCTTTAATTATTGTATTAACGGATAAAGCTAGGCTCACATTCAGGTATAAATTTATGAATACTGCTAAATCTGAAAGAAAGATGAATACTGCTAACAAAGTCTTTTGCCTGCACAGTCTATGAGAGCTATACATTCTCTTAGCTGGGAGTTTCACTCTTTTGCTCAAGGATACTGATCTGTTGACAATATTAGCACCATTTATGATTATTGGAGTTATGAAACCTTCGAGCAACTATTTACTATGGATTGTATCCTGGAATCTGCTATTTTAGCAAAATATAGAGTCATTATTTTGTATTTGCACTCTAGGAAGTATGGAATCAAAACAAGATGCCCGAAAGCCTATCATTTCGCAATTAAGGGAAACTGATTATATTCCTAATAATGATGACATTGTAGCTTATTAGAAAGAAATAAAGATATGGCAATGCAAAAGTGAAAGAATTCTATGCATTTTATAGTAGTTATAGTTGTTACCATTACTATTTAGCGCTTAATTTAACTTCCTTCTTGCGGATGACATAAGTCAATAACCAAAGGGACTTTGTTTTTCTTTTTGCAGTTAAAACATGAAGTAATTCCAGCAAAATGTGAGTGGTGCTTACGAATGAGCTAAAATTAAAGAGGTAGTGCCTCATAGATCCCTGTTTACCATGGTATTTCTAGAACAAATGAAAATGAACCATTTTACATATTACTTTTTCCAATAATTCTGAGTCAGCTTTCCTGAAGTAGAGTTAATATTCAAGTCAACATGGTCCATGTATGAGACTAAATTGGGTACTTGAAGGACACTATAATGCTTTGGCAGGATATGCCAAGTGGAGGAAAAATACTTGCTGAGAATTTATTAGGAGGTCAGTGTTTCCAGGCTACACCTGGTTTATCTCCAATTATTTCCTCTTATTGCCTGCTGTTGGCCTCAATAATACTGAAAGATTGAAAGACTGTTAAAATGTTGATATATGATCATGCTGTAGAGTAAAATGTTGATATATGAACATGCTGTAGAGTCCACTTCTTAGAAGGATCTTTGGAAAAATACTTAAAATTGCTTATTCTAGCAACAGGTCAAGGTCTTGGAAGGGAAACTTTACCTTTTTGTTGTTCCAAAAAAAGGTCTTGCAAGGAGAACAAAACAATCCAAAGAAATTGTAAGTTAGCTTATGTTTCTTGGCAGTAGTTGCTGCTTTGTTTACTTTGGACATTGAAATTTATGATGTCTGTGGTTCAGTTTTCTTTTGTAAAGGAGGTGGAATTAGTATTGACAAGTAATTTTCATTCCCACTAATTTTTAGGATAGAAGTGGGTTACTCTGCTTGGCATCCCTGCTTGCTCGGAGTTGACAGGCTGTTGTCTTTTGAAATATATTGTACCCTTGTGACTGTCAATTCAAGCTATATCTAGAAAAAGATTTCTTGGGTCATTTTGTACTTAGCAACCTTACAATCACCCATATAGACTTTATCGTTTTGCTCTGCTACTTTCAGTTTTCCTCTGGAATTGCTGATGAGATGTGCCGCCTTTGCGCTCTATCCATTTAGTATAGTTCATTTTCTATGTAGCAGCAGCACGGCTAGGTCTTCCTTCAAGGAAAGGAAGGGGTCCAGACGTCACTGACTTTAGCAGAATGTGCAATACCAACCTACAAGATAAGACCATTGAATAACAAGCGCTATTGAGCAACTATAGAGTTCAACAGAATGCAGATAAGGGGACAAGCTTACACCATTCTTTTGTCCCCTTTGGCACACACATATTGTAGAGAAGAACCATATTAAATCCATACCATGTTGTATCATAAACACTTTTGATTACGGTAATCTATTGACTATGTTATATGGGCACTGCTTTCATTGTAATTGGAAAAAAAAAACTAGATGCCTAACATGTCGGGCCCGTGCTGTGCACGGGCGTTCTCCCTCTAGTCATTTCTATAACCTGCAGTACAGCTATAAAATGGTATACCTCATTTCTATAAGCTGCAGTACAGCTATAAAGATGGTATCATAATCATTCTTTGACTTTTAAAGCTTCAGAAAAAGAGCTCAGAAGACATTTTAGTGTGTACCAAAAGGTTAATAGTGATAAAAAGAAAAAGGGGGAAATGGAGCATAGCTATGTGTTTTTTGATCCTTAGAATTTCAATAAGGTTGCTCTTTTGAAGTCCAAGGACTTCTGTTTGGTTGGAGATGAGTTAAAGTGTGGCATTCGGGTTCAACTCCCAACAGAGACAAAAAACACTAGGCAATTTCTTCTCATCTACCTAAGCCTTGGTGGACAGAGTCAGGGGCGGAGCTAGGTAGGCTCCAGGGGGGTCATCCGAACCCTGATAGTAACCAGAAGTAGAGAACCGAAGAAATAGAACAGAGAAAGTAGTTTTACTGGAAATAGTTTGTGCAAGAATCTTAAACACAATTACACCAATAAAGTTGTCCGTATGGAGAGGACAAGACTCCAGAATAAAGTAGTTTTTGTTCTGAAAATTACCTACCCAAATAACTAATACTAATTACATATTTATAGAGAACATAATAGGATAAGACTTGCACCATGACTACAGATTAGGAATAATAACTGCTAGACCAACTGCTGGAGAAAATCAAGGGAACAGGTGCTAGACAACTGCTGTAGAAGTTATGTCTGTCCAAAACTCTTTAACTCTTTATCCTTTCATTGATATTTTCTTCTGAAGTATGTCTTGAGAGGTGGGTCGGTATCAGTGGAGCCCCCCCCCCCCCCCTGAGATGCCTTGTCCTCAAGGCAGAAAAAGGGAACTGGACAGCAAGCAAGTCATAGTCTCCCCAACTAGCCTCTTCAACAGGTCGACGACGCCATTGAATAAGTCATTCCAGAGTTGGCACTCCCGATTCTTTCACCCAACGATGCGATAAAACTTTTTCTGGTTCCACCATGAATTCCAATTCCCCCGATAGTGGTAAGGGGGGAGGGGAAGCAATATCAGAACAACCACGAGCAGGACGAAGCAGCGAGACATGAAAAATAGGATGTACCTTGGATGTCTGAGTCAGCTGCAATTCATAAGCAACAGGACCAACTTTGCGAACAATTTTATATGGGCCAAAAAATCGAGGAGATAGCTTCTCATTAGGACGTTTAGCTAAACTCTTCTGCCGATAACGTTGCAAACGAAGGAAGACAGCATCACCCACATTAAAAGATAAGTCACGCCGCTTGGAATCAGCTTGAGACTTCATTCTGGATTGAGCCTTCATGAGATTGGAACGTAGTACTGTTAACATTTGATCTCGTTCCACGAGCTGCTGTTCAAGTTCAGCAATTTTAGTTCCTCCATGAACAAAGGGATGCAAGAGTGGTGGTTCCCTCCCATACACAATCTGGAAAGGAGTCATATTGGCTGAAGAATGGTAGCCACTGTTGAAAGAGTATTCAGCCCAAGGTAGGTACTGAAGCCATGATTTTGGCTTGTCATGAGCAAAACAACGCAAGTAAGTGTCAAGGCATTGATTGACCACCTCCGTTTGACCGTCAGATTGGGGATGATATGAGGTACCCATACGAAGAGGAGTGCAACTGAGGCGGAAAAGTTCCTGCCAAAATGCACTTGTGAAAACAACATCACTATCTGAAAGAATGGAGCGAGGAAAACCATGCAACCTGACAATTTCTTTGCAGAAAACACCAGCCACTGTTTTAGCAGTAAAGGGATAAGATAAAGCAAGAAAATGGCTGTATTTGCTAAACCTGTCCACCACCACAAGAATAGTATCAAAGCCATTAGAAGGAGGAAGTCCAACAATGAAGTCTAGGGAGATGTCCTCCCAAACTCTATTAGGAACGGGCAAAGGCTGTAAGAGACCAGCTGTAGCTAACGTTTCGTACTTATGTTGCTGGCATATCAAACAATTCTGGACAAACAATTTAACATCATGCTTCAAACAAGGCCAGAAAAAAATTGCACATACCCTTTTGAGAGTTTTCAAGTAACCTCCGTGCTCTCCTGTTGGAGAATCATGTGACTCTGCTAAAATCTTGGCTTTGAGCTCAGGATAATCAGGAATAACCAGCCGAGATTTGTAGTAAAGATGGTTAGTAGACAATGAGAAATTTGGATGAGCCGACGGATCATAGGAAAGTTGATCCCGAATCTGCTTAGTATGTGGATCATCTTCAATTGCTTCTCTCAAATCACTGAAATATAATGGAATAGGCATCACCAAAGTAAAAAAATCAGCATGTTGAGGGCGACGAGATAAGGCATCAGCTCCTTTGTTTTCACTTCCTGACTTATAGACAATAGTGAAATCAAAAGGCAATAATTTAAACAACAAGCGTTGCTGTTCAGCAGTAGTCACCCGCTGACTCAAGAGGTACTTTAGGCTGCAATGATCAGTAGTGACAATAAAATGCGGACCCAAAATATAGTGCTTCATTTTTGCGGTGCAAGGACCAAAGCCAGCAATTCACGGTCATAAGTAGATTTAATGCGATTAGAAAAGGAAAATCCCTTACTAATTGGATGGCTCTGTTGCAGTAAAATAGCCCCTACTTCATCAGATGAAGCATCACACTCAACTGTAAACTGTTGAGTAAAGTCGGGAAGACGAAGCACCGGTACTGATGTCAAGGTCCTCTTAAGATTTTGGAAAACCTCTTCTACTTGTGCATTCCAGAGAAAAGCATCTTTCTTGGTCAATTCCGTTAAAGGGCGAGCTATTATCCCATAGTTCTTAACAAAGCGCGGGTAATAACCCAAGAAACCTCGAAGTTCCTTGACATTCTTTGGAACAGGCCATTCCAACACTGCAGATATTTTTTCTGAATCCACGGCTACTCCATCTCGGGAAATCACATGACCCAAAAAACCAACTTTGTGTTGTCCAAACAAACACTTTTTTGGATTAGCAAAAAATGAATTAACTTAAAGAAGATGAGCTGTTTGAAGGTGTTGTTGGTGTGTTTATGGGTCAGGGCTATAGATCAGAATGTCATCAAAGAACACTAGGATGAATTTTCTAAGGTATGGCCTGAAAAGATCATTCATGGCGGCTTGAAATGTGGATGGTGCATTGGTGAGCCCAAAAGGCATTACGAGAAACTCATAGTGGCCTGAATGAGTACGGAAGGCAGTTTTATAAACATCACCAGGTTGGACACGGATTTGATGGTACCCTGAACGAAGATCAATTTTGGAGAAAATAGTGGATCCATGTAACTCATCCAGTAACTCATCAATATTGGGTATGGGATGTTTGTCAGGTACAGTGATTTTGTTAAGGCTATGGTAATCCACACAAAACCTCCAAGAATTATCTTTCTTTTTCACTAGCAAAACCGGGCTAGCAAAGGGACTTGAACTGGGACGAATGAAACCAGATTCTAATAAAGCAGCAACTTGGTTCTCAATTTCAGTCTTTTGGCCATGTGGATAACGATAAGGTCTGATGTTTGGAGGTTTTGAATTTGGTAACAGAGGAATAGCATGGGAATGTGCTCTAAATGGTGGAAGAGCTGTTGGTTCAGAAAACACCAACTGAAATTCATCTAGAAGTGTTTGGATTGGATTACCTAGTGTATCTGATAACATGTTAAAAGACTGGAGGGAAGCCGTGGCGGAATTTGTGGATCTCACCCCTTGCAGTTTGTAACGTTTCCCTTCCCAATTGATAATTATGAACATATCCGTCCAGTTAGCTTGAATAGTATTGAGAGAAGCTAACCATTTGATACCAAAAACCAAATCAGCCCCTCCAATTGCAAAAGGGTAGTAATCCTGATTGATGGTAAAACTCGGCAATTGAATCTGAAGATTCCGGCAAACTTTATTGCAGCGTATGATGTCCCCATTCCCTATTTGCACACCGAATGTCGGAACTATCTCTACTGTAAGTTTATGCTCCTCTACAATGGATTCAGCCACAAAATTATGTGTGGAACCACTATCGACAAGTATTAAAATCTTTTGATGGTTGATTTCACCCTGAAGCTTCATTGTAGCACCAACTGACTGTCCCAAAATGGCATGGAAAGAAATTTCAGCAATGTCAGTTTCTTGAGGGTCACCAATGACTGTTGCATTGACCTCGTCAACATCTTCCAATTGATCTCCTGTAAGTTCCATGAGAGATAGTTTCGGAGATTTTCATCTATGGTTGGGTGCAAATTTCTCATGGCAACGATAACAAAAGTCCCTGTGCCATAAGATTTCTCCTCTCGGAATCCCATGTTCGCGTTTGAAGAGGTTGGGAACCGGTTGGGTTGGAAGAAAAATTGCTGCGTGAATTTTGATGTGGAGAAGAAGAAGCAGCGTTGTTCTGAATGTTTTTAACAGAGGGCAATGGGTTTTGTATAGTTGGTCTGTTGGTTGGTGTCCAATTGGGCCCTCTATTGTTGCGAATTGGACCTAACTTATTCTCAAATTCAAGTGCCAAACTCATAGCCCTGTAAACTGTTCTAGGCTTGTGAATCCTAACATCAGATTTAAGTTCTTCCTTTAGCCCATTCAAAAATACCCCTAAGAGACAGTGATCTGGCCAGTTTGTGACCCTAGATGAACGCTTTGCAAATTCTTGATGATACTCTTGTATAGAACCTGTTTGCTGAATGCTACAAAGATGCTCGTTTGGATTTTGGAACTCCACAGGACCATAATTTTCCTGAAATGCTTTAACAAGCTCTTCCCAATAAAGCAAAGTTCTCTCACGATTTATCCAAGAGAAGAGGTCAAGAGCATCGCCATCCAGATACATCGCTGCAATGTCAACTTTGTGTTCCTCTGGAGTTTGATAGTAGCAAAAATATTTTTCTGCTTTCAAAATCCATCCTCTGGGATCACCTCTTTCAAATCTGCGGAATTTCATCTTTGTGTGTGGCCTCCGGAAGAATTTTTAGGCCACGTATGTTGCTCAGACCCTTCACTTTCGGTGCTGCACCCGTGTCGACACGACATGGGTGTGGGTTTGGGTGTGGGATCCGTACCCGATCTAGCCAACCAATTTTGGATACTTTTATCAATTAGAAATTCTGGACAGATTCAATGATTTCTTTAATCAAACCTAAAGCTAAGGTGAAATTGAAGAAAATGGAATACCTTGTATATAAAAATTTCTATGTCACTTTGTTTCCTTTTATCTCCTTCGTGGACTCTCCTCTTGTTGTTTCCTTTTATCTCCTTCGTGGATTCTCCTCTTGATCAATATTTTTTCCTCAAGTTTTCGACATAATATTCCATAATTTAGGTTTTATAACTCTATTTTTAGATATTCGAATTTTTTTAGCCAAATCCCCGCACCCGTATCCATAATTGGATCCGTATCCCCGAATCTTAAAATTTAGATCATGAAGGATCCGACATCTAGATTTGCACCCGTATCGGACACCTGCACCAGAGTCTGAGTAACTTAGGCCACGCTGGACTGTCAATGTCTTCTTCCACTTCCTGCCAAGCAGATTTTCCTCCATTGTGGGTGTGGTGATTGGTTTCCTCTTGTTGGGTGCGGCCAGTCTGGGCTTTTAATGTAGCAACTTCTGCTGCCAGCGAATCAATCGTATGTAACTTTGATGCTATGGCAGATAATTGCTGGGCAAGAGATTCAACATTGGGACCGTCTTCTTGAGAATTAGAAGATCTGGTATTAACCATGTTGGATCGATCTGCTCTGATACCAAAACTGATAGTAACTAGAAGTAGAGAACAGAAGAAATAGAACAGAGAAAGTAGTTTTACTGGAAATAGCTTGTGCAAGAATCTTAAACACAATTACACCAATAAAGTTGTCCGTATGGAGAGGACAAGACTCCAGAATAAAGTAGTTTTTGTTCTGAAAATTACCTACTCAAATAACTAATACTAATTACATATTTATAGAGAACATAATAGGATAAGACTTGCACCATAACTACAGATTAGGAATAATAATTGCTAGACCAACTGCTGGAGAAAATCAAGGGAACAGTTGCTAGACAACTGCTGTAGAAGTTATGTCTGTCCAAAACTCTTCAACTCTTTACCCTTTCGTTGATATTTTCTTCTGAAGTATTTCTTGAGTGGTGGGTCGGTATCAAACCCCCTCGGCGAAAAATTACAGTGTATATATAAGGTTAAAATTATTTTCTTATGTATATATAGTAGATGTTGAACCCCCTTGGCTTTTTCATGTATTTACTTCTTCATATTTTTTAACCCCCTAGGTGAAAATCCTAGCTCCGCCATTGGACAGAGTTACTCGATGGAATAGTCTAGGTGCGGTCAAGATGGATTGGGCACCGCTGTTATCAAAAAAGAAAAAAAGTTAGGTGTGGGCATTGTTCCGTCAGATGTGCCGCATTTTGATGATGGGTTAGGTGGTGGCATTTTCTGTCAGATGTGCAGAAAATAATACCCATGCAGGATTCAATAGCTACCCTTAACCAGGGGCGATTTTAGGCACTATTTTTGGAGCACTTGAACACATGATCTCGCCATAAAACTAGGTATTTTATGTATATATTTTCTAAAATTAGTATTACCTAATGGAACACATACTACAAAAGATTAAATGGTGCACTTGGTTGAAAGTTCAGTTATTTACCTAGGGGACTAGGGATCAATTCCCGCTTAATATATTTTTTCCTTCTTTTTTTTAGTGGTGAACCCATGCTCCAGAAATCCTAGATTCGCCTCTGCCCTTAACCATTTTGATTGTTTGTGAATGTTATCTTGAAGTCCTTCTTGTTATGTCTTGACATATTGATTTTGGTTGTTTATTACGTAACACCATAGATTATAAGTGGATCACTTTCTCTTGTTTCCGTTTCTTTTGGAGGGAATTTATGTCTAGATATTGACTTTCGGTTGTTTTATTCCCTAGTATATTGCTTGTTGAAGATTTAAGGATAATACTTTCTTTGGATTATTACCTGATTGTGATCTCTTCTGTTTGTCCTAGTTTGGTGCTAATGTCATGCTGGATGACTGGGAAGAGAATTTGGCTGTGATTACTACAAACAGAACGAAGGATGACAAACTGGTGCTTATTCACTTGGCGGTTCTTTGTGGAAAGAGAGGAGTAATGTATGCCTTATGCCTTGCTTTTCTTTTATATTACTCTCATTCAGTGGATTTCCTTTAATTTGTTGTCTGCTTCTTACATACATTTTCTTTTAAAAAACAATGATCTAGATTGTTGCATCATACATGTGCTATTTAAGAAATTTATTTATGATTTTCTCTTTGATCCAGGTATAGGATTTTGGAAGGCATTGTTGGGAGGCTGCCAGATTCACTTGAACGCAAAGATAGGGGAATATGCTGCTGGAAAGTTATTGGGATTTGCCCTTTGATCCAGGTATAGGATTTTGGAAGGCATTGTTGGGAGGCTGCCAGATTCACTCGAACGCAAAGATAGGGGAATATGCTGCTGGAAAGGTATTGGCTTTAGAGCCCGGAGATGTTTCATCATATGTGATGCTCTCGAATGCGCACTCTGCTGCTGGTAGATGGCAGAGCCTGTCGATTTTAAGGAATGAAATGAGGGGAAAAGGGTTGAAGAGGGTCCCTGGTTGTAATTGGGTTGAAATCAAATGCAAAATTCATGTATTTGTTACTGGAGACGAGACATGACCACAAGCCTGAGATTTATGAAGTTCTTGGGTACTTCCTCGAGCATGCAATGAAGAGCCAAGAAACTGATCTTCTTCAAGAATTTTGATATACAGCTCCACACTTCAATGTCCCGCAGATACAGAAGGGAAAACGAAGCTGTCATTCTTACCACCTTGTAATTCTTTATGTACAGCAGCATAGCTGCATAGGCATCATCAATGAACTGTAAAAATAAGTCTGAGGCTATACCTAGTCAACTTTCTTGAGACAACGAGGTAAGATGAGCTACGATAAGTTAAATGGGGAGAAAGACGTATTATGGTCTTGATGAATGATTATGCCACAGGCACACGGTTGCTTCAGTGCCATGAAAGATGCTGTCAGTTGTAGCCAATCTAATAGGCTCAAATAATGCAGTTAGACTCGTGTGTACTGTGGCATCTGAACAAAGGTCAGAACCCACACTTAAAAAGAATTGCCAAGTGCTGTAAGCTGCAGCACTTTTGCTAAAGATATGATCAACTTCACTTCTTTGCTTACTTCAAAGCACTGGTATTTGCTACACTGCCCAGTGAAGCAGTTATGTACAGGTTCATCACTGAAATGTAATTACAAAATGATGGTTAAATGATTGTCCACCTTGTAATTCTTTATGTACTGCAGCATAGGTATCAATGAACTGTAACAATATGTTAGAAGCTATAATCAGTTAAACGGTTGAGAAAGAGGTTTTTGATAAAATGATTGTCCCATACAGTTGCTTAGTCCCATAAAAAATGTTCACACCAGTAGCCGATATAGTAGGCTCGAATGATGCAGTTACTCATATACTGTGGCATCTGAACAGAGGTCAGAACTCAGCCACAAAAGGAATTGCAAAGTGCTAGAAGCTGCTGCAACAAAGATTTACCAAAACCAGCTTTAAAAAGGTCGACTGCAGTTATGCACATAATGTTAAGATGTGACTTGTGAGGATATCTAGCAATCGGTGAGTACAGATATTATCATCACTTCTTTTCTCACTTCGAAGCAGAGTTAAATGACATTTTAGTCATTACAAAATTATTGGTTAAATGATACTTGTAAGTGCTATACACCATGATACCGCTTCGCAGGCTATATTCTTGTGTTGTACAAAAGCTTGTATGATGATTTTACCAATAATGTTGGGGAAAAAAATTGTACCAATAATGTTGTTTACCAAGGAAATGACCATAGTACTCGCTAATAACCATACAAAGACACTGAAAAGTCCTCAGGTCTTTAGTACATCCGTTATAACTATTCCATCAGCATGTGGTTTAAAAACCAAAAGATAAACACATGAAAATGTGTTCTTTTCATCCAAACAATTACGCAACCCAAAAAGTAAATCAATAAGGCGTAAAGCCAATGCACGGCTGACATTCTTCTTGACCCTTTCGACTCTTGAGATTTAGGATCATAGGAACCTCTTCAGAAAAATTTAAGAAACAAAATTAGAGCATTTCTCTTATAATAGAAATATGGAACAAAACACGTCTCTGAAATGCAAAATTTAGAATTCAAAACACAAGGCACTTCCATTCAAGTGTTTCCAGAAACTCAAATCAAAATATTCTAAATTCTCGTAAAATTCTAAACAGGTAACTAATTTAGATGATCCCGATTTTGTTGGCAACATCCAAAGCATCATAGTCTGGAGTCAACCTAACATATGCCTTCTTAGTACCATCAGGCCTGAAAAGGGAACATAAGAAAGCAGCTTAGAAAGGAATACAATTCAAAGAAATATAATTGTCCTTAAGCTGGTTGACATTCTGCTATCAATTGGCATGATGGTCGATGACAACCAATTTTCATCTCAAAGTATCACATATATGATACACCTTTGAAATTTATCATTTAAGACTGTTATGGAGCGAAGAGCGGTACAACAGGAAACATACCTGATCAAGGTGTTGATTTTCTTTGTCTGAATGTCATACATCTTCTTCACGGCATCCTTGATCTTCTTTTTATCAGCTTTGATGTCCACAATGAAAACAAGGGTGTTGTTGTCTTCAATCTTCTTCATCGCAGACTCGGTGGTAAGAGGATACTTTAGGATAGCATACTGATCAAGTTTGTTCCTTCCAGGTGCGCTAACACGAGGATACTTGGGATTTCTGTCCTTCTTCAAAGTCTTAGGACGGTGGAATGTGACTTTTGTCCTGATCTTTTGTGACTTCTTCTTGAAGGTTGATCCTGACTTGACAGCCTTGGCAGCTTTGACGGCTTGAGCCTTAGGGTCTGACTTTTTGGTCGAATCAGCTGCAATTGCAGTTTAAAATTAGAGTTTAGTATTAAGATTTTATTAGTAAAAGGCAGGAAATAAATCAACCTTCACTCTTCAAATCAATACTAACAAGTACTATTATTGATTTTCCCTCCTAGCATATTTAGAACCCATATTATTATCTACACAGCCCTAACCTCAATGTTTTGTCCTAGTCTTTTTTTATCAAGACAGATAAATTTATGTGTATGGAGAGGTACTATTGAAACACCCCCTGAAAAAATAAAGGTGTTATCAGCGAACTCCCAATATCAATATATGCCTCCCATGAATCAAATAAACAGAGTAGTTTATTTGGGATTATGAAGGCAATATTTTTTTGTCCTAGTCTTAATGAATTACCTCCTGCAGCTCTCAAGCCTTTAGGTAGCCAGATGTTAGAATCTCCCAAATCAGAATATTGACTCTTATACTAACCCTAGTGATTAAATAATTGACAGTATAAAGCAGGCCAAGTAAAATAATTCAAACCTAATAAAGAATATCTTTCTCAAACCAAAAAAGAGAGTCTCAAAATTGCAAAACTATCTACAAGAACTAGTCTCCCATTTCGTCAAACTTCTCGAACCTATTAACGGTCCACTTTCCATAGACAGCAACAATCAAGGCGCTTATTCTATTAGTCTCGAAAAAATCCTGAAATGCACCAATTATACAAAAAGCCCCCTACTTCCACCTCTCTACTCAATTAATCAGGCTTTTTTGCAAATATTAAAGCTCCAGTTGCTACTAAAACCATACGCATGACAGGTTTTCAAATAATTTCAACAAAATGCAGCAACACCATGCAATAAGACTATTCATTTTCCGCCCGATCACCAAAAACAATAAAAAATAGAATAAGGTTTTAACAGCTTCAACCAAGCATTATCTTATTACAAGCTGAAATCCACACAACAGTAAAGCTGCTACTACTACTACTACATCTAACAAACGATACAAATCCTCAGTATATTCGTGCCCTTGCCAGAAATAATAACAGAAAAGCTGAAATCTGTATTCAAAAGTCCAACCAAAGGTAGGGCTAAGGTCTGCGTATACTCTACCCTCCCCACACCCCACTTGTGGGAATACACTGGGTATGTTGCTGTTGTTGTTGTTGTTGTTGTTGTTGCTGTTGTTGTAATATCATAGATTAGAGCTAACTCCAATCATTAGTTATAAAATTGCACAAATAACAGACAACATTTTTTTTTACATCTCCAACAACAAAATAGACATGCTCAGCACATATTCTTTTGGTTGACAAATATAGCCTCGTTGTCAACCAGGTCTTTTTACAAATCCTTAGAATATTCATGCCCTTGCTACAAAATATAACAGAAATAATGAAACCTTTTTATTTCAAATGTGTTACCAACACCAGTTATACAACAAAAAAATATCTAAGTCCAATAGATTAGTCATATCATTGCACACATAAGACAATAACTTTTCATTCCAAGAACATAACAAACATATTCTGCACATCTCAAAGTATATCAAAATCAATTTGACAGATTAGAGCTAAGTCCAATAATGTCATGTTATCACACATAAATACAACAACTTTTCACATTTCCAAAAACATAACAGACATATTCTGCACATACCCTTAAACATATCTCAAAATTAATTTCACAAAGAAAATCACAGATTAGAGCTAAGTCCAATAATTAATAAAACTATTGCACACATAAAGACAACAACTTTTCACATTTCTAAAAGCACAATAACCATACACATCATATATCTTAAATAAATCTCCAAGAAACTGTACCTTTAGGAGCCATTTGATTAGATACAATTCTGAAAGCCTCCAACAAGTTCACCAACCTTACCTACAAATAAATAAATTATTAAGATTTAGGGTTTTATGAAATTCGGGTTTCAGTGTTACTACAGAAAATACCTGAGAGAAAAAGAGCTGCTCAGTTGATTAGGGTTTTGCTTTGGAGAAGTAACAAGCCTTATTTATAACAGGGCTCAGCTTAACGTAATGTTTGAAGCCCAATATTAAGCAAATACACGAGGCCCATATATGGGTGCTTTAACCAAAAGCCCACATAAAATAACAATCCATTTACATGAAGAAATTGCACGGTTTGGCCTTCAAAATGGAATTTATGTTAGGATGCGGGGCATAACTTGTGAGATATTATTATACGAAAATATGTATACTCCCCAAAAAAAGTTATTTGATATGAGGGGAAAGAATTAAAGACCAGCACAAAATAGGGACGTAAGTGCAAATGACCCATTTACAACACAAAACATTGTAAAAATCAGTCTTGATGGCTAGTTTTTCCTTGGAATGCTTGTTAATATTTTGGAGTCTGTTTGGCCAAATCGTAAAACTTGTTTATTTTGAGAAGTATATATAGCTTTTCAGAAAAACACTTTTGGTTAAAAGTAATTTGTGTTTGGTCAAGTCATTTGAGAGTCTCTTTTTTAGTACTCCCTCCATCCTTATTTAATTATTTAAGTTTCTTACTTTCTTTTTTGATTTATCTCAAAAACAGTATCTCTTTCTATATTTAGTAAGTTGACAAATCAAACATCGTATGTAACGACTCGTTCGATCGTTAAGACTTTTTTGACTATTTTACCCTTTGGACCCGTTTCCGAGGTCATCGGACGGGTTTTCGTGTGATTTTTGGCAACTTGAGCCTTTAAGTGAAAATAGTTTGACTCAAAGTTGACTTTTGAGTAAACGGACCTTTTTCGAAATTTCATCAATTCCGAGAGGTCCGGATGATCATTTATGACTTGGTGGTATGTTCGGTTCAGTTCCCAATGCATTTGGTAGCGTTTTGGGATTTGGGTTGGAAAGTTGGCTTTAGGCTATTAGGGGTTGACTTGGTCAAATAGACCTATGTTTGAAATTCCGAGGTCGCAAGTGGATTCGTAGCGCGTTTTTATGTATGTCTGCATATTTGTTTTGTATCTGTGGGGCCTCGGGTGATAGTCGAATTTCGGGTTGGGATTTGTTAAACCATGATATTTTTCCGGTGTCTGGTGCGCGCCGCAGCAGCACCAGAGCAGCCGTAGCGGTTCCGCTATAGCGCCGGACCACCGGCTATAGCGGATTGTGGGAGTTCATAGCGAGCAGCTATAGCGGTTGGCCATCCGCTCCGCTGTAGCGGTAAGGGTACCGCTATAGCGTCCCTTCGATTTTAAGTTGTGACCGCCATGGGGGGCCTTTGGCCGCCACAGCGCATGCGCTGCAGCAATCATCACAGTTATTTTTCCCTTATCTCTAAAGTTAAAACCCTTATCACTTCCTCTCGTTACTTTCTAAGCATATTGGGCCGATTTTGAGAGCTTTTAACCAAATTCTTCATAAAGGTAAGATCCTTGGCCTTAGAATGTCTTACTTTCCCTTCCTAATCATTAATCCATGCTAGAAATCACTAAAATCAAAGAGGAAAAGTTGAGTTTTATGGGAAATTCTTAAAATGGGTTTTAGACTTCATAAGTTGAAATTGTTGATGAAATTGGCTAGTATAACCATAGATTTTGAGTTATTCGTTATTATTAAGCTTGTATCTTCCATTATTAAGGGTCAATTTATGGATTAGAAAGTTAGGGTTAATACCCAAATTTGGGAGTTTTACTTTAAATCGGAATCTAGCTTAATCTTGAGTTAATCTAGCAATTCTTTAATGGGTTTCGATCATTTAGACTTGAATTGCATGTTCCACCTTAGAATTTTCCATTTTACCCTTGTGGACCTGTTTCCCTAATTCCCATAAGTTGAAATTGACCTAATTAGAAGCTTAGCAATATGGGTGTTATTCTTCGTGATTTCTAATCTAGATTATGTTATAACTAGTCTTTGAGTATTTAGAGGCACTAAGGAAAGGCAAGGTCAAGGTTCGACTGTTCGAGGCTCCGATTCGGCATTTCAGGTAGGTTACGACTTACCTTTCTGTTAGATCTTGGTTAGCGAATCATACGTAGTATTAGGAATTGTTGGAGAAATCATGTACACCTTCGGGTATGAAGTTGGGATGGAATTCTTAGATTGGTACTGTTGATTGTGGCTTGTCGCCTGGTTATGTTCTATTTGGTTTTGTGGACTTAGGTGTTCGGGCTTGTGGCCTATTAGTAACTCCAGATAGCGATTACTATATGATTTGGAGGATTCTATGCACTATGAGAGACTAGTTGGAAGGAAAATAAAGTTATGATATTGAGGTTGTTATTGTGTTGTTGTGATATGTGTCCATGTGTGGCACGAGCATTCATTTATCCATGCTGTCATTATTATGCATTTGCTTATTGGTTCTTATATATATAGGGATCGGGTTGCGCGCCGCAACACTTACTTAGATTGGGTTGCACGTACCGCAACACTGACTTGGGTCGGATTGCACGTTCCGCAACACTGACTTTTGGATCGGGCTGTGCGCCACAGCAGGTACATAGAGTTAGCGATCCCCCATGGGTCATGACTATCAGAACGTAGACATCGTCCGCTCGAAGCGTGTGTGTATCACTGCATTGCATTACATTTGCATACGTATCGTCTTATATTATTGTTGTTTGGCATTGATATTGATGGGCTGGTGATATTATGGGATCGATAGTGGTTCTTATGGTTATGCTTCAGACTTGTGATGGATTTGAGCTAAGATGTTGGCTTGGTACTGAAATTGCAATACTTGGACCGTGTTGAGTTATATTTGTTTGTGAGCATGCTTATATTTCAATTCCTTATTACGCATATGTTATCTAACTGTTGTCGGTTTATGATACCTACTCAGTACTGTGGTTTTGTACTGATACTACCTTGTTGTACTTTTTTTATCAGTTCAAAGTACGCAGTTAGAGAGTCGTTCACTCCTCGAGGCTGATCCCGAGGCTTCCTGACAGAGTTTCCAGGGTGAGTATGCTAGATGGATTCCGTCGCCCGGAGATTCCTCTATTTACTTGTCTTTACTACTTCCAAGATAGTATTCCTACGTTGAGATATTGTTGACTATTCCAGACTTGTATTATGATTAGTAGCTCTTGTACTATTCAGACCAGATTTTGGGATTGATGTATCTTCCGCACTTGTAGTATTTATTATCTATACTAGACCTATTATATTATTATTATTGGTTGTTGAATTCATTTATTTGCTATTGGTTGTTGATTAAGGGACATGTTCGCCTACTGAGGTGGGAATTGCTAGGTGCCCGCACGTTCCCTAGTTGGGATGTGACATCGTACATGGCAAGTTTAAGACCATAAGATTCAAATTACATTTTAGTACATTAAAAACATCTTTAATCTATGACCACAAGATTCAGAAGTCTTTTTTATTTCTTAAATTTTGTGCCCAATCAAACTAAGATACTTAAATTGAGACGGAGTGAGCAACTGATAAGTAGATTGTTTTTAGCCAATCTTTTCAAAAAATATTGTCGAGTGTCAAATTACGAAAAAAGACAATTAACATGGTACGTTATACTATTAGGACTATTTACTGAGAAAAATTATGTTAAATGCTTATAACGAAAGCCTATTAAAACTTATATATTCGGCCACACTTATTTTTGTGATGATAATCAAAGCAAAGTAAAATCATTTTTTTTGTGGTTAAAAAAAAAGTGACTTTTGTATACTGAACATAAATATACATGGCCATCCAGGTAACACTCAGGAAAAGATGTGTAGAGTCATATTTGCAAAATTTTTTTAAAAGGGAGACAAAGTTTAAACATAGACATCAGAGGGACATATAATGAACTTCTCTGACATCAACTCATGGCTTTGGTCCATAATTTATGGGTAATGTTTATTTGTAGCGCCTGTTTTTATTAGCTAATAGATACATAATATGTGTTCAATTTGTATATCTTTTCATTAATAATAATTAATTATAATATTTTTTATATCATTAAATTATTTTATGATAATAATTTAATATAATTTGATAAAAGTATTGGGTACGAATAAAATTTTATCATAAATTTATAAATAGATCGTGTGTGTGTGTGAGGTTTCGGATACGGAGCAATATTTTCATAATTTGAAAGATTTAGAAATAGATCAGGACCATTGATCTTAGGATTGATGTTTGTCATCTAAAACTATAATTAAATCAGATGGCTCGTAAGGACTTTGATCGATCTTAATTTTAATGCTTTGACATCTTTAAACTTAATATGTCAATATATTTTATACATATTAATTTATTCGGTATGGTTCTATTTTATTCGGAACAATTATAAATTTAGATAGTAATATTCAATCACATTTGAAAATTTAACAATCGGTTCCGTACGACTCAGTTCAATTGATTCACTAGATATTTAAAAAAAAAATCATTGACACCCCTTACACTTAGGGGTCATTTGGTAATTGGTTAGAGTTATGCATGTATTAGTAATACATGGATTAGTTATGCAAGAATCTTTCAAAATTCGAATTTTCTACTCACACTGTTATACCCTATTTTAACCGGAGTCAAAATAGTTTACAACATCCCGATAATTCCGGGGTTAATTAAAGTTAAGGGAGTCGCCACCTAATTATTTATGGTGAATTAGGGCACGTAAGGTTAATTAGAGTAATTATTAAAGTTAACTCCGTTTTAATGTCTACGAA
The DNA here is from genome assembly GCF_019175385.1 of Lycium barbarum. Classification (NCBI taxonomy): domain Eukaryota; kingdom Viridiplantae; phylum Streptophyta; class Magnoliopsida; order Solanales; family Solanaceae; genus Lycium; species Lycium barbarum. The sequence goes on along the minus strand of NC_083339.1, from coordinate 9,571,495 downwards.
ACCAAAAAGATCTAGGTAAGGGTTCAAACTAATCTAAAGGAAAGGTATTAGACACCCTTTAAAATCCATTAACAATGGTTAACCGACCGGACTTATGTTAATTAAAAAAAGAATAAATTTAAAGTGTAAAGCAACTAAGACACTACTAAAAGGAACCTTAGAGTGTTGGTTTCAAATTGTAAAAAGATCAAATCCTTTGAGTTTGCCAAAAAGTTGATTGAAAGATTAGGTATCAAGTGTAGATATAAATATGAAATCTCACGGTATTTTGAAAATAACTTATAATTAGACATTTTTAATTTGTAAAGCAAACGATATGCTGAAAAGTGACCAAAGGACAAATTGATTTAAAACACGATCTGGACAAGGTTAGGAGCAAGGATCTAGTTAGGACAACGAATATCGACTTATGCGTTATTTCAAGTTGAACATCTTTGAAAATTACTTCTTTTAAAGGAAAAGGCCATTTGAACTTGAAAAGAGAAAACCAAATATTGGGTTGTTGATTTTAATCTCTAAACTTAAGTCACATTCTATATGATAAAGAAAAATTATTACAGCTACTGCCCTCAGGGACGTGTACTGCTATATGTGCTAAAAATTACTCCTTAATTACTAGTTATAGATGGAATTTAGCATGACTAAATCAAACCAATTGTTAGTCTTCTTGTTCAACAAATATCACACAAGCAAATAGAGACAAACAAACCAACAAAACGGAACAAGCTAATGGAACACTCAGCCGAGTGTCAACGTTTCCTGTGCAACTCGAACATGGAGGAAAAAAAAGGCGCTACAGCAGCTTATGGCAAGCAGTAGGCTTAGGCCTTAATTGTGTCAAATGTTTGCCTAAGAGACGCGGCAATTCGTCACAGAGAAAACAACAGCGATAAGCAACACTATCTCGTGAATGTGGCAGCAAGATCGTCGAGCAACTCAAGGATGTTTGGGATTCGAAATTCCCAGTTCATGCAAAGAAAGAAAAGAAAATAAGAGTAAGAAGAGTTTAAACGAAAGTCGTATATCAACACAAACCAGTCTAATATACACCAAGTATATCAAGCTATATAAAAGACATACTTACCGCGTATACTAAAAACAGACAAAATATACATGCGCTTATACGCTTAATGTACTTAATGTATACACAACCTTCATTTAAAGCTATCAAAGGGGACTTATACTTAGTCAAGATAGGCATCAAATATGCACAGAAAAGGGGCAACAAACAGTGGTGCACTAATCTGGTTAGAACAAATGATAACATTATAACAAGTGTCCAGTGGTGAGGTCATGAGCATTTGGTGTAGATTTAAAGTGGTTAAAGCTGAGTTTTTTAAATGCTTAGATTCTTTGAATCTATTCTGAGATTTGACCATATTGAACAATGTAGATATACAAAGACAACTAAACACTTTGAAGCGAACATCGTTTCAACATGACAACTCTATTGACCGAGAACCAGGTATATATCTATACTCAGATGCAACTCTGTAGTACTAAATAACAACTCTGAGTCACATGCAAATCAAGTGAATCATCAAACATGTTTTTTTAAAATATCTAAATATTCTCGGCAATTTCAACTGGACAGTATATCAAGGTTGGCACAACATTTATCAAACTATTCATTCACATAGCTAGACAATTGCCAAATGGGCAGTACTCAAGAGGAAACAGGAAATAATGTGCTCTTCCACACATTTCTGGGTTTATCCAACATATAAATACACACATACTTAACATACATATGCTGAGTTTAATTCATTAACATCACTAAATTAATCAAAACATGCGGGTAAATCCAGATAATTTAGGAAGCAGGGGGTATAAACCACACGTAAGTATCCATCACATGCTATACTTCAATCTTATTTAAACCATGTAACAAGTGTTTAAAGATTAAGCATAGTGTTAAAATGGCATGTAAGTGGACTTATACTTGGCTAAAGATTAACTAATTGACAGGCTAATCCTATATTAACAAAACATATAGTTAGATCCGGACAATGAACTAATCGTCAAAACCCAAAAAAACTAGATTTTTACTACATTATACACTCCACTTAAATAACTTGTACAATAACCAAGTTCAGATTCAAACAAGACACTCATGACCATACTAATATTGTTCAAACAAACAAAAAGAGGACCAGATCATCCACGAAACAGCATATGCATACTAACTTAAATCACACAAGGACTAAACCAACAACCAGCCCTTGATATGATCAAACAGGAATTAAACATGCCTAAACTAATAATTAGACAATTAATCTGACTGCATAGGAAACATAATTAACTCAAACATGCATACGCCAGTAATTCGACACACACAACCCTCAAGTAGGCAAAATACCGAAATAAACTAAAAGAAAGAAAGTCACCTCTTTCGGGTGCAGTGAACAGGGTTTCAGTCTCCGATTTATACTCGACTCCAAAGTAATAGCAGAATTGGTAAGAGTGAACACTTAATACTTCAAAAAATATTTCGAGATACAGTGATTGAAAAATGTATATCTTTCAAAAGGGGGTTTAGGTGGTTGAAAAAGAACTCCCTCAAAATGGGTAACAAAATGAATATTTATAGTAGAAATCCCTAGGGTTTCGTTTGAATTCCAGATTCTTGGCTCCAAACAAAAGTTCATGGAGCCGTTTGAATTCAAAAATTTTAATCTCCAAAGCTGATTTGTTTCAGAAAATTCAGAAAGTACTCTTGGCCATTTGTGTTGACCCGAGCGTTGAAGATAGGGGAGAGGAAGATTGCACGAAAGTGGGGGCAACAGGGATCTGCCATTGTTGTGAGCAACTAAACCTTTGTTAAAAAAAAGAAAGGGATGAGAGAGAGAGGAAAGGGAAAGGAAAGAGGGGTGCGTGGCTGCTTTAGTCCAAAAATGGGGTGGCAAAGTCTGTGAGGGTGAAAGGGGATTAGGTTTTTGCTAAATGGAAGGGAGAGAGAAGAGTGGAGAGAAGGGCTGAGCAGAGGGGTGCGGCGCTTTGTTTTATTAGGGTAGATGATGGTGAAATAGACGACGTGGGCCGGTCGGGTCAGGTAATGGAGTAATGGGCTAGACTGTTGGGCCATTTATTTGGCTGGTCTAAAAGAGTTTTGTGGGCTGGTCATTATCCGAATTTTAGTCCTTTCTTCTAATTAATTAACTCCTAAGTGATATAACTTGTATAATATGTATCATGTGATTAGTGATTAATATGTAAAAAAAAAGTAAAGACTTAATTTAACGAGTCCAAATCCGAAAATGAAATGATGACGAAACAATGTACTGCTAGTAAAAGTAACAATATTAATAGTAGCGAAAATAAAATATTTAGCTTGTTAATAAAGTTATAAGCCCAAAGAAATAAATAGGAATAAAGGAGGGACAAAATTGGGTGTCAACAGATGCCCCTCTTCGACTGGAGACGATGTAAGAGTTTTCGGGCGAAGAAATTGATATAGTAGCCACTTTTGTTCCGACCAACAAATATGAACTCGGAAGAACTTGAGAAAATATGGGTTAGGAGAATTGGTGAAAAATATTATAGGGGTAGAAGGATGGTTGGAAAACATGGCCGAACCCCAGCTTCGAGTTGCCTATATCTTGGGTTCCATGTAGTTCGAAAGAAGTGGGTTGATACCTACGCTACGCCTTTTGCCCCATTGTCGAATTATGGTGAGACAAGATTTGTGAAAAGAGTTGATTAAGTAGGATTTTAGTGGTGGATATGAAAGAAAAAATTTGGATAACCTATGTATCACATTTTTGTGGACATAGGCGGAGTTGAGTTCGAGAGTAGATCCGTGACCCTTGCTTGCGAGTTTGATATTCCTCTTTAGCATATTTTTCCCCAGTTCACTGCATAAGATAAAGTTCCATGTTGCGTTGTGTCCCTGCAGATTGTACTTTCTGTCAAAACTGAAATTCATGTCAGAATCATTAATAAAGTCCGGGTAAAGTTGAAAGTGTAAAACTTATAAGGAGCGTAAAATGATAGTAAATATGAGTGTGAGAATGAGGATGAAGCCGTGTGGCTTATAATGAAGCAGTGTGGCCAAATGTTGTCTCTGGTTGTCTTCAGAGACTTGAATGAATGCGTGATGTTTATGCCGAAGATGTGATAATATCTCCAGTTGTATTTGGAGACTTTAATGATAATAATAAGGCCTCCGGTTGTCTCCCGGGACTCGATGATAAATGATGTTTGTGGAATTTAAGGTAAAGTCATTAGAGTAGGCAAAGTGAATGATAAAGTAATTGATAAAGTAGGGAGTAAAGTAAGTGTGCAGCCGTTTGACTTATGAAAATGAGGCTGTATAGCCATATGATATCTCTGGTTGTCTTCAGAGACTTGATAAAGATTCCTGTAAAGTTCAGGGTAAAGTCGTTAAAGTATATAAAGTGAATGATGTCTCCGGTTGTCTTTGGAGACTTGATGAAGATTCCTATAAAGTTCAGGGTAAAGTCATTAAAGTATATAAGGTGAATGATGTCTCCGGTTGTCTTCGGAGACTTGATGAAGATTCCCATAAAGTCCGGGGTAAAGTCATTAAAGTAGGTAAAGTGAATGATGTCTCCGGTTATCTTCGGGACTTGATGAAGATTCCCGTAAAGTCCGGGGTAAAGTCGTTAAAGTAGGTAAAGTGAATGATGTCTCCGGTTTTCTTCGGAGACTTGATGACGATTCCTGTAAAGTTCAGGATAAAGTCGTTAAAGTTGGTAAAATAAATGATAATTGGTAAAGTGATAGTGTAGCCGTTCGGCTAATGTAGAAGAGGTTGAATAGCCGAATGATGCCTCCGGTTGTCTTTTGAGACTTAACGTTGATTCCTGTAAAGTTCAGGGTAAAGTGGTTAAAGTAGGCAAAGTGAATGATAAAATAATTGATTGAGTATGAAGTAAAGTGATAGAATAGTCGTTTGGCTGATGATGTTGATGGTATCGTGACAGGCCAAATTAATGACACGTAATCCTGATTTAATTCGCCTTCGGTCTCGACAACCTACAAAACAGGTGTATTTGTTAATAAAGTCATAAGGTTGTTGTGATAAAAATGAAATTAAAGATAAAGTTGGAAATAAATCCGTTTGGCTTTTAAGGCGAGGCCATAATGGGCCAAATGATGCTTTTCGGCCATGATTGATAGACTTGACTGTTGGTCTCGCGGCCTTTTAATTCCTACACTCAAAGAAAAATTCTTAGTTTGGGAGGGGGAAGTTGATTCGTGTTGACTCGAAGCTTGACGTTGTTGGCGCTCCATTCGTCTTGTTTGTTTGGATTTTGTGATCTCCATTCAAGCCTCGGTAGATGAATAGTAGTGAAACAATTGACAGAAAGTGTTTTATTTGAAAAATATATATGTAAATATATGTATGTAAGGAAAGATATATATGTAACTATATGTATATAAGTTATAAAAATTTCTGCCGTCTTTAGATTGTGACACTTCTGAAACAATTGAAAAGTCATTTGCCTTAATCCTGTCGATGTCCAACCATCTTCTCGTCTATATCTTTTCAAAATCTGCCCCAGCTCTAGGCTCAGAAAGGTATACTAAACTTATGTTGTGGTGTGACCGAACCTTATATAGGTTGCCTACGTATCCCGCCAAAGGAATCAGGTCAGAACGTAGTTCGTGAGGTACATGGTTTGAAATTTTCTAATAAAGGGACCGAACCCAATGTGGATTGCCTTCGTATCCCACCAAGGGAATCAGGTCAGCGTAGTTCCGTTATGTAAATGGCTAAAGATTTGTTGGATTTTTATCTAAATATGACTGAGCCGTATGTCGATAGTCTACGAATCCCACCGAGGGAATCAGGCCATGTGTAGTTCTCCTTACATAAGGATTTTTGGGTTTTCTACTATAATGCAACCGAACCCTATGTGGGCTGCCTACGTATCCCGCTGAGGGAATCAGGTCAGCGTAGTTCGTATGTGTATTAAAGGAAAGGTTGCAAACTAGGCTGTCTAACCTAATGTCGTCTTTTGATTTCTTCTTGACTGATAGCTTTCATGCTTGTGTCGTTATCTATCGGCTATTTCATTTTCTTCCAAATGGAATCTTGTCTTGTCCTCTAATTTCTTTGTTACTCTCTCGAGATGTATGTTATTCATTCGTTCATTTTATGTCACAATCATGAAATTAGCAGATTTGATAGATGATACGCTCAAATTACACCTATTAATGGCATAAAGCGGACGTTGTCAAATATAGTAACCCAAACAAGGTTGGGGTCGAATCCCACAGGGAATATGGAGAGAAAAGGTTACTAATCGTATGCGATACTAGTCTTTAACGACTTTAATCCTATTCCTGACAGTTTGAAATGTTTGTTGAATAATGTAATTGAATACTTTAACTTGAAATGTAATTAATGCTAGAGAGAGACTAAGGTTGTGTTCCCCAACTTGATTAGATATTATGCTTCAGGTTTCAATGTGATATATTTCTAATGGTTGTTCTATGAATATGCGCTTGATCTCTTAAGGACTTCCTAATGTTTCCCAACAGTTAAGCAGTATTTCCTCTTTATGATTCTTTCGAATATAAAAGAGTTGCAATCGAAGAGCGACCAATAATGCCAATTTAGACTTGTTCTTATTCCTAAGTTAGTCTATTAAACGAGGGTTAACGCCTCGAATCATTGTTATTCAATCTTACCAATATTAGCTCTCTTTCCCAAGAAAAGTTAATATAATGGCTTCGGCTAATGCTTGCAATCATTACCCAACGCTAACGCACAAAGATAGAATAAATAATAACAACCATTAGGCATATATCAATAGTAGAAACCCATTCACATAATATCCATCATGGGACCCACAACCTTAGCGTTAAAATTAGCTACTCATAATTTTGGCTAACAAAGAAAGCTTACAAGTTAACATAATATACTTACGATGCGAATACGATATGGAATGAAGGTGAAGTTGTTGCTTTGAATACTCCAACCACTTCTAATATTAAAGACCTAGAGTTAATGCTCCCAAAAGAAATCTGAATAATGAAATTAAAACCCTACTTTAAGTATTTATAGGGACAAAAATCGCGCCAAGTTTCTGGACAAAAACACCCTTACGCGGCGTCGTTACGGATCGTAACACAGGTTACGGTCCGTCCTTTGGTTCGTCCCTTTGTCATGCTGATGTCACGGTCATTATGCGACGGACCGTAACTCAGGTTACGGTCCGTCTCTCCCAGCGTATCATGGCCTCAGTCTTAGTGGCCAATGCGGTACGCCACGACGTTACGCCCCGTAACTCAAGTTACGGACCGTCCTTCTGGGGCGTAACCTGTGACACTACTTGGCAACTTTTTGGAAATTTTCCTCAGCTTACGGTACACGTTACGGCTCGTAACATGAGTTACGGACCGTCCTTCATAGCGGCACGTATCATCTTTGGTACGGATCACGTTACGGTCCGTAACACGAGTTACGGACCGTCATTTGGCTCCAAGTTTTCCGTTTTTTTCAGCATTTCTTATCATTTCCGATCCTTATTTCAACCAACCCTATAAAACACAAAAATATCATAAGAACGATGTAAAAACACTTAAATACAAGCAACACTTCTAGTTACAAAGGCATAAAATGTGCCGAAATTCACGGCACATCAACACTCCCAACTTAAGCTTTTGCTTGTCCTCAAGCAACTACAACAAGACTCACTACTAACACACGACATCTTAGCAAAATAATAATGACTACGTTGGTTTTGGCATGTGTTTCTAGCACGGACTCTTCAATCCAAGAAAAATATTTAGGCTCTTATCCATCTCCTATTTGTGACACAAGACGCACATTTCAGAAAAATTGCAATTCACTATGCAACCTCAATTAATGACACAATCATAGTATGAGCGTCTCTATGCACATGAATTTCAACTTCCGGAAAACCAGTTACTTTGAAATCTACAATCCTTACTCCCTCACATAGACCAAAGAATGTCGCAACACTCATTTACAAAATAAATGGGACAGAAGACTAAAGAGACAGAAGGACACTCACACTCACAAAGAAATTTGCATACCATACGTGCACACACCATAGGCTTGCCTTTATTTTCCATGCCTTCAACTTTGAACAGTTTGATTGTGATCACATTAGGACTTTTTGGGCTTGTAACATTGGCTTAGGGACGGGTAGGATGAATATTTGGATAGTGGTGACTCACCCTCCTTGACACTTCTTTTTGACTTCATTCACCATTCTTCCTATCATTTCTGACCCTACATCTTCAGCGTGGATTTATTTAGAACTTATATATATATATATATCCACACTGAATCATGCCCCTTAATATTCACGATCACCCCCAACAGGCCTTTGGCCTCATTTTCCGCATCTTTTACTTATTACCCCCAACTTAGGCTTTTAGCCTCATTTTCCGCATTTTTCACTTATCACCCCCAACTTAGGATTTTAGCCTCATTTGTCATTCTTTAGTGTCAAGGAGGGACTTGGTGCCAAATGGGTTTATTCACAGAAGGGAAAGAGGTTAGTTTACGGCTAATCAAAGAAAAAGTCTATAGGCTCAAAATTGGAGACTAGGGATCGTTTTCTGTACGGGCTAGGCTCATTTAGGATAAACAGGCTTAGGGGTTAAAACAAAGAAAGCCTAAGATCACTTCACAATCAAACTCTCCTTAGAATTCACGCACGACTAACTGGGCAAGTTCTAGATTACAAGCATCATATGCAAATAGAAACTAAGAACTCACAACACAATGGCATAAGAATTGTTTAAATACTCTGACTTCATTTCCGTTTGAAGATTTCACATGCATGAACACCCTTTATTTGCAATGTCATTCAAAGAACCATACATGTCAATATCAACAACTCATTCTTGATGTACATCACAAATTATTTTTCGGAGGGATATCATTGACCTGTAAAAACCATTTTTATACATGCTAGAAACACGGACCACCACCACTTAAGTCATTATTACTTTATTCCTAACCAAACATCCTAAACATGCCAGATTCAACATAAAAATGACAATCTTCATAATAAAAACAATACCAACAAAAACAAAAACAATAACAATTGTCCTAAACACATACTTACTATCACAATTTGGGATAAAATACCCACAAAAACAAAAACCATAACAAATAATAACCAACATACCAAAGAAATACCAACAATACAAATAAAAACAGCAATTACCCACACCCCCAACTTAGAAACATGCATTGCCCTTAAGGCATCTATGTAATGCATCAAAAGAACGGAGGGCCTCCTTGGAGCGCACTAGGCGCTCGGATCTGCAGCAGCATCATGAGGTGGAGCAATGGTGGTGTCAGGCTGGCCAACACTAGAAGTCCTAGTCGCAGTGGGTGGTGGAGAAGTATGGTGAGCCGGCTCAATGGGATGGGCTGAGCTAGAAGTAGCTCCTGTGGTGTCAGAACTCAGCCGGGACTCATGGCGGATCTTCTTCAAAGTACGCCGCTCCTCCTCCTCATTCTGTGGGCCCAAAGCAGCAAATGGATCAAGACTCTGGAGAATGGGCTCGAGGTTTTCATCATCTGGCGAGGCTCTCCTGCGCTTCCCTTTGGTCAAAGAGTGGGTATCCTCTTCCAACTCCTCGTCGTGCTCCTCCTCAACTGTGTCCTCGATCTCATCATCCCCAAGTAGACTCTGAACCGGCTGGTATAAGCTCTGTACCAACTCTGTGTGTACTTTCAGAAGCTGGTCCGTCACAACAGCCACATCCTGTGCCTTCAATTTCTGCACATCATCCTTGACAGACCGCAACTCACTCCGAATAGTGCGCAACTCCATAGCAGGGTGTGTCCTAGTCAGCTCAGTCATTTTGTTCTCAATAACATCTATCCAAGAGTGGATCCGTAGGTGGTCATCACCCATCTATTCTTTTATTGGCTGCAACGCTGCATCAATAGCTCTTTTCGAGTACAATTTCAGCTCAATCATGAGCTGTTTGACCTGCTTATCTGTTCGATCTGCTTGCAGGACCACTGCCCCAAAATTCTCCCGGTTGAACATCATTTTTCTCGTAAGCTCGGGTGGGACTCCCGGTATTAGCTGAGCTGGTGCTGGGCTCGCTCCAGTGGAAGAGGTAGGACCACCCGAAGTAGGTGCGGCTGGAGCTGGCATGGGCTGTGTAGCATAAGCAGCCAGTGGAGCCTCAGAATCTGTGGGCTGACCCGCAGCAGCTTCCTCAGCACCTATGATAGCCAAGGGTAAAACATCTGATCCCGTTAGCCCCTCCGGCACATCAGAAGACGAGGCAGATGGCATTGAACCCTGGCTCACCATATCATCCCTCCCCTTTGTGATGTCATAAATACTCCTGGCGATCACACTGTGATCGATAAGGGGAAGGGGTTCTGGTTCCTCACGCAAGCATAATAGCGTAGATAGACATGGATAAATGAGGGAAGTGGCTGGCTGGGTGGCTCTCTCCCGGAGATCTGCTGCTACCAGTTGTCCGAAGTTGATCTTATACCTCGACATAATGGCAGCCACAAGAACAGCCCTGTCCGGAGTCAAATAATTATCTGACTGGGTAGGACGGATGCGGAACAGAACAATCTGCCACAAAAACTTTGCCTCTGGCGTGAGGGTGTTTTTCCAAATTCGCGTGGTGGCTATCAACGTTGGTTCTATGGCCCATTCGGGATCTACTGTCCGTGCAATCACTGAAGCCACCCATTTTCGGACGGAGATTGTATCTTTTTGTTCAATTTTGTAGACAAACTCCCCTTCTTCCGCTGCAGTAGGCTCTATATAATCCTCCCCGAATAGTATTTTATTGATGGCCGTCGGAGAGACATTGATCTTCTTTTTTCGCACTACTACCTCGGTCATGGCTGGCACTTGAGTTGCGCGCTGTCCTTTTTTCAGTGCTTTGAATACAGCAGCCTCATAAGAAGCGTCGAATTCCCGAACAAGAGCCGGGATGTAAGACCCCACAGAGTTTTTCAAAAACTCTAACTTATGGAAGCGGATAGTGTCACGAATTCCTGGATAACCATCGAGACCATCGAAACTGACGTTCCTCTCCTCGAAAATACTCCGCTTTGGGTCCTGCCCCTCATTTTTTTCCAGCTCACACCCCTTGTTGTACAAGTCTTCAGATCCTTCCACAGAAAATCGGAGGTCCTGCTCATACATAGCCTGCATCCGAATGTCAGTTTCTCTCCTTTCCTGCTCGCGCTCTTTTTCGCGCTCCTCCGCAGTAGGCAGTCTAATGGATGGTTGAGGTCGGTGTGGTGGGGTGACAGCCCGCTGGGGTTCACTATGGCTCGATAAACTAGATGAACTTTCTGCATCAGACCAGGACGAACTTTCGGATGGGGTGGCTGGCCTGGTAGATGCAGCCGACTTCTTTGTAGGTCTTGTTGCCTTGCTTTGATCTTCATCGTGCAAACGTGAGGTGACTTTGCTTGCAGCACGACCCTTTCCCTTGCCTGCAACCTTGGGTGAAACCTTTTTTCCTTGCCTTGGGTTACCCATACCTGTGGACGGCAAAGTTAGATATGATATACGAGAAGCTGTTCAATTATACACTTTATTGGTTCAAGTTACGGACTTTTATTAACTCAGGCACCGTAACACAGTCGACGGACCGTTATACGCGTTACGGTCCGTAACATGATACCGTAACGTAGCCAAAATTTCCAGAAAGTTTTCTGGAAATCATAGGAGTTACGGTACAAGGTTACGGACCGTCGCCCGTGTTACGGTCCGTAACACCTCACCGTAACGACATTCAAATTTCCAGAAAGTTTTCATGAAAAACCTTGATGTTACGATGTGGTGTTACGGTCCGTCACATGGGTTACGGTCCGTAACATCTCACCGTAACATCATTCAAATTTGCAGAGAGTTTTCATGGAAATCCTCGGTGTTACGATGTGATGTTACGGTCCGTAACACACGTTACGGCCCGTAACATTGCACGACGGGCCACCCGTTAACAGGCAAATCGCTTGGCCAAATTTTCTTGTTTTAAGCCCATGGCCAAGATTTTCGACTTTATGCTTCTTGGGTATGGTGTAAAACAACATTTTATCCCCTCACATACCTCGGGTTACTCAGACTTCACCCGGTTTTACCAAAGTTTTCGTTAGGACCTTTTATCGAACAGGTGGTGGGCAAACCAATTTAGGAATTTCACGAATGAAACCTTCAATCGGAATGCCCTCCGACTCAGTGGGATACAATGTGCTTGTGCCCTCGTGTCTCTGAAACAACAAACATACCAATCACAACCCCCAACCATTGTCAAATCCCGCTCAATTAATCAATGGGAATTGAAACTCATTCAAGACAATCAATGCACTAATTTCAACGCATATCATACAAATTTACTCATGAAGATCATATCAATCGCGTCGATAGTTAAAAGAAGAGAGTCGAGACATGGTAATACCTGATCGTTGGCGATGATTAGACGAAACTCGAAATGCAAAGAAGGGATTTTGAACAATAACACTGCAACTACGGTGTAAGAAAGATGAGGGAGAGTGGGAGATGAAGAGAGGGGGAGATAAAGAAAAGATGAGGGGAGTTATGTGGGAGAGAAGGCACCAGTTCGTGTTTTTAAATTTTTGTAACCGTCGGGTTATGTATTTAAACATGCCCGAGGTTACGTTCCCTGTTACAGACTGCAACATGAGATACGAGACGTATCACGTGTTACGGTCAACCAAACGACCCCATTTTCGTTCTTCATTAATGACCTGGCACTACAGCCGACGGACCGTAACTCGTGTTACAGTCCGTATTACCTGGTGTAACGGGTGCAAAATTTCCAGTGAATGCCCAGATTTTTTTCAAAGTTACGATCGTGTGTTACGGTCCGTAACATGTACGACGGTCCGTAACTCATGCCGTAACACTCTTCCTCCATCCTTCAGTGATTTCTGATTTTCTTTTCGCTTGTTACGCTACATGATACGGACCGTAACATGAGTTACGCGCCGTAACGTGGAGCGTCTCGTCTGGGAAAACTCAGCAGTTATTTGGCCTCTTCAGTTCTCAAAATCCTACCACATTAGCACATCAGAAACACAAAAGAAAACAAAGGTAATACAAAATGTAACTACCTACAAAGCGGTAAATGTGGGTTGCCTCCCACACAGCGCTTGATTTAACGTCACAGCTCGACGTGATACCTCATTTTCGAGTTTAGGAACCGTATTTCAGACGATACCTATCAACGACCTTACCATCATCAATACACCAATGGTAATGCTTCACTCTTTGTACATTCACCTTAAAAGTCCGAGTGCCATCCTCGGATTTCACCTCAATGACGCTTCCATTTGGGGAGACATTTACAATTTCAAAAGGACCAGACCACCGAGACTTTAACTTGCCTGGAAAGAACTTTAGGCTTGAATTGTACAATAAGACCAAGTCCTTTGGCTGAAAATCCCTTTTTAGGATCTTCGAGTCATGATAGTATTTCATATTTTCCTTGTACAGTGTTGCACTTTCATAGGCATTGTACCTGAATTCATCCATCTCGTTGATTTGAAACAACCGCAGCTTAGTTGCCTCATGCCAATCCATATTCAGTTTTTTCAATGCCCAAAGGGCTTTATGCTCAAGCTCAATAGGCAAATGACACGCCTTCCCAAATACCAACTTATACAGTGAAGTCCCAATAGGCGTTTTGAACGCCGTGCGATATGCCCATAAAGCATCATCCAACTTTTTGGACCAGTCAGTGCGATTCACATTGACCGTCTTCGCCAAGGTGCTTTTTATCTCTCTGTTTGAGACCTCAACCTGACCACTCGTCTGAGGATGATATGGAGTGGCAACCCTGTGATGCACGCCCTATTTTTCAAGAAGATCGGTAAATGGTTTGTTGCAGAAATGAGAGCCACCATCACTAATAATAGCTCTAGGAGTGCCAAATCTAGTAAAGATGTTCTTTTTTAGAAAGGCATTGACTCTCCTACCATCATTATTAGGCAAGGCCACCGCCTCCACCTATTTGGAGTCATAATCCACAGCAACAAGAATGTATTTCAGGCCGTAGGAGCTCACGAAGGGCCCCATAAAATCAATCCCCCATACATCAAATAGATCCACGTCAAGAACAAAATTCATCGGAGTTTCATGCCTCCGACCTATTGTGCCCTGGCATTGGCATTTATCACAAGAGCGTGCCAACATATTTGCATCACGATAAATGGCTGGCCAGTAGTAGCCACACTCTAGCACCTTGGCTGCGGTTCTATTTCCACTGTGATGCCCACCAACCGGAGAATCATGCCACGCCTTTAAAATATCCATCACCTCAGATTCCGCCACACATCTTCGGATCATATTGTCAGCACAAGTCCTGAATTAGTAAGGCTCATCCCAATAATACTGTCGGCAATCTCTCAAGAATTTCTTCTTTTGATATGCCTTCAACTCTTCAGGAACGATGCCAGTTACCAAATAATTGGGAATATCGGCATACCATGGTGCCACATCATTGGAGATGACTAAGACTCTTTCATCCGGAAAAGTGTCGTAAATATCCAGCACATCAATCGGTCTCCCCGGTGCTTCCAGCCTGGAGAGATGGTCAGCTACTTGATTTTCTGACCCTTTTCGGTCTTTGACTTCAAAGTCAAATTCCTGTAGCAACAAGACCCATCTTATAAACTGAGGCTTAGCATCCTTCTTAGCCATCAAATAGCGCAAGGCAACATGGTCAGTGTGAACCACTACCTTGGCACCCAACAAATAAGCCCGAAACTTTTGAAAGGCATAAACAATAGCAAGTAATTCTTGCTCCGTTACTGTATAGTTCAATTAAGCTCCATTCAGTGTTTTGCTGGCATAATAAATTGGGTGCAGGATTTTGTTTAGTCGCTGACCAAGCACAGCGCCAATTACAAGACCACTGACGTCACACATTAATTCAAAGGGCAGTGACCAATCCGGGGACACAACAATAGGTGCGGAGGTTAACTTCAGCTTCAACTCGTCGAAAGCCTTGATGCACTTCTCATCAAAATTGAATTTGGACTTTTTTTCCAAGAGTTTGCACATTGGGTTTTCAATGTTAGAGAAGTCTTTGATAAACCTTTTATAGAATCCGCCGTGTCCCAAGAAACTCCGAACTCCTTTTACTGAAATGGGTGGAGAGAGTTGTGAAATCACATCGATTTTGGCTTGATCGACCTCAATCCCTCTTTCTGAAATCTTATGGCCAAGGACAATGCCCTCCTTTACCATAAAATGACACTTCTCCCAGTTGAGCACGAGGTTTGTCTCCTCACACCTTTGTAGCACCCGATCAAGATGGTCCAAACATTCATCGAATGAATCTCCCACCACAGAGAAGTCATCCATGAAGACTTCAAGAAAGTTTTCAACCATGTCAGAGAATATGGACATCATGCATCGTTGGAAGGTAGTTGGGGCATTGCAAAGACCAAATGGCATCCGGCTGAAAGCGAATATCCCATATGGACAAGTGAAAGTAGTCTTTTCTTGGTCTTCCAATGCGATGTTGATTTGGTTGTACCCTGAGTACCCATCCAAGAAACAATAATAAGACCTTCCTGTTATACCCCATTTTAACCTGGTTGAAGCGGAGTACAACATATTGGAGATTATTATATTGCTTTATTTTAAGGAGTCGCCACCTAATTGATTTTACGGTGAATTAGGACACCTAATTATTAACTAAGGTAAAACTAATTAAACCTCCGTTAATAGCCTGCTTAATCAGTGTGATTCTAGGTAAGGGTTCTATATTATCCTAAAGGGAAGGGGTTAGGCATCCTTTAGAATCCGTTAACTTACAGTTATCCGACCAAACTTAGGTTAATTAATTAGATTGAATAAGATGCTTAAAGCTTAAAAAAAAAAAGGGCTAAGAAATGTTGCTAAGGTTTATAAAATATCAGAATGTTGCTTAAGATAAGTTTTAGGTAAAATATAATAATTTATATGAAAAGATTTTAAATGCTATTTAAAACTTATAGGAGTTGATATGGCTTTAAGTAAAAAATGCTGTTTAGAATGAGATTTGTAGAAAAATACAATAATTTACATAAAAGGAAGCTTCAAATGCCATTTAAGATAAACTTATAAATGTTGCTAACGCTTTAAATAAGAAGGCTATTAAAAATAAGACTAGCACTTTATATAAAAGGAAATCTTAGAATGCTATTTGAAGTAAAATTTATAATAATTACTAATAACTTAAAAGGAAGCAGCATAATAAAATGAGATTTACAAAATAGGATAATTTAACATATAAGTAAAGAAGATGCGAATTTATTGCAATGTTTAATAAATATTTAAACGAACCAAGCAATGAGGTATTAGTTGACTTTAAGTTTTAGGAGTGTGAGTAAAAATACAAGAACAGCTAATAGATTCCTTTTTATTTTTTATTTTTTGTCTTTATTAACTATGCTTAATTAAGAATATACATGATTCACTAAAACTTAAAAAATTATTAAAAATATGTCCGAATTTTGTTTGCATATTAATGATGTTTTGAAATCAAGACAATGCGAATGCGACTCCTTTAATTCGAAAAATATGAATTTTATACTATCAATTATTCTATAAGTGACTATTATGGATACTGTAAATAACTTTAATATGAAAAGGAGAAACATGGAATTTATGGAATCGATTGTTAGTCCCTTTTAAACTAACTACCCATTACTACGATTAAATCTACTAATTCGTTAGGATTTATCTAAGTTAATAAGACAAGGTTAGTTGTAAAAAATAAAAAATACACAACAATAAAATAAGGGAGAGGGAGAAGGAAAAGATAGAATGGATCTGGCCCATCTAAGGCCCCACTGCTGGAACTATGCACAAGATTGGGCTTAGGCCCAGTTTGGCTTGCTGCGACCCATGGCTGCTATTGGGCTTGGGCCCAGGATTTAGCTTCTTATTTTCTTGGCTGCGGATAAGGCTGATTTGCAGATGACTCGGCAGATTTCGTTGGGCTTTTAGCCCAACTCAGAATATGGAAGATGAAACGAGTCTCTCGGACTCGTATACGATGATCATGCATAAAAACGAAAGAAAAAGATTAGTATGGGTCTAGATAATTATTAAGGCAAAGTTCATAACTCAAAGTAAGAACTGGGAATATTATCCCATCACAGTAAGGAAATTAAATTTAACTTGGCCAAGACAAACACAGTAAGGAAATTTCAAGTATACACAGAGAAAAATTGTATATACAAAGTATAGGTTCCTATATACACTAAAGTGTATACGGAGCATGCATACCTCGTATATTTCAAGTGTATTCCCACAATAACATCTCAAATATTCAGTGTAAAACTTTGACAGAATTCTAATGTTGATTCAGAGATGAAGCAGATTAAACTCAAGCTCCCCTTTGACACATTTTTAAATTTATGACACTAGACCAACAGTAGAACCAAGCAGCATAAACCTTATAACTTGGCATAAGATGATTCAGGAAATATACAGAGGCTTTGGACATTATTCAGTTAAGCCATATATCATTTTTTATCTCCAAAGATTCAATTCGGGTCCAGTTAACATGATGTTCATTTTTTATCCTCAAATATATTTCAAAGACAGAATTTGGTTCTAACAAAACACAGTACATAGGAGACCATCCAATGCCTTAAAATATGAGTCATAAATGGGTAAGCTTAGGCATGAACAAGTGTGATCCTTTGCCTACAATCAATCACTAATAGAAGTTGGTTCAAGATCAAGGAGGTGGTTTGGTATATCAGTCTTGTTGCAAACAAAAATACTTAAGAACTAGTTCAATATGCATTTTAGAACAGGAAGTTAAGTCTAACATTCTATATGAACAACCATCACAAACAATCAAACTGCCTTTAGACACATATCAATCATGCTTAGCAAATTTTATCCATCTAAACCAAATGTAGTTTCACTAAACAACACAGCAATAGGTCACACAGAATCAATTTAGAGAATAGGCAAGGACATGATGATTCTCAGTACACAGATTTTAAAGGCATATAGGCATATCATTAGTTTAACCTTAGGCATTTAATCCACAGAGATTTCAGTTATGCATAAGCAAAAAAAACCTGACATTTTGGTGAAGAAAGTGATTCAAGAGAAAACAGACTAGTATTTGATCATAAGATGTTTAAACCTCTTAGTATCCCTTCCCTTCTTATCACATTATCAAAACACAACTAACATGGGCTAAACAATACTATAACAAGGCTGCACTAGGTATTTAAGAGGGGCAAATGAACAGGGATCAGATCAACATAAAAAAAAACTGAACATTATTACATGAGGGTTAATCTGATCAAGCTTGGTTAGGACAATATGCAAGCAAAATTCATTGGAAAAACCAACAATATAAGAACATTCTTTAATATAGGCCAAGCCAATCTAAATCAACATATGAAGGCATATTAAACAAACTAGGCTAAAGTTAAGTGAAACTGAACCAAGATAAACACATATTCTATTACTTGAACTAACATAGCACAGGAGCACATTTAGCATTAAATGGAACCAGCACATAAACATATAATACGGAACATAAACAACAAAGAAACTGAATTAAAATGCAGAAAAAGTAAAAAGGCGTGAGGGCTATAACACATAAGCTGTACACTACTGAATTAACCTAACATACTAAATCATGTTTAACTATTAAGCAGAATTGAAACAGAGGCATTCTTATCCAATCATACTAGCACGTAAACATGCTTTAATCACAAGAACCGCAAACTGAACTAACATGATAACATGCTAGATCATACAAACGATAGACCAAACTAGTACATAATAGCTAAGAAAATAGAAAAAATGCAAAATAAAAGAGAGGAAAAGGAATTAACGGACTGACTTCATAAAAATTAATAGATTGACCAACTATTTGAACAAATGGCAAATGACCAAAACTAATTAGGTGTCCCCATATGAACTGATATCAACATCAAACAAATTAATTAATCTAACCGTAGTCGACAACTTACGACTTAACGACAAAAATCAGACCTAAAGCAGATTTATCAGTACTAATCGTAGACTAATCCAAACAATCATAACCCAATATTAAACATACGGACACAAACGTTGAATTGAAGGCATTATACTAAAAGGAGGAAAGTTTACCTTCTTCGGGTACAGCGAAGTGAGGCGAAGGTTTCGATCTAACCTCGAACACTTTGAAATTCGAACTTGCGTATGCTCAGATTCGAACGAATACCCACAGCAAAAGCAGAACAAGATCTAATATTTTGTGACGATATCGAGCAAATTAAAAACCGATGTTTTAAAGGGGAACTGGAACAATTGAAAACTTGTATTTTCAAGGGAAATTTGGTGATTCAAGAACTTTGATTCTTAGGGGGTTTCTGCGATTCCAAGGCTTTTTCCAAAAAAACCTTTTCTTTTACGATTCAACTAACCACTATTTACGATTCAACTAACCACTATTTACCACAAAACCTTTTCTCTTATGATTCAACTAACCACTATTTGTTCTGCATCGAAATTTACCAAGATGGCCGATAATGCTTCACCCAAGCATTATTCCTCCATTTTGGATTCTACCGCTTCATCCACCTCATCAACATAATTAATGACTGAAATACTTTGATAAGGACTAGGTAATTTCATCCCTTTGCTGGCGTGAAAAGTCACCTCTTCTTCGTTCACCCGGAACTTGATCTCATGCTTCTCGGAATCCATAAGAGCCCTCCCCGTCGCAAGGAAAGGTCTTCCTAGAATAATAGGAATCCTTTGATCAATAGCACAATCAAGAATCACGAAATCTGCCGGTAGTAGGAATTCGCCGATTTGAACAAGCACATCATCAACTACCCCCACTGGCTTTTTTATCGATTTGTCAGCCATCTGCAACCTCATGGCGTCACTAATCCTGATCTCTTGAAAATTTCCAGGGGCATAAGATTTATGCTAGCCCCGTTATCACAAAAAGCCTTGGCAAAATCTTGCTGCCCTATGGTGCATGAAATTTTGAATGCTCCAGGATCTTTCCTCTTTTGCACTGTGGTCTTGGAAAGAATAGCACTAACGCGGTGAGTGATACCCACAGTGTCGTGTTTCAATGGCTTCTTCTTCTTTGTTAAGAGATCCTTCAAATACTTAGCAAAGCCTGGCATTTCTTGGACAGCGTCCATGAAAGGAATGTTCATCGTCAACTGCTTGAGTTGATCATAAAATCTCAAGCACTTGTCATCTTCTGTTTTTCTCACTAGCCTTTGAGGAAAAAGAGGTGAAGATTTGAACAATTGGCTCAAAGGGCGGAGAGCGCCAGAAAGTTTTGCCTTCCCCTTTTCCTGTTTTTCTCCTTGTGCCTTGAGGTTATCAAGGTTCTGCTCCTCTTCAGCTATAATAGGGACTTCTTCCTCTACTTCTTCCTCTGCTTCTTTCTCAACAATTGGTTCAAGATCAATCACTTTTTTATTAGCACCTTGAAGTATTTTTCCACTTCTGGTGCTAATAGCAGCTGCATGCTCACAGAGTTTACTCCACTACCTTTTGGATTTGAAACTGTATCACTCGGTAGTTGTCCACGTTGAGGAGTATGCACTTCTCGGGAAAGGTCTCTGAATTGCGCTTCAAGCTTCTGAATGGAAGCTGAATGAGATAGTTGGACCTGAGACATTCCCTTGATTGTGCTCTCTGTTCTGTCTTGATTCATTAGCATTTTCTGCATCATACTTTTCAGTTCCGCAGAATCATTAGATGTGTTGCCAGCAGAGTTGCTAGCTGAATTATCTCTCCACTGTTGGGAATTGGATGCTTGCCCCTAGGTGGAATATAGGGGTTCGAGCTCTTGTTGCCATAATTATTGTGGTTGTATTGATTTGGATTGCCCTGATTATTTCTGCTATAATTGTTCCCTTGAAATTGTTGTTGAGGCTTTTTCCATGGGTGATTACCCGGACCTTGATAATTTTGCCGTTGATGACCCCCTTGTGAGTTGTTGACATAATTAGCATCTTCATATTGTGGCTGCCCCTTTAGATAAGCTTCTTCAGAGACTTGGTACATTCTGGGAGCATGAGGTGGCATCTCCTCGACAACATTAACACCTTTGGCTTATTTCTCTGTAAGCCTCTTCGATAATAAATCCACGGTGGTTTGCAATTGAGCAAAGGCATGATCTCGCTCATGATTTTATTTGGCCACCGCGGCAGCAGAGGGACTACCATATGACAAGACTTCACTATCGCTCTAGTGCCAAGCTTGATTGTGGGTGGTAAGCTTATCGAGCAATCTGGTGATGTTGACAAATGATTTGTCCATGAAGCATCTCCCAGCTGCAGTGTTGACAGCAATTTGATTCATGGTATCTAACCCCTTGTAGAACTTCTCGGTGAGGATAGCATCCGGAAATCCATGAGTCGGAGATTGAGCTAGATAGTATTTGAAACGCTCCCATGTTGCATATAATTGTTCCCCCGGAAGTTGTTTGAACTCAAAGATCTTGTCCCGGAGCTCAGCGTTTTTGCTTGGTGGGAACCACTTTTTCAAAAATATGTTGGCTAACTCGTTCCAGGTATGAATAGTATTGCTAGGGAGCTTTTCATACCATTCCCTTGCTTGGCCAGCCAAGGAATATTTGAAGACCCGTAACCGCAGTGCATCAACAGGAACAACACCTTGGGACTGTTGAGAACATATATGCAGGAAGTTCTTCAGGGGTCGGAGTGGACAATCCTCCGAAGAATTTCGGAAATAGCCTTCAAGTTTCAATAGCTGATAGATGGAACTATCAATTTTGAAATTAGCATTTCCCGTTCTAGAAGGAACCACAGCAGAAGCATAATCAGCTTCATTGATGAATTCCGCAAATATATTTTCCTCTTCGTCCTCTTCTAGTGCAGTTGGGTTCACTTAGAGTCCACCTTGGTTTCCCTGATTGCGATTCTGTCTTCCAGCCATGTTCACCTGGTTCACCACAACAGCAAACAAGGTGTGATGGAATAGAAAAAGTTTTAAAGAAGAGTACACAACAATTAGTAATTTCTAAACCGTAATCCCCGGCAACGGCGTAAAAATTTGATACGCTAAAATTACACCTATTAATGGCGTAAAGCGGACGTTGTCAAATATAGTAACCCAAATAAGGTTGGGGTCGAATCCAACAGGGAATATGGAGAGAAAAGGTTACTAATCGTATGCGATACTAGTCTTTAACGACTTTAATCCTATTCCTGACAGTTTGAAATGTTTGTTGAATAATGTAATTGAATACTTTAACTTGAAATGTAATTAATGCTAGAGAGAGACTAAGGTTGTGTTCCCCAACTTGATTAGATATTATGCTTCAGGTTTCAATGTGATATATTTCTAATGGTTGTTCTATGAATATGCGCTTGATCTCTTAAGGACTTCCTAATGTCTTTATGATTCTTTCAAATATAAAAGAGTTGCAATCGAAGAGCGACCAATAATGCCAATTTAGATTTGTTCTTATTCCTAAGTTAGTCTATTAAACGATTGACAGAAAGTGTTTCATTTGAAAAATATATATGTAAATATATGTATGTAAGGAAAGATATATATGTAACTATATGTATATAAGTTATAAAAATTTCTGCCGTCTTTAGATTGTGACACTTCTGAAACAATTGAAAAGTCATTTGCCTTAATCCTGTCGATGTCCAACCATCTTCTCGTCTATATCTTTTCAAAATCTGCCCCAGCTCTAGGCTCAGAAAGGTATACTAAACTTATGTTGTGGTGTGACCGAACCTTATATAGGTTGCCTACGTATCCCGCCAAAGGAATCAGGTCAGAACGTAGTTCGTGAGGTACATGGTTTGAAATTTTCTAATAAAGGGACTGAACCCAATGTGGATTGCCTTCGTATCCCACCAAGGGAATCAGGTCAGCGTAGTTCCGTTATGTAAATGGCTAAAGATTTGTTGGATTTTTATCTAAATATGACTGAGCCGTATGTCGATAGTCTACGAATCCCACCGAGGGAATCAGGCCATGTGTAGTTCTCCTTACATAAGGATTTTTGGGTTTTCTACTATAATGCAACCGAACCCTATGTGGGCTGCCTACGTATCCCGCCGAGGGAATCAGGTCAGCGTAGTTCGTATGTGTATTAAAGGAAAGGTTGCAAACTAGGCTGTCTAACCTAATGTCGTCTTTTGATTTCTTCTTGACTGATAGCTTTCATGCTTGTGTCGTTATCTATCGGCTATTTCATTTTCTTCCAAATGGAATCTTGTCTTGTCCTCTAATTTCTTTGTTACTCTCTCGAGATGTATGTTATTCATTCGTTCATTTTATGTCACAATCATGAAATTAGCAGATTTGATAGATGATACGCTCAAATTACACCTATTAATGGCATAAAGCGGACGTTGTCAAATATAGTAACCCAAACAAGGTTGGGGTCGAATCCCACAGGGAATATGGAGAGAAAAGGTTACTAATCGTATGCGATACTAGTCTTTAACGACTTTAATCCTATTCCTGACAGTTTGAAATGTTTGTTGAATAATGTAATTGAATACTTTAACTTGAAATGTAATTAATGCTAGAGAGAGACTAAGGTTGTGTTCCCCAACTTGATTAGATATTATGCTTCAGGTTTCAATGTGATATATTTCTAATGGTTGTTCTATGAATATGCGCTTGATCTCTTAAGGACTTCCTAATGTTTCCCAACAGTTAAGCAGTATTTCCTCTTTATGATTCTTTCGAATATAAAAGAGTTGCAATCGAAGAGCGACCAATAATGCCAATTTAGACTTGTTCTTATTCCTAAGTTAGTCTATTAAACGAGGGTTAACGCCTCGAATCATTGTTATTCAATCTTACCAATATTAGCTCTCTTTCCCAAGAAAAGTTAATATAATGGCTTCGGCTAATGCTTGCAATCATTACCCAACGCTAACGCACAAAGATAGAATAAATAATAACAACCATTAGGCATATATCAATAGTAGAAACCCATTCACATAATATCCATCATGGGACCCACAACCTTAGCGTTAAAATTAGCTACTCATAATTTTGGCTAACAAAGAAAGCTTACAAGTTAACATAATATACTTACGATGCGAATACGATATGGAATGAAGGTGAAGTTGTTGCTTTGAATACTCCAACCACTTCTAATATTAAAGACCTAGAGTTAATGCTCCCAAAAGAAATCTGAATAATGAAATTAAAACCCTACTTTAAGTATTTATAGGGACAAAAATCGCGCCAAGTTTCTGGACAAAAACACCCTTACGCGGCGTCGTTACGGACCGTAACACAGGTTACGGTCCGTCCTTTGGTTCGTCCCTTTGTCATGCTGATGTCACGGTCATTATGCGACGGACCGTAACTCAGGTTACGGTCCGTCTCTCCCAGCGTATCATGGCCTCAGTCTTAGTGGCCAATGCGGTACGCCACGACGTTATGCCCCGTAACTCAAGTTACGGACCGTCCTTCTGGGGCGTAACCTGTGACACTACTTGGAAACTTTTTGGAAATTTTCCTCAGCTTACGGTACACGTTACGGCTCGTAACATGAGTTACGGACCGTCCTTCATAGCGGCACGTATCCTCTTTGGTACGGATCACGTTACGGTCCGTAACACGAGTTACGGACCGTCATTTGGCTCCAAGTTGTCCCTTTTTTTCAGCATTTCTTATTATTTCCGATCCTTATTCAACCAACCCTATAAAACACAAAAATATCATAAGAACGATGTAAAAACACTCAAAAACAAGCAACACTTCTAGTTACAAAGGCATAAAATGTGCCGAAATTCATGGCACATCAATAGATAAAATAGAAAATAACAATAATAGATTATTAAGGAAAATCAGAAATGCAATCATAGATTTTGCAATTTAAGCTTCCAAAAGATGAGGTAAAGCAACAAAAGTTTTGGGGCAAGATTTAAGCCTCAATTTTAAAATCGTGCTATTTCAAAAATTTAACTACATGTTCAAATCTACAAGGACTCCCGGCGAACCAGGGACGGAGTACAAGTCCAATTCTTCAAAGTTTCTCCCGGTTCGGCACCCCAGATGGTCGGTGTCTCGGTGTTGTGAGTAGTTGTAGCAGCAATCTTCGCTGGTGCTTGTCTTTGGACTGTTCCCACAGGAGCAACAAAAGTTGATGACATGCCCCTTTCCATCTTTCCAATTGGAGCAATGGCCTCTTTCAAATCCTTATCTTCCTCAACAGTTATCATCTTCACGTTGGCATTTTCATGAGTAGGTAAAGGATTGTTGTCCACACTGGGCCGAGCTCCAGTAAGTTGGATTGCTTCTTCCTTAATCAAGGCTTCGATTTTGTTTTTGAGACCGTAGCAATCCTCAGTATCGTGCCCAGCAACTCCAGAATGGTATGCACAACGCTTGGAACCATCAAACCATCTTGGAATAGGATCGAGAAATTTCTCTTCAATTGGTTGTACCACGCCTGCTGTTTTCAGTCTTTCGAATAATTGAGATAAGGGTTCAGCGAACCGAGTGTAATTTCGGGTATTTTTGATGTCAGGGTTTGGACGGGCTTTAGGTGTAGCGTGTGGTCGATTTTGGTAAGTTGGAGCTTGAACAGATTGATATGGACGTGGGTTTTGATAGTGAGGTGCTCGGGGTTGGTAGTAGTTTGCTTGGGCGTTGTAGACAAGGTAAGGAGTCAGTGGAGCTTGGTAATGTTCAGTGTATTGGTAATGGTAGAAAGGTTGTTGTGGATGGCTAAAGTATGTAACGGCTTGGCTTGGCTTATGTCCTTGGATATTCATGACTGCAGCTACATCTTCTTTCTTCTTTTTAACCCCGCTGATAGAACAAGATTGAATAGCTTTGTTTACAGCTTGCAAAAAAGCTTTGTTTACAGCTTGCAAAGCCGTAAGATCCTGAATTTTTCCCGATTTGATTCCTTCTTCTAAGGCTTCTCCTATTCTGACAACTTCCGTGAATTTTTATCCCATCATGCCTATCATTTTCTCATAGTATATGCCAGCCTGACATTCAATGAAGGTAGCAGTCATTTCTCTGTCACTCATCGGAGGTTGAACCCTGGCCGCTTCTAACCTCCAACGTAGTGCATACTCACGGAACGACTCAGCTGACTTCTTAGTTAACTTAGTCATGTAGACTCTATCCGGTGTGATATCAGTATTAAAACTGAATCGGTCCATAAAGTCTTGTGCCATATCACTCCAACCACGCCACTTGCGGATGTCTTGTTGTGTATATCAAGTAAGAGCCTCACCAGATAAGCTTCTTATGAATAGCTTCATCCTTATATTCTGGTCTCTACCTACTCTAACCAGTTTGTCGCAATAAGCCCTTAAGTGTGTGTGGGGGTCGCCTGTTCCATTGAATGTATCAAATTTCGGCGGCTTGTAGCCTACGGGCAAATCGACGTCAGGCTGAACACACAGATCTTCATATTCTACACTCTTGCTTCCCCTAGCAACTTGAAGGTTTCTCATTGCTTCTTTGAGACCGTTAATCTCTTTTAATAACATATCATCCGCCCTTGCTTTTGCCTATTTTTCCATTTCCTCGTATTGATCCACCTCGGGTTGGAACCTGACCGTTACTGGGTTGGTAAAGACTTGTGTTTCCGTTGCATATACCGGAGGAACATATTGCGCATTAGGAGTGAAAAAATATGCCCCTTGTATATGCTGGGTTGGATAAGTTTGGACGGTGGGAGTGTTTTGGACTGGAGGTGATGTGTTATAAGTGGTGTTCATAGGTAGTTGGTTTGGTGGGTTTAGAGGAGTAGTTGTAGGTGGTGGATTAGTGTTGGTGGATAAAGAGATATAAGGAGTATGAACTAGTGATTGACTTGGTGGGTTGACGAGTGGTGGATTTGGAGTAGCATAGGTAGTGTAGGTAGGTGGTTGACTTTGTGGAGGGGTACAGACGGATGATGGATTTGGTGGATTTGCGAGGGTGACTGGAGGAAAGTTGTTGGTGGGTGCATTATTTCGTGGAGGAAAATGTTCGGGAACTGGAGATTCAAGTGATGGAAAACGAGGTGGGTTTGGTGCGACATTTCTAGGTTCAGGAGGTGGACATTGGAGTGTAACAGACAAATTGGTCAGGTCCCTAACCCAATTCAGTTCTCCACGTAGATCCTCGATCTCTTGAGTCAGGCGAGCGATATATTCATCATGTTGAATAGTAGTTCTATGTTCGGAAGTCTCGGGGGGATCACTAGAGATCACGATGTTTTCTAAACCAGTTGAAATGGATGCGGCTAGATCAGACATAATAATTTCCTTTCCTTGAACGACCCAACTACGTCGAGGTAATGATGACGTCTTTGACCTTGTGAGGTAAGGGTGGTCGGCCAGCTCGAGTGTCAACACGAATCAACTCTTTTGGGGGATAAAAATAAAAAGAAACATAATAAGAAAAAGGAAACATAAAACGCAAATGATATCTCAGTAACATATCTAGGTAAAGTCATGATCACGTAGAGTCAAATAAGTCATGTAGCAGATAAAGTCAAACAAGTTGTCAAACAAATGTAAACGAGTATATCAAACAATAACGCGTCCTAATATGCATGTGACCTCTTTGTGCCAGAGGTAGGCCTAACGTTTGTTTGAAGGGTAAAGTGTGCCATAATACGTCATCCCATTGCTTTTGGCTAATTAAACGAATTCTATTTCCCAAAAATGAAGTACAAAAGTAATGTAATATTTATTACATATCAAATGAGTACAACATGAAATGTTTCCTAATCTAAGTAAAGTAAATACAACGTTTAGCTCCATTTTGCGATGTCCTTGGTTCTCGTCAGTTGTTGATCACAGACATACTCCAATGCAAATCCATACCTGTCATAGAAACGTTGTCATTCCCTCCCTCCTAAAGTTTAATTAGTTAGAGGAAATAGTAAATATTTAGGCACAGTTATCCCTCAAACATGCACATAAAGTATAATTATTGTCACTTGGGGTCGTGAACCCACTTGAACGTTTGGGTAAAGTCATCTAATGGGCTTAATACACCAAGGGTATTAAACCTCCTAGGTCATGAAATGTATGGTCCTAATACAGGGTGTTGGTTTAGCTCTACCCTAGGTTGACTAAGAGTTGGTTTCCTATGACACAAGGTTCTCCCAAGTGGACAACTTGGGAGTGGAAAGTCTGTGGCTGTCGACTGCACCGCCGATCGACTAAATCCACAAGATCGATCCAACTAGAGTGTGATTTAATAGTACACGGCCGCGAACCGCCAAACCGCTTTAAGTGTGTGAATTTGTGCGAATTTTCCAGGAGTAGAGGGAAGTGAAACGGAATGACAGTTCATCAAAGCGGTAACACTTAAACAATTTATATCAAACAAACAATTAATAGCAGGTACAGACAGTTAACAACAAATAAAGTAATTAAAACAAGCACACAAAGCCTACTTTAACTAAGTCTGTTATGGTTAGAACCTAAGTATCCCCAGCAAAGTCGCCATGCTGTTATACCCTATTTTAACCGAAGTCAAAATAGTTTATAACATTCCGGTAATTCCGGGGTTAATTAAAGTTTAAGGAATCGCCACTTAATTATTTATGGTGAATTAGGACACCTAAAGTTCATTAAAGTTATTTTCTAAAGTTAACTCCGTTTGAAGGTCTACGAAACATAAGATTCTAGGTAAGGGTTCAATTAGTCTAAAGGGAAGGGATTAGGCATCCTTTAAGACCCATTAACAATGGTTAACCGATCGGACTTATGTTAGTTAATTAAAGCTAAAATACAAATATAACATTTTACAACATTTAAGAAAGTATCTTGTAAGTATTGTTAAGTTATAGATAAAGTATGATAATGCTATTCAAAATAAGACATGTAGGAAAAATAATATTTTGCGTAAAAGATTTTAGTTATAAGTAAACTGGAGAAAATGCGGGATTGTGCAACGTTTTATAAATATTTGTGAAAAATAAATTATACCAACTAACAAAGTAAAGAATCATTATAAGATTAATATGAGTAAAAGCTTAAGGTTTTATAGTGTTAAAAGGAGATGAAATCGTCAGAAGTCTGAGAGGATTTTGATGCCAAAAGTACGATCCAAGCTTTTCATTATTTAAAATGTTATGAAATCAACATGATTTGTTCGAAAGGTATTATTATTATTTAGCCTTTAGCATCTATCTGGGAAATCATTTCGTTTAGCCACAATTTTTAACGATAATCAAACGGTTAATCTCATTCTAAGTCTTAAACGATCACACTTAATCTTTTAAGCCACGATTCCCACGAACCCCACTAAGATTCATCTAAGTTAAGAAAGCAGCAAAACACGGTAAAATGTTAGTCAATCACTACAAATCAAATACATGAATAGAATAGAGTAGAAGAGGCAAATGGGTTTGGCCCACTTAGGCCAATGGCGATCCATTTTCTGTTTTATGGGCCTCGGCCCAGAACCCTTTTATGCGGATGAGGAGGACGACTTGGAACGGAAGTTTCGTTGGGATTTGGCCCAACACTGAATGCGGAAGATGATGAGTCCCTTGGACTCGTATGCGATAGTCATGCATAAGAACGAAATAAAAGGATTAGTATGTAATCAATAAATAAGACTAAATATATATAATGTAAATTCAAAAGTAGACCAGTGGACTGAGAACAGTGTTTTAAGAAACTAGCAATTCGTATCAAAATTAAAATATCTTTTGATAATTCAAATAGTATTATATTATTGCAACAATGAGGAAAATGACAACAGTGTTTTAAGAAACTAGCAATTCATATCATTGAGATGCATTTTCGTTCTAAAATGTAGTGACTGTCATTTGAGCAGTAAGAAGGATTTAGAGAAAGCCAACTAATAACACATAAAGGAGATAGCCCAAAGAAGCAAACAATTATGAACCAGGTCCAACTTAATACCAATATGATGCACAACTAATAATTCAGAGTCCACATAAATGATGTCCCTATATATACTTTAGTATACAAATTCTTGTATATCAAAGGTATACAGGAACTATATACATCCAGTATATTTAGGTATATCTCCTATATACTCAAACAGAAAATCAACACTTAACTCAAATAAAGACATGGTTGGTTCTACTTGGTGTTTTTTTTTTAAAGCTTCAGTTGAAGGGTATAAGAACAAATTTCAGAAGAAGAAAGAAATAGATGCAGCAATCATGATATGCAGAGTATACAGAGAATCAAGAGATCATACAGAGGCAGTGATATGCCGTGAGCTTCAAACATGTCTTAACCATGGATTCCATATGTAATCATACTTGTTTTAATTTTAGAGGGTCCCATAGTGTGTGAGTTCACATGGGTTTTGGTTATAGTTGCATACTTCAATCATGGTCAACTAGTCATGAACATAGAGGGATTCAAAACAAGATTCAATGAGTTTTGTTTAACAAGACAGGTGTTTATATTAACTGATTTAGTGCCAATAATAACCTTATATAATCGGATGCAATAAAGTAGCAACTTTCACATGAAAGACTAAACATATACCAACAATTAAAATTCAAATGGTGTTTCTAATGAGAAAAATACACTTTGCAGATTATATGATACAACAGATACTTAGCATTTGAACCCATTGAAACAATTTGAACAAATCACCAGAAATAGCCTTGACATGATTTATTTCATGAGCCTCACAAACAAAACACTCGGATACAACTGCATCAAGGTCTAAGACATATCTATTTTCACATAAACATACTAACGAATTGAAAATAGAACTAAGTCTAATGCATGGCTGCTAACAGAACTGAACACAGAACATAAACTAGAGACCAAATCAAATCAACAGACAAGACCGACATATGGTATAATCATTTCATCATATCTGAATCCAAGTAAATTAATTACATAACAGAGCACATTATTCAGAACAAATAGAGCAAAGAGGGACAGTGCCAACCTGTTTTGGGTACAGTGAATAGGGGCGTGAATCTCGGATCTACACTCGAATACGACGAACGATTTCGAAGCTCGAGTTGCAACAACCCAAAAGTTCTTCTTTTCCAGAAATGTTCAAGAGCAAACCAAAATGGTTTATCAAATCGTATGAATTTTTTTTTAATAAGCTGCGGACTAACCAAAAATCCCAATAGAAACAGAAACAGTACACTCTTTTCTTTGGAAAGAAATTGGTTTATTTCAAATGATTTTCAAATGCCAGTAATGACTCCCCAAAAAAAGATCCCCCTTTAGCTGAAGACTTAGACGATATTTTATATGTGTAGTGACTAGGGTTTCGGACATTTCAATTTCAAATTCAAAAAATAATGTCAAAAGAGGTGTCACGGGTGGAGTTTTTGAAACTAAAATTTGAAATTGAGTCAAAGCTTCTGCTAATCCGAACGTTGGAGTCCATTTCACGTGATTTGCTTCAGACTTTTTGCCCGAAGTGGATCGAATTTTTTTCTGGTCTTTGTGATCCGTTGTGTTTGAAACGAAAAATGGGAAGGCCTTTTCTGTCAACGACAGAACGGTGCAGGTAAGCAGAAGGAAAGGACAATTTTTGTGCGGAAATGGTGTGGACAAGGCTGTGATGGTGAAAGGGTGGTTAGGGTTTATCTCTAAATAGGAGAGGAGAAAATGGTGTGGCGCTAGGTTTTGTTTAGGTTTCGCTGATGAAGGCTTTAAAGATAAGTGGGCCGGGTCGGGTAGAAAGAGTAATGGGCTGGATCGAGTAGAGGGTAATTGGCTGGTCTCGACTGGTGGGCTGATCTGTTTAAAAGAAAGACTGGTCACGAATTGGGCTAGCTGAATTTGTTGGGTATTTCTTCTTCTAATTAATTCTTTTTGGGCTTCTAACTTATAACTAGTATAATGTATACTATGTGAAGGCAATTAATAATTAATATGTAGAAAGTAAAGATTTAATAAAGTGTTGACTTGTAATTAATTTAACGAGTCCAAATCCGAAAAATGAAATGATGACGAACTATAAAAAAATTGTGATACCGTAATGCTAGTAATGTTGATAGTAAAATAGTGAAAATGAAAGTAACGATATTAATAGTAGTAGAAATAGAAAATAGTAACGAAAACAAAGTATTTAGCTCGTTAATAAATTTAGAAGCCCAAGACAATAAATTGAAATAATGGAGGGACGAAATTGGGTGTCAACACACACTACTGCAGTTGAATGGAAGCTTATTTTTATAACGTTTTGGTGTACGTTTACCCTCCTTCATCATGTTAATGACAAGGTGCATCTGATAATTGTAATAATCAGAGTTCATGTCCAGAGGAAGCATATACTTTTTGGTATACGTCTATCCATCTTCATCACGTTAATGATTGCAGAAGAGAGGCGCAGTGTTACAGGCCTAATTTCGATAGGCGACGTGGGGCAGCCTTGATAGTGTAATCTACTACTCAATGCGTCATCCCTCAACACGAAATATAGCACAAAACAATGCTCAAGCAAGCTAACACACAAGAAAATAGAGCTGAAAGTAAAGAATGCAAGTTGGGAGGCAAGGGCCCTTTATATTATTTGTCTAAGTGCAAAGATTACAAGATGATCTACCTTAGTGTATTACAAACGTATATATAGATACAATATGTCACTATGGGGCTGAATATAAAAGGGTAAAAGGCTTACAGTATGCCTAAGCTAAAGGGGAAAGCATATGGGAAAGGCTAGTCAACCCTTTCCCAAAATGGCAAATCTGCCTAGTGCTTTTGTGGGCTGTCCCTATCACGTTTCTGCTGGGTAGTACCTTGAGCGTCTTGTAGTGCACCTTGTACTCCAAGGTGCATTAATTTTTCCCCATGCTTGTTTAAGACTTCTTCCATGCATGACAACTCATTGGACCTACGTTTTTTACTTGTTGAATGATGGTTTGAATTATCCCATGGAGCTAAGTGTGGGAAATTCAACATGAATGTGGGTTGAGCGGCACACTCTCCCTCAACAATTTTGGCGCCGCGTCGTCACCACAACTATAAATATTTGTGGACCTTCTCTTTGAATTGCTATAAGTCTTCGTACTTTTCCCATGATACCTCCTCGGGTGACTGCCCCTTCCAATGGACAAGAAACTAAGCGCTTGAATTGCCCCAACCTTTGCCTCGAACCATTTGATGGTCAATGATTGACTTTATTTGCTTGTCCATGGCAGCGGGTGTCACAAAGATCCTAGCACGGCTGGCTTGACCCAGTCCCTCGTCTTCCTTATCTTCAAAATATGGCTTTAATTAACTTGCATGGAAGATGGGATAAATCCTCAAGTGATGAGGCATATCCAACCGATAAGAGATCTTGTCGACCTTGGCAATGATCTCAAAGGGACCCTCATAACATCGAATCAAACTTTGATTGATGCTTCTCTACGACTTGAATTGCCTCTGGTTGAGCTTGACCATGACTTTGTCACCAATTCTATAATTGGTTGGATGACGTTTCCGATCAACAAACTTCTTCATTTTTCAGGCAGCCTTGTCAAGATAGGACCTGGCCATATCGACTTGTTCCTCCCAGGACTTTGCCATGTGATAGGCTCCGGGATTTCTCAATTCGGCACGAACGGGCAAAGATTGTGAAGTGTTGGGCTGCTGCCCAGTGGCTAATTCAAATGAACTCCTCCCCGTCGACTCACTACGCTGAAAATTATAGGAAAACTGGGCAGTGTCGAGTAACTTGGCCCAATCCTTCTGATTGGCACTAACAAAGTGCTGCAACTATCACTCCAATAGTGCATTGATCCTCTTCGTTTCATCGTCAGTTTGAGGATGAAAACTGGTCGAGAAATGTAACTCGGACCCCAGCAAACTGAATAGCTCCTTCCAAAATACACAGGTGAATCGTGGATCTCGATCACTAATAATGTGCCTCGGCATACCCCAATGCTTAACAACGTCCTTCAAGAACAACATTGCTGTCTCCTTGGCTTTGCAACTAGATGTAATGGGACTGAAAGTTGCATATTTTGAGAACCGATCAACCACCACCATAATTGTGCAAGCACGTGATGAAGTCCATGGTGACTTTGTCCCATGGTCTCTCTGCTACGGGTAATGGCTCAAGCAAGCCCCCGGGTGCTTTGTTCTCCACCTTGTCTTGTTGACAAACAAGGCATGTGCGGACATATGCTTCAATATCGTCTCGTATGCGGGGCCAATAGTATGACGATTCCATTAATGCCATTGTACGTTTCTGCCCCGGGTGACCTGCCCACGCACTGTCATGCCCCTCTTTGATCAATGTGCGCCCAAGGTTGCCCCCTTTTGGCACATAAACGCGCCTGCCTGTGGTGTAAAGGATACCGTCATCAGCCCAAAATTTCTTCGTCTTGCCTTGACTGGCCAAGACCAAAAGCTGCTTTGCCACTGGATCGTGTTGCATGCCCTCCCTGATCGCATCAACAACGTCACTGCTTGTCGTGCTAACAATAGTCGCTAACACTACCTTGCGACTTAACACGTCGGCAACCACGTTGGCTTTCTCCTGCTTGTACTCTAAGGTGTAATCAAATTCAGCCAAAAAATCTTGCCACCGAGCTTGCTTAGGTGACAGCTTCTTTTGGGACTGAAAATAACTTGTCGCCACGTTATCCGTCTTGATAATAAAATGTGCCCCTAGCAAGTAATGACGCCATGTCCTTAGACAATGGACCACAACTGTTATATCCTTCTCTTGGACAGTGTATCGACGCTCCACATCATTCAACTTTCGGCTTCGAATGCTATGGGGTGGCCCTCTTGCATAAGGACACCGCCAATAGCAAAAACAGATGTGTCAGTGTGAACTTCAAACACTTTGGTAAAATCGAGGAGAGCCAAAATAGGCTTCTTTGTGATTGCTTCCTTAATACCCTCGAACGCCTCTTGACATAAAGCTGTCCACTTCTAATTGATTTTTCTTCAACAAATTAGTGAGTGGAGCAGCAATAGTGGAATAGCTAAGAATTAATCACCGGTAATAGTTGGCAAGGCTAGAAAAGACTGAAGTTCAATTACTTTCGTTAGAGCCTCCCAATCCCGAATAATAACTATCTTGTCACTATCCATTCGAATTTCCCCTTAGCTGATTGTATGACCAAGGAACTGCACTTGTGGCTGGGCAAAAGTGCACTTCTCCCTCTTGACGCATAACTCATTTTCCCTAAGCACTTGGAATACTTTGCGAAGGTGTTCCACGTGCTCCTCCAAACAGTTGCTATACACCACAATGTCGTCAATATAGATGACCACAAACTTATCCAAAAATGGGTGGAACAACTTATTCATCAAAGTACAAAAAGTGGCTGGTGCGTTGGTTAAACCGAACGACATGTCCAACCACTCAAATACTCCATATCGAGTCACACAAGTTGTCTTTGACTCGTCTCCCTCGGCTATGCAGAGTTGATAATAACCCTTCCTCAAATCCATTTTGGTAAACACCTTGGCCTACTCCAAACGATCAAATAAATCTGCAATCAAAGGGATGGGATATTTGTTCTTCACCGTGACTTTGTTGAGAGCACGATAATTAATGCACAACCGCAATGTCCCTTCCTTTTTCTTTTGGAACAAAACAGGGGCTCCAAATGGTGCTTTTGATGGGTGAATGTGCCCAGATTCAAGCAACTCCTTGAGCTGCTTCCTTAGCTCCTCTAGTTCAGGAAGCGCCATGTGATAAGGAGACATGGCAGGTGGCTTAGCCCTGGAACTAGCTTAATTTGATGATCAACTTCCTTACACGGAGGCAACCGCTTAGGAAGCTCATCTGGTATCATGTCCCTATTTTCATCATGAACCTGTTGCACACATGGAGGCAGTACCTCTTCTTTGAAACTGTTGTCATCTGCTACAAGTGCCGCAAGAAAGGTTGGTTCCCCTTTCTTGTAGCCTTTTACCAACTGCATTGCGGACAAGTGCACGCCCGCTTGATACACACGAATAAGCGGTACGTCACAAGAACCACCTGGATCACGAATAATAAGTTAGTTGAGACGCGGTGAAATAAACGCGTTGATCTCATACCAAAAATCCAGTCCCGACACAATATCACATACATCTATCGGGGTGACGGTAAAATCAGTGAACCTTTGCCAAGCTCCTAGGATGAGATGGACTTTTGGGGTAAGTCCATTCACATCCGTAGGAAGGCAATTGACTATTTTCAACAACGAATCACTAGAAACATAAGCAAGGCTAAGTTCCTTTGCTTTCTCCTCCGTAATAAAGTTATGTGTCGCACCGGTGTCCACCATGATGCGGACTGGTTTGCCTTTCAATGTTGCCTCAACGAACAGTGACTTCTTTAGCCTGATTTGAGGTGGCTTGGCCAAGATGGAGGCAGGTGCCATATGATTAAACAAGCCTACTGAATTGGCCTTCGCTTAGTCCGCACCATCCGCTTTTCCACCTATTTGCTCACCGGTTTGAGCCTCGGCTTGCGCGCCTGCTTGTTTGTTGGCAGCAAACATTGCGCCCAACTTGCTTAGTGAAGGGCAATTTCTATACCCATAGCCTGTTTTTCCACACAAGTAACAACCATCATTTTGAGTAAACGAATTCTTCTTTTCTTCGCATTTTTTACGAAAATTAGAAGTAGAGTTTCGGTTGCGATCTCGGTCTCCTTTGAAATCACGACCCTTGTAAGGAATATCTGTTTTTATCCCTATCACCATGATCAACCTTGGCAGCAACATGCTTCCCTCGATTAACTTTCGTCTTGGTATTGTCGGTGTAAAAATCATTCAAAGATTCTGCTACCACAATGGCCTCATCGACGTCGTCGACTTGGTGCCTTTATAACTATTGTTTGGCCCAGTTTTGAAGGCCATCAAAGAAGTAGAATAACAAATCCTCACTGGTCAAATTTGGGATTTGAAGAGTGAGCTCAGTGAACTCCTTCAAATACTCACGGATGGAGGACGTTTGTTTAAGCTCCCTCAACTTTTGACGGGCCTCGTGCACAACGTTTTGGGGGTAAAACTGCCATTTTAACTCCTTCTTGAACTCCTCTCAATCGTCAATGGAACATTTACCTTTCTCCATGTCCATCTTCTTTTTACGCCACCACAACATGGCTATGTCGCCCAAATACATGGTCGTTGTCCGAATCCGGGCAGATTCGTCAACAATATTGACATGCTCGAAGTATGCCTGCATTTTCCAATTGAATTTTTCCACATCTTGAGCGTTCCTCTCACCCTTGAACTCCTTGGTTTTAGGAACCTCTATGTGGGTTTCTCGAACATTGATAGGACCAGCACCACCAATAAGCTTTGCCGCTTCCATTTGCGTCTTCAAGGACTCAACCTCTCCTTGCAAGCTGGACATCGCCTCTATGAGCTTGAGCTCAAGGCTGGTCAGCGCCTCCTTATGCTCATTGCTCTCGACTGTGAGGTCTTTTTGAACCTCATCCAACCCATCAAAGGCTACAGATTCAAAAGTACCAAAATTACCTTGCAATGTGTCAAATCGATGGTTCAAAGCTAACAACCCAGCTTCCGTATGAATGACTCTATCGACCAGCG
This sequence comes from Lycium barbarum, assembly GCF_019175385.1. NCBI lineage: Eukaryota > Viridiplantae > Streptophyta > Magnoliopsida > Solanales > Solanaceae > Lycium > Lycium barbarum. The sequence continues at coordinate 9,534,070 of NC_083339.1, read as the reverse complement.
TGGTTGATACTGAACTTTCACACACATCACCCAAAGGAGGGGGCTGAAACGCCAACCCCTCAGATGCAATAGAGGGTGGACGTCGAACTTTGCTTTTATCACACTGTTTCTTCTATTTTGTTGCCTTTTTGGTAGGGGACTCGTCTCCACCATGGTGTTCAACATGAACAACCTCTTCGTCGATGTTGTTAGCTATGCTCGTTGCCTCACTCTAATACCACTTGTCACAGGCCTAATTTCGATAAGCGACGTGGGGCAGCCTTGATAATCTAATCTACTACTCAATCCTTCAGCCCTCAACACGAAATTTAGCACAAAACAGTGCTCAAGAAATCTAACACACAAGAAAATAGGGCTAGAAGTAAAGAACACAAGTTGAGAGGCAAGGGCCCTTTTCAATACTTGTCTAAGTGCAAAGATTACAAGATGATCTACCCTGGTGGCTTACAAACGTATATATAGATACAGTATGTGACTATGCAGCTGAATATACAAGGGGAAAAAGGCTTACAATATGCCTAAACTAAAGGGGAAAGCATGTGGGAAGGCTAGTCAACCCTTTCCCAAAATGGCAAATCTGCCTAGTGCTTTTGTGGGCTGTCCTTATCACGTTTCTGCTGGGCAGTACCTTGAGCGTCTTGTAGTGCACCTTGTACTCCAAGGTGCATTAATTTCACCCCATGCTTGTTCATGACTTCTTCCATGCATGACAACTCATTGGACCCTCGTTTTTGACTTGTTGAAGGATGGTTTGAATTATCCCATGACGCTAAGTGTGGGAAATTCAATACAAATGTGGGCTGAGCAGCACACGCAGACTCTTCGGGCGAGAGTTAAAGATCACCTTTCATCACAATCAAGCTACTCCCCTGTAAGAAGGCATGTAGGCTATTCTTTTCGAGGTTGCTCTATTTTAGTTTCGTATATCTAGTTTCGAATAAAAGGTTACTTCCGCATAAGGAATACCCCTTTCTACCGATGAATCGAACTACATACGACCTGATTCCCAATATCGAGGATATATAGACGAACTCAATATTTTTCCACAATATTTTCACAAACAATACAAGGAAGAAACACACTATTTAAAGGTGTAAAATTCTTCCATAAGATAAATATGAGATTCTGGGATATTAAGTGAGGTAGAGAACATGAGATTGTGGTTACACGATTTACGTTTTAGTGGAGAATTTAGTAGGATGAATTACACCATCACTTTCTTGTAAATTTATGGCCACTGACATGACAAGATAATGCACTTTAATATACTTTTAAATATGAAAATGCATATACTCCAACATTTATATTTCTTAATAGGATGAGGCTGCTGAACGCCCTTTTTCCACCTCAACTCGTCCGCCAAATCGCTTCTCTATAAGTGAGCCTAGCCGAGCACGGAGCCTTTTGGGTTCACTTTTAGTGGGTCGGGTTGGTCCGATCCAACCCTGTTGACAGATTTAGTGGTAAGAGTCTTATGAAAATTGTTTTTTGAATAAAAACCATAAGCTGATATTACTTTTATCTAAGGTGAAATTATGGCACAAAGGTAAGAATTTTTTCATTCTTAAAAGGTAAAAATTATTTGTAAAAAAAAAAAAGATCACTCGAACCCTACCATCATTTATTTCAAGATCAGTAGCAACATGAGTTCTATGCCTTGCAAGTGTTTTAATCTGGCTGGTTCTGAAAGAAATGGTTCTCCCTGTGGAGGCTGTCCTTTGACACCTATGCTAGCTGAAGTTGACATTTCCAACATTCTTATTCTTCTTCAACGTTACTACGAGCAAAAAAGTGTGGCAGGCAAGGCTGCCTTAATAGCAATTGTGGATGAAACTTCTTCCGCAGATGAACAGATTACCCTAGTTGCTACTGAAATCAGTGTTGCCTCAAAATATAATGACTTGGTCCAAAATGTTTCTACTTTGGAGTCACACGTCTTTGTCTCGAAAGACAAATTGTTATTCCAAAGGTTGGTTGAACAAAAAGGACTATGTTGCTATTTTGAGTACATCCATTGATCAGAAAATGGTGGATGCTATGAAGTCGCTTAATATTGTAGAAAAATAGGTTGCTGCTTTGGAGGAAGAGTTTGCGAAAGCTGACGAAGTCTTCCGTTATGCTAAACGAGAAATTAAGTTGTATATGACATCTCCAATGTAGGTTTTATTTTGTGTTTAGACTGATTTCCACTCCCTTTCCTTTTTGTCGAACAAACAATGGTGTGAAATGTTTCTGAAAAATGCTGATGTTATTTGTGTTTAAATTTCAAGAACAAGAAAAAAAAATGTCAAAACACACCCTGCGTTGGCTTCCCTCCCTTGCTTACTCAATTGAATGGCTCACACCAAATGCAAATCAACAATCGATCCACATAATATCTCTCACTGGCTAGAGGCATAACATGCTAAAAACTTAGAGATTATTTTTACTATGTCTAGAGGCATACCAGCACATAAACAACCAGAATCTAACTAGTTGCATGAAGTTTAAAAAAGATGTAGTAAGTACCTTCACAAGGAAGGAGAAACTAAGCTCTCAACATAGATTTTACCAACGAAACGGTCATCATCATCATCTAGATAAAAGTTAATAGGTCTGGATATTGAGTGCAGCCATCCTTGTGTATCATAAACCTCTTTCCAAGAAAAGCAGAAGTTGACCTTTAGAAGACAAAAAAGATATGAATGGTGTACGTAGTTCCTTGTCGTAAAGGCCATGATGATAGAACTTAGACATTTCTTTCCAAGATCCATCAACCCCATGCTCTGTCATAAGACAAATATTTGCTCGCTACATATCCATATCATCACAAAGTAGAGAAAGTTTCCCATCCAAGACTCACAGCCAAAGAGTATTTCCTGAGAAAGGGTTAGAGAGATCCGGTATGGTGCTCTCTGGCAGCTCCATATTACCCCATTCCTATTTAGGCAAATCAAAAAAGTATGATCTTCCTAGTAAATCCCCCAAGATTCTTCATCTTACTTGAAAGATCAAAAATAATCTTGAAGAACCCGAACCAACTGGCAGCTCAATGAGACAATCACTATCCAGAATTCTCCATGAATCATTTTTTGGACTATAAAGTTTGACCTTAACCTGATGAGTTTTTAAAATCCTTAAAAATACTGAGGAGCTTATAATCATCCTCAACGTCAACATATCCAAAATCATATATTTTGGAGCAGTGCCTGGATGTAGGTTTAGGATTAGCTAATAACTTGAATTTTCTTGTGGAGAGATTCCATAGAACAGGAACATTACAATATTCGTCAATGTATCAAGTTGGGAGAGACCAACGACGCAGCGAATAGAGCCCAGGAAATTTTTACGTGCATTCATGTCACTTGTTTTCAATGGATAATACAACTCAATTAAAGGAGTGAGAGGCTCAGTAAAAAGTGACTTAAGATCACAATGTTCAAGATAATACACTTTAATATAAAGGTTGGGGTATATGCATTTTAATGCATGACAAGGTAATGTACATTTTTAAAAAAAAAATATTAAAATGCATATACCCCAACATTTGTATTTCTTAATGTGATGGGGACTGCTGGACACCCTTTTTCCACCTCAACTCCGCCACCAGATTGCTCCTCCATAAGTGAGCCTAGTCGAGCACGAAGCCTTTTGGGTTCACTTTTAGGGAGTCGGGTTGGTACGATCCAACCCCGTTGACAGATTTAGGGGTGAGGGTCATATAAAAGTTGTTTTGAATAAAAATCATAAGTTGATGTTACTTTTATCTAAGGTGAAATTATGGCAAAAAGGTAAGTACATATATTCATGGCAATCTTAAGTGTGTGTGTTTAGGTTATTAGGATATGATTATATTCAAAAACTTGAGTTGACATTTCCACTTATGTATGATTGGGACACTGATTATAAGAACTTATATGCAGACTTTAGTTACAAGATGAGTTCATCATGAAAGGAAATGCGAAAAAACAGACAAATACAGAACTCTGATCCTTTATCCCATTAGCTAATCCAGAAGGATTTAGGAGAAGTGGTATTACTACCGGAAGTGTCCAATACAGACTTGGCACAATATCGACTTTGTAATGGTTTACGGCGGTATTTCAGTGAGTGTGAATATTAACTTTTTTCTTTTTTCCAATAATATTTTGTTTAGATGGTGTATTACAACCATCAAATCCAACACTAATTTCTTCATACTAGTGTATGGTAGTGTTATTAATGCATACAATAGTATACTTGACCAACCATATAACTGAATTTGAATTTTTGTAGAAAAAATATAAAAATACTTTTATGATCTATTTGACGAGCACAAAGTTTCGGAGGCTGATATATATATCAGGCGTGGTGTGTCAGTTTTGATACTTGAAGTGGACAACAAAAACTAATGTCTACAGATAAGAGACTTAACGCGTTAAAAATATGCAACATATCTTAAGAGCCATTATTGGACAAAACATACTAAGAGACATCATTTATTTACTGAACTGCACTGACAATGATATGATTGAAAGCAACAGGTGAGAACTCATGATATATATGTTCCATTATCTAAATTAAAAATACATAAATCGTTTTTCTTTTAAAAGTCACTGATAATTTTTCTTCTTTGCATTTTGACGAAAAATGTAGTTTACATCATCTGAGCTTGTATGCCCATTGTACTATTACAACCTTTTTAGATTTCATGTACAGTCAAACCTCTTTATAATAACATCGTTGGGTCCAAAAAATTTCAACTGTTTTAGGGAATGACTGTTATACACCTATAACAATATTGACATTTAAATAATATTTCATTGTTATAGGCAAAATGATGCATAAAATCTAATTTTCATTTTTAATTGCCAAATTCTAAGCTTAATTTCACTCTTTACAACGAAGCAATATATATATATATATAATATTTATTTTCCCTATGAAAACATTTAATTTCTCAAAGACCTTAACAGGTCTCGAGGTCGTCTTTGAAGGTCCCAAGATGCCACCGTTGAAGTAGTGGTGACAATTGGTCGAGTGATGGATTATTTCTATCAAGATCAAGTTTGCTAAATCATGGGCCAGATTTGCCAAAGTTGTAGGCCTAATCATGGGCCTGATCTGCCAAAGCCGTGATCTAAATCGTGGGCCAAATCTGCCCAAGCCTGAAATAAATCATGGGCATGATCTGCCAAAGCCATGATCTAAATCGTGGGTCAGATCTGCCCAAGCCGTGAAATAAATCGTGGGCCAGATCTGCCCAAGCCGTGAAATAAATTATGGGCCAGATATGCCTAAGCCGTGAAATAAATCTTGGGCCAAATCTGCCCAAGCCGTAAAATAAATCATGGGCTTGAATATTAACCAGATCCGTCTAAATCATTAGTCTTTGGGCCAAGTTATGGGCTAAAATATTGACTAGTTCTGCTCAAACCGGGTGTCAAATTATGGGCTAGATCTTAACTAATAAACCAGATCTAAAAAATCGGTTCTGAAAAAAGTTATTTGTTATAGAGAGGTGTTATTATATGTGGGTGCTGTTATAAAGAAGTCTGACTGTATACAGAGTATTTGTATAATGGGGAGCACAATACTCCCGACTTTAGTGTGTTTACAGCTATAACTGACCAAATCCCAAGTTGCCAATATTGGCACCAATATATGAAACTGTCCTAGTTAATAATGTATCATAGACTATGTCCCTCGACAATACCGTTGCTAATAATAAGAATAGTAGGGGTGGGCGTTCGGTTCTTCGGTTCGGTTTTCTCTTCGGTTCGGCTATTTCGTTTTCGGTGTTTTGAAAGTGGACACCGAACACCGAACCAAACTAGTTCGGTTCGGTTCTTTCGGTTTCGGTTTTTTGAAGTTTGGTTCGGTTTCGATTTTTTCAATTCGGTGTTTTCAATTCAGGCTTTCAGCACCACAGTTTCAGCAGCAGCACCACAATTTCAGCAGCAGCACCACCACAGTTCAGCAGCAGCAGCACAGTTCACAACAACAAGTTGGGGAGGAACTGCAGCAGCAGCAGCAACATAGTTTCGCTAGCAATAGCAACAACAATTATCTAAATGCTCAAAACCAGTAACCAACAACAAACAACGTACAAGACAAAAACAAGCAACACAAACAACATAACGATAAAATGAGCAGCACCCAAACGGCCAAACAACATAAATGTCCTAAATTTTAGCTCCAAATACAAAACATAAGTTGTAACACTAAGTGTTAAATCCATCGTCTCACATAACAATCATAATTAAGTCCGAAAGTCACCAAATTCAAAACATAAGCTTAAAGTTGAAGGTGAATCCGCCTATCTTCAAGACAACTCTCAATATGATTCATTAAGCTAGATGTGCCATTTGCTATATGACAATTAAGCATCGCACCGCATGTTAAGCACCTAGCTTTACGCCCTTCTTCGTTGTTTTGAACCATCACAAAATGTTCCCAAACTTGTGAGCGAGCTCTAGAAGGCATGGTTGAACTTGAAAATAACAAAAAATAGATAAAACCAAAAGTTAGAATATAACTTTCAAGATAAAAGAACAAAACTACAAAATAAAGTATTGAACTTACCACTAGTAACAAAGAAGCAAATTGCAATCATACATCAACAATGCAAGGATCTCTTCCACTATTTGCCATGTCTAAAGATAATTTAATCAAATATGTCATACAACATAAAAAAGTATATTATTTTTTCACTAAAACACATAAAAAAATTACAAAATCTTACCAAGTTCAAGTTCCTCAAGATGATCCAAACTTTCTTCCACACTAACAGATTTAGTCTCTTTCCTAAGCCAATCTTGAACACAAATAAGAGATTGCACACATTTAGGAGTCAACGAACTTCTAAACGAATCAAGTACATGACCACCGGTGTTAATACACATTCCGTTGCCACACTAGAAATCGGAATAGCCAACACATCACGAGCCAACTCTGAAAGAACAGGAAATCTAGGAGCATTAACTTTCCACCAACCTAAGCTACTAAACTCAACGGCAGTTTCACTTTCATCTATTGGCTCTTGTTTTTCACCAATGTATTTGTCCAACTCGGATTTAGCATACCCACTTCCAGAATCTTCCTTTTGTTTCTTCAAGTGAAGCTTAGTTCTCAAAGCATTTGATTTCACACTTGAAGAGGACCCGGAACTAGAAGTTACATCAGATGTATCATGAGATGAAGTAGATACAGAAGAAGACAATTGATGATGAGATGCTCATGAATAATTTTTTAGATACTCTATAAATAAAGATTTCATATAATCGTACACTCATTCGCTTACTTTCTTTCCAACTTCCTCCCCAAATAGCTCTTCAAGTGCAAAGCTAACATATACAAACTTATTGCGAGGATCCAATACGGAAGAAATAAAAATCATTTTGTTCATCTTTTCAGGATCACCCCAATACTTCCTAAACTTTTCTCTCATCCGGTCAGCCATTTTACTCAAACTAAGATCTTCATTTGCTACACACGCTTTAAAATATGCATCAAGCTCACATATATCCTCAAAATGAACATTAAAAGTAACATAATGTGAACCTGAAGCCTTTACGGTGAGCTCGTAAAATCTTTCAAGAAACTTTATCACATTCCTTACATTCACCCAATCATCACATTCAAGCGTACCTGCGACACTTCCATCTTCACAAACATGAGTAGCAAGATAAGTTTTAAAATTCTCATCAAAAAAATCAAACCTATCAAATGCCTTCTCAAAGTTTTGTGCCGTGTTCAACATCGCGTAGTGGAATTCCACTTAGTAGGCACATCTAGAATTAATATTTTAGTACATCCCACATTTTGAACTTCACAACATTTCTTAAAGATTTTTGTTCTTGCCGAAGATCCTCTAATATACCTTACCATTTGCTAACACGTTTAACAGAAGCATCAATTTCCTTCAAACCTTCTTGCACAATTAGATTAAGTATGTGAGCCATACACCTCACGTGAAGATGCTTACCATCCATTATATTAGTTCCCCACATATTTAACTGTTTAGACAATTCTCTAACTGTAACATCGTTTGAAGAAGCATTATCAACAGTAATAGTAAATACCTTGTCCAAGTTCCAATGAAGCAGGCAATTACTAATAGTCTCTGCCATGTGCTCACCCTTATGACTAGTGACAGGGCAAAAATTCAGTATTCTTTTATGCACCTTCCAATCTTTATCAATAAAGTGAGCAGTCAAACACATATAATTAATTTTTTGGAATGATGTCTATGTGTCTGTGGTAAGGCAAACTTTTGAATGTGCTTCTCTAAAAGACTTCTTCAAATTTTGTCTCAGTTCATTGTAACATTCGTAACAATCCCTTGTTATTGTTCTACGAGAAGGAATTTGAAACAGAGGTTGGGCTTGACTCATAAACTTCTTGAAGCCTTCCTTTTCTACAAAGCTAAATGGTAGTTCATCAATAATTAACATCTCAACTAAAGCCCTCCTAATTAATTGTTGATCAAATTCCCAATGCTCCTCTATCTCATTCTTATCCTTAGATGGAAAAATGTATCTTTTTCTGAGTGGGAGGTTTAATAAGGGATTTATATGCGTTGCACTTCAATAAATGTTGTCTCAATCCCGTTGTCCAATTTATAGTTGCAACAGCAAGATCTTTTTTACAATACTTACACTTCGCTCTATCAATTCCCTGTACAACAATCTTCTCAAAATGACCCCAAACAACAGATCTAGATTGCATTTCTTTTCTTTTCTTTGTTACCTGGGTGTCAAGTGAGTTATCATTGCTATCAGTATCATTTGTATTAGGTATGCTACCAGTTGAATCGGCAACACTTAATTTAGTTTCATCCGCCATCTACGAAAATTAAAGAAAAAATATAAGGCATTGTAGGCCAACACGTTTAAAACCAAAAGCTCAACGAAAAATAACAGCACAACCACCAGGTATGATAAAAGTCTTTTTTCTTTTTTCCATATACATAGAGATCTCAAACAACTACCCATTTAATTACAACAAATTCACAACCACCACATATCATGTTACAGCAATCAAAACAGTAGCAAGAAACTCACATCAACAAGATAATAACACAAAGCAGTGAAACACCATAAATTCACCATAGACGACATAACAAGCAAAACAAAAGATACCAAAAATAACGATAAATTCACAACTAAAAGAGCAAAATAATAACGACCCAATTGACAACAAGAAGAGACTTAAAAAGCACGACCAAAGTCAGCTTTCTAAGAAATTAAGTCTGAACATTTCTAAGAAATATACTAGTGGATAAGTACACTATTTTATTTAAAAACCAAAACACAACAGCACACACTAAGTCTGAACATTTCTAAGAAATATACTAGTGAAAGAACATATGAAGTCGATTAGGAGAAGTGTGAGAGAGAGAATTCGCTGCCAGAAGTGAGGACTGAGGATTAGGAGAACTGAGAGAGAGAAATACTTACTCTGTCGCCGTCGGAACTTGGAAGAGAAGTCGCCGCCGAACTTCGAAAAGAAGTCGCCGCCGCTGCTGTGAAGTGCAAACTTTGAGCTCTGAAGTTTGAAGCTCTGAGACAGTGAGAAGTGAAAATTAGGTATACATTGATGTCTGATGATTGATACAAAAGAGTGAAAGTGGGCTTGGGTAATTACTAATTAGAGATACAAAAGAAAGATTGAAAGAGGGCTTGGGTTCTATTTCTTTTGGGATTAAATTTAATGGGCATGGGTCTGGACTATTTAATATTTTTGGGCTAATACATAAAATTTCGGTTTAAAATCGAAAACCCGAAAAACCGAACACTAAACCCCGAACACCGAACCGAACTCCAAAATTTTTGAAAATTGAAACCGAACCCGAACCGAAAAATCGAATTAATTTGGTTCGGTCCGGTTTTTCGATTTCCGGTATTTATGCCCAGTCCTAAAGAATAGCATCGAAGATAAGGATTGGAAGGAGAAACCAATTGGTATATATATTCGTTTAAACATACTTGGTATCAGAGCCAATTTTTTGACATGCCTCTAATATCAAATATTTTATATATATTATATTGATTGAAGAATTGAAGAAAATGAAGAGGAAAAATTCAAACTTTATTAGGCAACACAATTATAAGATCAGATCCATGTCTGTTGATAATATTGGTGATTGCCATTATTTTCAAAAGAGAGAATGAAATAAAGGTTGTGACCTTGTTCATTGAACTTTTTGTCTGCCTATAAATTTTACAGGGGCTTTAACTTTTTGGGGAACTACACCCACAAATCAATTCCTCTAATTAAGGCTTAAAATCCAATTCTATGTCACTACCAACATTACCCAGGAAAATAAATTTCAATCTGGGTCAGAGGCAGACCCACCTTGAAGAGTTGGGGGACACGTGCCCCTTGTAACTTCGGAAAAAACCCTATATACATATATTTATATATCTTAAAAAACTATCATATATTTTAAAAGGACCCCTCAAATATAATTACTAAAGTAGTTCAGTTGGTAAGAGTGCCCCTGCGATGCTCACTAGTCGTGACCCGAGTTCGAATATCGGCTCCTACAATTTTTATTTTAAAATATTGTACAGTAAACTGCTGTACAAACCTACATTTAATGCAATTTTTTTTTTATGTTTTTATTATTTAGTCTCCCTCCCATTTTACTTTTTCATTAAATTCCTCCCCCGAAAGACCCAAATTCCAAAAGATCTTTTGCCACTTCCCACTCATCTTTCCCAATGTAATAAGCAAAAAGAAACTCCTTTGGCTCTCTGCATTCTCAAACCCTTCTTCCATTATCAAGTTTTCTCACAAATCACTGAGTTAGGAACGTCACCCATAGTCAAATCTATTGTTGATATTCATTAATTAATTGAATTCGAGCCAACGATCGGACTTCTCTTACGGTAAAACTTTCCCTTCTTTTTTAGTGATTAATATAGATTACTTATTATATAATTGTATTTAATTACTAGGGACTGAGGTATACATAACTTTATAAATTTAATTTTGTATTATCTTATACTAACCCCTAAAATCTTATCATATTCTTAAATTTGGGATTTTATACAATCAACTAAAGGTCTTGAAAAGTCAGGTTTATTTTTATTTTTCAAATGAAAACGCGTCGGGTTCAAATATGAGTTGATGATGTACTTTTGTTATATTAGTACCAAATTAATTATATTTGATAATATTGAAGTTTGTACTTTGCTATTGTAATCTATAAGTTTTTTAAGAGTCCCACGCCTAATTTTATCGCTAGTAATTGGCGTACTAAAGATAATGGTGGCCCCGTTGTGCTCAAATCCTAGGTCCGCCTCTGATCTGGGTAACTAACAACTTCACCCAAAATAAATCGGAAGGAGCGAAAATTAAAGTTGAAACTGAACACAATCTTCATATATCTGTTACCATTAATACCTAGCCGAGAAAAAGAACAGTAAAGGATGAAATATTGAAGAAGATTTGGGAAAACAAGAAGAATATATATATATATATATATATATATATATATATATATATATATATATATATATATATATATAATAGTCTTAGGAAGCCCGGGCTGAATTGGTGCATTTTGAAGTTTTTTTATGTCAATAAAATTGCTATAATATGTGAATTTAGAGTGCATAGCCATTTTTTTTTTACATGCCTCTGATACAGGAGCGAATTTGTATGTAAATTTTGGGTCATGTGAACACATGGTTACTCGGGTAATTTCGATATATTATGTGTATAATTCTGAAAATATATCGAATATTAACTAAGTGAATACATGGTCATAATAGACTGAGTGGAGCACTGGTCAAAGGTTATCATTTTATTCTCAAGGTCACAGGTTCAATACCTAGCTCAGGCAGCTTTTTAATTTTTTGCTATTAATTTCTAAAGCTACTTTTTTACCTTCTTTTTTATATTATTACTCAAGTAAAAAAGTGTTTTTACTTCGTATTGCATCATATACTTTTCTTTCCTTTATTTCTAACTAGTGAAAAATGGTTCGCGCTTCGAGCAGTTTGAAATATATTTTCTTTTAGAATTATAAAAACTGAA